>NW_015173677.1:1553635-1573413 GCF_001447785.1 Gekko japonicus
TCCTGTTTCTGCATAAGGATGGGTCGCCCTTGACTAAATTTCAATTTTGGGCAATTACCAAGAGGGCTCTGGTTGCTTTGGGCCTTGGTAGTTTTCAATTTGGAACGCACTCTTTTAGGATTGGGGCGGCTTCCACTGCGGCAGCTATGGGATATCAGGGACCTGACGTCCAGAGAATTGGCAGGTGGCGGTCAGCACGTTACAAAACGTATGTCCGTACCTGCAAAGTTTGAGCTGCTTATTCAGTTTGTTAAGAATAGCAGCATGCTGTTTTTGAGCCTTGGGGCTTTTGTCTTATTGGTTAACCTAGTTTCTGTTTCAGGTGCTGTTGGTGGCCACCGAAGGAGCCGTGTGTTGATATGTGGCCACAGTATGGTGTTCTGGGCCGGGCACCGGGCCAAGAGAACGACCATCGGATCTCAGTTGGGATGCAGTGAGCGGGCAGAGGTCGAGTGGCTTGGCCGAAGAGGCATGCACTGGCCTCAGTTGATGCCGCTACTGTTCGGGGAGAGACGTGGTCCTCCGCCTGATGTTTTGGTGATACACCTTGGTGGTAATGAACACGTTGATGGGGTCTGAACTGGCAGAGACTGATCAAGAGAGAGATCTTGGAGTTGTAGTAGATAACTCACTGAAAATGTCGAGACAGTGTGTGACTGCAATAAAGAAGGCCAATGCTATGCTGGGGATTATTAGGAAGGGTATTGTAAACAGATCAGCCAATATCATAATGCCGCTATATAAATCAATGGTGCAACCTCATCTGGAATACTGTGTGCAATTCTGGTCACCACACCTTAAAAAGGATATTATCGCTTTGGAAAAAGTACAGAAAAGGGCAACTCGAATGATAAAGGGGTTGGAACACTTTCCCTATGAGGAAAGGTTAAGGCGCTTAGGGCTTGGAGAAACGATGACTGAGGGATGACATGATTGAGGTTTATAAGATTATGCATGGGAAAGAGCAGGTAGAGAAAGAGGTACTTTTCTCCCTCTCTCACAATACAAGACCTCGTGGGCACTCCATGAAATTGCTGAGCGGTCGGGTTAGAACGGATAAAAGAAAGTACTTCTTCACCCAAAGAGTGATTAACACTTGGAATTCACTGCCACAGGAAGTGGTGGCGGCTACAAGCATGGATGGCTTCAAAAGGGAATTAGATAGGCATATGGAGCAGAGGTCCATCAGTGGCTATTAGCCACAAGGTATAGATAGGGACTCTGGGGCAAGTGATGCTCTGTCATCTTGGTGCTTTGGGGGGTCAACAGTGGGATGGCTTCTAATGTCCTGGCCCCACTGGTGGACCTCCTGATGGCACTGGTATTTCTGGCCACTGTGTGATACAGAGTGTTGGACTGGATGGGCCTTTGGCCTGATCCAACATTGGCATCTCTTATGTTCTTATGTAAATGTCACCAAAGATCTGGATCCTGAATTTTGGCATTTGGATGTTAATTCTTCACCAGTTTTGGCCAAGAGCCCTGCTTCCCCTATCCAAGCTCAAGAGACTCCAGTAACATAAAAGGGCTTTTCAAACCATCCAGTTTTGTACTTGGTTCTGCTCCTAGACCTTCCATTGTCATATACATGAAATCACCTAACTTTCTCATCAATACTGGTAAAGTATATTTCCCTCTTCCATTCTGCCTTTTTTCCATCTGCTCCCTATCTGCTTCTTTCTGTCTGCTCCCATCTTTTAGCTTCACCCACCAGTCAGTCAGCCATAGAGCTAGCTGGTCTTCCCCCTCATAGCATCCTTACCTGGCTAGAGTCTCCGTCCTTCTTACTCTTGAAACACCCTCCCTATTTATCCCTTTGCATTTTTTGGTTCCATTTTAGGCAACTCCACACCTGTCTCTTCTGTCCAGGTTGGTTTCTCTCTGAACAAGTCACATGGAAAGAACATAACTTAGGTCACAAGTAAATTTAATTGAGTATTAGTTCAGAGTAATAAAGCTGAACTTTAGAAGTTTGCAAAAGTGAATTGTTTTATTGGATAGCCACAAGCAAATTACTAGCTAACATATTGTTGCGAGTGAATTGTTCAGCCTCTTGTGCTGCTATCTTTTCTGTTGCCTTTTCTATTCTGTATATTGGTAAGGTTAATAAAAGTTACTTCTGGGCCCAGGGGCAGAGGGAGGAGCGCAGATGAGACAGAATACAACAATAACAAGTGATTTGGAGAAATAAAAGGCCACAGCTTTACTGAATACATCTCAGGAGCATTGGCACAGCATTGGAATGAATCCAGAGTTGGGCAGACTTGCCTGCTACCCAATTAACCCCACCTCCCAGCTCACCTGTTGGGGTTGCAACCAAGAAGTGGCAAACCCCAGGAGCCACATGGACACTGGCCGCTGCTTGGTTCCCTCACCACATGATGGTGAGAGCCCCTCTAACAGCCCCTGAGCTGGGCATGCCACTGAATTGGCTCCACCCCAAGACCTCTTAAGAGAGTATTTGAAGTACTGTCACTTAGAGGAGGGTAGGGACCTGTTCCTGTTTCTGAGTGTCCATAGTTCCTCCAGGAAGTGGCCGGGTGCAGGTTTGCCCCAGGGACCAGTGTGCAGAATCACTCTTCTTGAAATCAAGAAAATGCATCTATGATGCCGTTACCACTTCCTGTAATGTAACATGCTGAGAAAGAGGTGTTAAATTCAAGGCAGGTTAACATAAACCTGCAAACCAGATGCATGGCCTGCTCAGAGTGTGAGGACTGACTGTTAATGACTCTGACAATATCTTGGTTGTCAAACCCAAAAGGAACACACTTTCTACAGAACATACCCCTCCACATGATGACCGCAGCTAGAAAGGGAAAGCATTCCAAAAAGGTCAGGACTGTATCAACCCATTGTGATGGCCACCATCTAGAACACCAGCACCCTGTGAAATACATGCCGAAACCCAGACTGCCAGAAGCGTCAGTGTGTAACTGAAGAGAGCCACCTGGGCCAAGAGTTGATTGCCAAAAAGAGATGCCATTGAAATCCCTCAGGAAGTTGAGTCATACCCCCAGGTACTCATTGATGCCACGTGTTATCCTAATATAGTGATTGGGGCCCCTGGACCCCTGAGATGGCACAGGAAAGCCATGCGCAAAATGCATGCCCTGGGAACACCACCTAGCAGACAAAATTAAAGTGTTCAAGGAGGGCCTATATTTCCCTGGGGGTGCTTTTTTGGCTGTCAATTACTTGCTGGAACAAAATGTTAAGGGATAATAGGTTATCCTCCGTGAGATGTGAAGTGCCCTTGACTGAATCAATGTAAATGCCCAAGTACATTAGCCATGAAGTCGGGCCTTTGGTCCCCTGGGATACTCAAAAACCCCAGCTACAAAGGAGAGACAGTGGGGTGTTAGGGTCACCCACCCTGATGAAGACCTCATTGCAGCAGGGATGCCAGTGGGTGGATGTTGTACCGTAGCGTGGGTCGAAGCCCCTGACTCCCTGCTGCTCTTGGTTAAGCACAGGGGGGCATGTCACCATGCACCCTGCCACCACGTGAAGAGTAAGCCGGCTGCACCTCTCAAAAAACCCTGATCCAGAAATATCAGAGGACCACAGTCAGTGCCGGGCCCTAGCTCTACAGATGGCAGCAGCTGAAAGATCTGGTTGCCATTTGTTGCCAACTGCCAATCAGCTGTTCCTGGATCTTTAAATTGAGGCTGGTGTGAGATAAACAAGGCTTCCTCTGGGAAAGAGGTGTGAACCAGCTGCCTGGCACCCTGTTGCTATAGGGCCAGCCCAGATCAGCAGTACTCTGATGGCCTGGCCAGCTGACCATGTAGACTAGTCCTGGGTAAAGTCCGGCAACTGATCAGCTGAAAAACTGTGAAGAAACAGGGATGCAGTCTCACAAGCAGCATTTCTTAACAGAGGAGGGGCAGGCAGATGGAGCCCCAAGACTGTCTACAGCCCTGCCCCCACATGACACTGGCCCAGCATGCAGATGGACCAGACAAGCACTGCTGTAGTACCCGCCCATACTCTGAACCACATGGTCAGCAGAACGCAGACTGCATGGCAAGTGGCTGCCCAATGTTCTCCAGCCCCACAAAGGCAGCAATGGGGTAAGTCCCAGCCTCAACTTTTTGGTTAGGTACTTGTCTCCTTTCCTTCTTTTCTTCCTGAAAGATTTCTTCCTATCATGCCCAAACTGTAAACAGCTGACTCAAAAGATTCTCTGGAGTCTCAGTCTTGCTTTACACATGTAGGGGATGCTTTATGTGTGCATACTCCAACACAGGGATCGATTTGGGTAACAGTTCTGCCCAGGGCTTTTATTTGTAGAAAAAGCCCAGCATGAACTCATTAGCATAATAGGCCACACCCCTGACAGCACAGTACATTAGCATATTAGGACACAACCCATGCCTTCCCTTGGCTTGCCCGGGCGTCCCGTGGCTGTGGGAACCCTGGGCAAGCTGGCCCTTGGACAGGCTGGGGAAGGCATGGGGAGGCATTTAAATGTCTCCCCGATCCTTTCAGGGCCCCCCTTGGCCCACCCGCCTCGGAGTTGCTGCGGGGGTCACTCTCCAGGCCTTCCCTCTCTAGCCACGCACGCAGAGGTTTTGGCTGTAGTGGCCGTGGCCAACTCTGACGCCAGCCAGAACTCCGTTCCTGTGCGTTC
Organism: Gekko japonicus; assembly: GCF_001447785.1. Taxonomy (NCBI): domain Eukaryota; kingdom Metazoa; phylum Chordata; class Lepidosauria; order Squamata; family Gekkonidae; genus Gekko; species Gekko japonicus. The sequence continues at coordinate 1,558,272 of NW_015173677.1, forward strand.
CTGCCCCCAAACAGCTCTGGTTCTGCCCTCTGATACACATTTAAGATGTTCTGAAAAACATTGTGTCCAAGTAATTGTGATACACAGAAACTTAGAACTTACAAAAAAGTATTTCTAGACCAGTCCAAAAGCAGAAGTATCAATCCACTAACAATATAAGTTCCACGCTTCAGTGTGCCCGAACGACAGAATCCTGTTCTTCAAAGTAAGTGTTCCGATAAGACTCAAACAGGTTGCCCATAATTTAAGTAAACCTTGTGTATAATGGGTGGTCTTTGCATGTTTTTGTATTAGGGGGTTCATATTTGTGTGACATTGGCAGAAAGAACTAAGCATGGCTAGAAGAATGTCCATGGGAGACCATGACTTCCACATTAATTCTGGAATATGAGGAGTGCAAGATTAACTTGACTGGTGGGGTGGGATCTATGCACAATGCTAACAGATTGAGCAGATATGTCCTGATGATGGAAAGGAGGATCACACAGATGCAGGACTGGTTCAAATATTTAAGCTAATGAAAAAAGGAAGAACTCTGGCACATCTTTTGATATCAGAGTGTGAGGACAAGTATGAATTCCTACTTCACACATTGCACTAGAAATGTGAAAAGAGGATGTGGAAGTAACTCTCACTTTCATTTCCATTACTTTGTCAAATATCAAAACCCAGCCTCTCTGACCTGCTATGACTCCATTCTCAGTTAACGCAAGAGGGAAACAGCATGTCAGCCAACTGCTTATGTTTCTATGGTCTGCTAAAAGGTTGAAGTGTGAAAATGAAAAAGCAGTTGTACTATTATTCACCATTTTTCAGTATTAGTCCAAAATCATAGATTAAATGCAACAATATCTTTTTTTGGGGGGGGGAATTTTACAAAGGCAAAATTATTTTGTACACTACATAACATTCAGCAGGTAGGTCAAGATTCTTTGCCTGGGAATGCCCTCCCTACTTTCTTTTAGGTGGCAGACCAAAACATTCCTTTTTACCCAGGGGTCTGATCCTTTAAAATTGCTTTTACAGACTGCTTCTAGCCTGATGATTACTTTATAATGATCGTTTTAGGCCACTATTTTATGCTGTTTTCATGCTCTAGCTGGATATTCAATGAATAGATATTAATGGTTGTTTAATTTTCATGATTTTATGCCGTTTTTATGATTATATTGTATTCTATTTTGCAAGAAGGATCCTGCAGGTCTCTGGAGAGGCAGTGTATAAATCTTATAGATAAATAAGAAGAGAAGAAGAAGAGAAGAGATTGGATTTATACCTCGCCCTTCACACGGAGTCTCAGAGCGGCTTACAAACTCCTATCCCTTCCCCTCCCCACAACAGACACCCTGTGAGGTAGGTGGGGCTGAGAGAGCTCTTTCCAGAACTGTCCTTGAGAGAACAGCTCTGACAGCACTATGGCATGCCGAAGGTCATCCAGCTGCTGCAAGTGGAGGAGTGGGGAATCAAACCTGGTTCTCCCAGATTAGATTTCGCACACTTAACCACTACACCAAACTGCAGGAAGAGCGCGTCTCTCCCAAACAGGTATGGTTTCTATCATTTGTGTGTATGTTTGTGGGGGGTTTAATTCCCATTTGTTTTGGGGTTCAGATTTTTCTGCAAACCTGGAACTATTTTTGGTTTTGTAGAAAGATATAGCTTATGTGCCCATGGCCCCAGTCTCCAGATTAAATTATCCACACATGAAACCATGTTGAAAATTAGATCAACAATTTAGTGTTTGAAGAGCAGCACTGAAAGCACGTTGCATGCATTATATTGTTGCAATGTTTATAATAGCCTTTCAGGGTAGGCAAGTATCACAATTCCCATATCGCAGAAGGGGAGGTGAGGATTGAAATGGCTTGCTTAAGGCCATCTAGTGAGTGTATTTTATTTATTTTTTAAAAAAATGTTTGCCACCTTCCCACCCAATTAGGGTCCACAAAGCGGCAAACATAAAAACATCGAAACAAAGTTTGTGTCCAGTGGCACCAACAAAATCTAATTCTGGGTATAAGCTTTCATGAACATGCACACTTCTTCAGTACACTTCATGTACATGAAAGCTTATTTTCCCAGAATTAAACTTTGTTGGTCTTAAAGGTGCCACTGGACTCAAACTTTGTTCTGTTGCTTCAGATCAACATGGCTACCCACCTGAATAAAAACATCAACACATCTTAAGAATTAAAATATGGTTAAAATATAAAATTCAATTAAGAGAAATTTGTTGTTGTTCAGTCGCACAGTCGAGTCCGACTCTTCGCGACCCCATGGATCATCTCCCGCCAGGCCCTCCTGTCTTCCGCCGTCCTCTGAAGTGGGCTCAATTTCATGTTCGTTGCATCGATGACACTGTCTAACCATCTCATCCTTTGCTGTCCCCGTCTTCTTTGACCTTCAATCTTTCCCAGCATCAGGGTCTTCTCCAGGGAGTGCTCCCTTCTCATTTGGTGGCCAAAGTATTTGAGCTTCAGTTTCATTATCTGGCCTTCCAGGGAACAGTCAGGGTTGATTTCTTTTAGGATTGACTGATTTGATCTTTTTGCAGTCCAAGGGACTCTCAAGAGTCTTCTCCAGCACCATAGTTCAAAAGAATCTATTCTTCGGCGCTCGGCCTTCCTTATAGTCCAACTCTCGCAGCCATACATGACTACTGGGAATACCATTGCTTTGACCATGCGGACTTTTGTTGGCAGGGTGATGTCTCTACTTTTTATCATGCTGTTTAGGTTCGCCATCGCTTTCCTCCCAAGGAGCAGGCGTCTTTTAATTTCATGGCTGCAGTCACAGTCTGCGGTGATCTGGGATCCCAGGAACGTGAAGTCTGTCACTACTTCCATGACTTCCCCTTCTACTTGCCAAGGAGTGATGGAGCCGGATGCCATGATCTTAGTTTTTTTGATGTTGAGCTTCAAGCCCACTTTTGCGCTCTCCTCTTTTACCCTGAGCAAGAGGCTCTTTAGTTCCTCTTCACTTTCAGCCATTAGAGTGGTATCATCTGCATATCTGAGGTTGTTGATCTTTTCCCCAGCAATCTTAATTCCTGCTTGTGATTCATCCAGGCCAGCATTTCGCATGATGTACTCTGCATATATATTAAATAAGCAAGGTGACAGTATACATCCTTGTCGTACTCCTTTTCCTATGCTGAACCAATCAGTTGTTCCATATCCGGTTCTAACTGTCGCTTCTTGGCCCTTATACAGGTTTCTCAAGAGACATGTGAGGTGGTCTGGTACTAAATAAATAAATAAATGTGGTAAATAAACACATACAAATATATAAAATTCATTTAAAACATATAGAGAAACAACACTAGAAGGAAAGCCAGAAACTATTATTAGGGATATGCCAGATGGAAGAAAAAAAGTCTTTATCTGATGGTGGAAAACACTCATAGAGGTAGACAGGCAAATCTCCCTGGCGAGGGAATTCCAAAGTTTTGGTGCCACAATGGAGAAAGCCCTTTCTTAGGTTGCTACCCATCTAGCCTAGTGGGTAGGTTCATATGCAAGAAGGCAGTACTTAAGGTATATTGGTCCCAGGCTGGGACTGTCTGAACCAGAGCTCATTGTCTTCACCATTACATTATGCCAGCTCTTGTAGTTTGAAAAGGATGAAGACTGATACTATAAACTCAGCCTTCCCTGCATCATCTTTGTGTACTAATATATTTTGTGTGAGCTGTTGCTTTATAAATGCACTGTAGCTCTTTCTGTCTTTCCTTGTAGATCTTGTTTAATCACATTTTACTCCATTTACTTTTTATGCCTACAATTTTTTCATATATTTATATGACCCAAAACTGTACAATTTCAGTTTCACTGACTTCAGCTTTCCCTCAAACGATAAACAATTTTATCAGATTCACAATAAGACTGAGGAAAAACATACTGCCTAGTATGCTTTTTTATATTCAGTATCTTTAAGGCATAAAAAGATGTGTGCAGAAAGTAGTAATGTAATATATAAGACGTTTGATTCAAGATTGGTTTGATATTTCACAGAAAAATACTGTGCAAAAGTGCCATACATTATCTTTGCCATCAGGATGGTTTCCTTTGTGTTTGCATAGTGGTTATCCTGATCAATATGTGAGTAATTAAAATCGCCACAATCACAGTTCTGGACTTCCTGCAGGCCTGTCTTATCAGTAATAACGCTCTTCGATCAACTTTGGTTAGCAGAAAGTCTACTGAGAAAAAAAATCAATGGATTAAATGAGTTTTCTTTAAAGAAGCTATAGGCAGTAGTTAAATTCTTAGTTTGCACTATCTTACAACGAATGTATACACACACCCGTGCACACACACACGCACGCACATACACGCACGCACATTCTGAAAGGCCTTAAGTTCTATTATCACAAAAGCAATCTTGGTCATTTCCAATATGACTGCCACAAATAGATGAGGCAAAGCTCTGTGCAAAAACAGCAAGTACACTGTCTTCAGTATTTCAGGACCGAGAAAATGAGCATGGGACTGAGTGAGCTGCAAAATTGTATAATAGGTAGTCATGTGACTGCAATACTGTGTTTAAAATAATTGGCTATATTTTTAAAAGTCTTCTAATCTGGTGTTATTTAAGTCCTATGTTGCCAATTTTACTTCATGCATATGAATTTTTGTATAGTTTTGGGGATAATATTTTCATTTCTCCTCTTTCTGAAAGGCCTTAAGTTCTATTATCACATTATTTAATTAATTGACTTAGCCGATCAGGTAGAATTGTGGGGAAGATACATAAACCCCCATTAAGTAAGAAAATTAAACTCCTGCATCTCTGTTACTGGGCAGATGCAAAACTGTGGAATAGCTGTTAGAAGTGTAAAGCAATCAGGCAGTCGGGAATGTTTTTGTCATTCTCTCTACCCCTGTTCCCTGCTTCTTTTCCCTTTCCACATCAGTTGAATTCACAATGTTCATGGCACCAGGTGTAAACTATGAAACCATAGAGTTAAACAAAGTAATTAAAACAGTCTGAAAGAAAGGCAAACAGCAAAAACAGCAATGGACACATCCGATAGGAGAGGACAGGCAAAAATATCTTTGGGAAAAGATTGTTTTACAGTTACAAAGAGATCTCCTGATCTCTTGCTTGAGTTTTAAAAAATTATGGCAAAGCCTGATTTAGACTTGCAAAGTTTGGTAACATATTGTGCACACATGACATGCAGCATACACAGAAGGGTAACGTGGTGGATCACTGGGGGCTACTGTTGTTATAGAAATGAGGGTTTATTTTTCCAAAATTCATTTTGTTAGATATGAGCCACTGATTCCTTTTATTCTCTTTTTTTATCTGTTAAAATAAGGATTTCTGTTTAATTTATCCTGAAGAAATATCACCTTTTGTAACTTCAGCTCTGGCAGTTGTTTTATGATATACACCACAGGGTGGTGCTCCAACAGGAGGGTAGGGAGGTTTGGGAAAGTATTACCTGCCTCTGAGCATCTACAGAGTAAAATTCTGAAATTTTGCATTTTCCTGCCCCTTTCTCTCTTCAGGTTTTTCTTGGATCAAAGCATAATTTGAAATGGACTCCAATTTCCTAAAAAGAGGAAAAGAAAAGGATAGTTGGATTTCAGGGAGAGACTGGGCAAAGAGGAATTAAGAGGCTTTCTCTTAACAACCCCATGGGAGGCACCTTGCCTAGAACTGGCTCTGGCTAATGCCCCCCCTTGCAGCAGTGGACAAGAGAAACTATCTACCTGGACAGGGGGCAAATTTCTGTCTTTTCAAATGGTGACTCTGAGGACCAGAATTACTCATTCTTTTCCATATGGATGCTGACCGTATTTTGTGGACTTGCAAAGAATAACAATTCAGATAACAAAAAGACTGAATCCATGCATAATATTTTCATTTCTCCTCTTTCTGAAAGGCCTAATAATTAGGGCATCTAATAAAAAAAAATGCAATTGCCTATGGGTTCCGTTTTCTTAAGGTTTAGGGGATAGTTTCATAACTGTAATTCCTTCTGATTGCAGACGGAATTGCACTTAGCTTGGTTCCTGCAGAAATCAAATGTTGGCTCCTTTTGAGAATGATTTAGTGGTAATGAAGTAATCTATATTTAGATATTTTCCACTGGATTCTTTTTATTTTTAGCAAAACACGAAGCACACAAAGCTTGGTAGTAGATTAATTATACAGTGAACAGGCACGCTCCATATATCTGAGGCACACTCTAAGACTTTTTAAAATACACCATCATTTTACCTTCTGGATTCCATTCCCCCACCCCTCCCCTGAAAGGAAGGCACAGACATTAACAATGGTTGAAAGCAGCAAGTGCTGTCAAGTCACAGCTGACTCAGGGCAGACCCAGAAAATAACCCAGTCAAGGATTCCTCAGGTGGGTAAGCTCATCACCTGCTCCACTGGTGGTAGAAAGTGCTGTCATCAAGCCACAGCTGACATCTGGCAACTCTGTAATGTTTTCAAGGCAAGACACGAACAGAGGTGGTTTGCCATTCCCTGCCTCTTTTAGTGACCCTGGACTTTCTTGGTGGTCTTCCATCCAAGTACTTAGCATTTGAGAACTGACAAGATCAGGCTCTCCTGGGCCATCCAGGCCAGGACATGAATACTAATGTTGGGTTAAACTAACACCAGAGAGGGAATTTGAACTCATGTCTCCTTGGCTATAGTTCTGTAGTCCAACCACTACATCAGACTGGCTCTAATACCACATGGCAGCTCTGTTTGGATTGGAAGGCTACTTGGATACCCCCTCTTGGTTTCAAGCATCATCATGACAACTAGAATGGATTTTGTTCAAATACTGGCTGCCATAATATGCACAGAATATGAATTTTCATGGAGGTATGAATAAAACACCATGTATCTTGTTCTGATATAACTTGACAGCCCTTTATGTTAAATTTAAAAATGTTAATTGATCAGATTTGCTAGGACTTTGATATATATCTTTCAATCACAATCGTACTGTAACCTTACCATCAGGACCTAAAGTTGATAGCTCTTCCTGTCATTTGTCCCCTCATCTAATTTCCAGAAATTTACAACTTTTGTAGATGAAAGTTTCATTTAGCAATAGTGAAAAATAAATAGTAATATACCAATGTGCATTAGCTCAGTTCTTTTTTACAACTTTCTTAACTATGGTCCACCACCGTAACTCATGAAATTGAATTAAAGCATCGTACCAAAGCATCATTTCTGTGGTCTGGCCTAACCCTATTATCTTCTTTTTTTATTTAGAAAATGTATACAGTTTTTCAGCATTAATGTTTTCTGAGTAATGTACAAAATAAACTGGCATTATATTTAAAAAGAATAAAATTAAGTTAATCAGCTTTACTGAAAATGAGAAATTGCTTCTTGAAGCTGCAGTTCTTCCGGGAAGGGAATAGATATAGGGGGCAAAGCAGTTTGGATGAAGTCTCCTGACTTAACTGTAACCAGAATGAGGCCAAGAGCAGGTTCATACATTTGGCTACAGAAGGATTATTGGCAACCTTGGTTAGAGCCTGTAAACCAAGCAGTGTCGGCCATGGTTTGTATATGCATAGGAGACCATTAAGGAAGACAGAGGCTGCTTTACAGAAGAAGGTAACGGCAAACAGCCTCTGCTCATCTCTCACCTTGAAAACCCCATGGTTCTGGGGTCCTCATGAGCTGGTGGATGGCATACAATTATTATTTTTTATATTTTGTTACATATAATTAGGTGAGGGCACAGATACAAAACAAAAAACAATACAAGAGAAAAAAATACTTCTACCTCCCAATAACTGGAAAAAGTTCCATAACCAGGGCTTCTTTTGAGATGGTACTCACTGGTACTGCGGGGCTCTACAAAGTCCTGAGAGGGGAACTGGTGGAAGTCTGTATTGGTTCTTAAAAAAAAAAGCACTGCCTACAACAACAACAACAAAAAGGCTAATGCCATCTTGGGGTGTATCAACAGAGGCATAACATCCAAATTGCAAGATGTCATAGTCCCACTGTACACTGCGTTGGTCAGGCCACACCTGGAGTATTGTGTGCAGTTCTGGAGGCCTCATTTCAAAAAGGATGTGGACAGAATGGAATGGGTGTAGAGGAGAGCAAAGAGGATGATTGGGGGCCTAGAGGCTAAGCCTTACGAAGAACGGCTATGCAAACTGGCAGTGTTCAGCCTGGAGAAGAGGAGGTGAGGGGGATGTGAGTACTGTTTTAAAGTATTTGAAGAGCTATCGTTTAGAGAAGGGTAAGATGCTCTTTCAGTTAGCAGCAGAGGATAAGACTTGTAATAATGGGATTTAATTATGGGTGAGGAGATACTGGCACGGTATCAGGAAAACCAGAAGGGCAGTTCAGTGAGGGAGGTGGTGAGCTCCTCTTCACTGGCGGTCTTTAAGCAGTGTCTGGACAAACACTTGTAAGCGATGCTTTAAGCTGATCCTGCCTTGAATAGGGGGGTGGACTTGATGGCTTGTATGGCCCCTTCCATCTCTGTGATGCTATGATTCTATTATTCGAATAAGCTATACCAGTGCAAGAAAACTTGTGGGTGCATGCACTAATAGAAATTTTTCCTCAATACAGAATTTCCAAAAACTAATAGTGCTAATGTATTCAAAAAAATTAAAATTAAAATTAAATCAAATTGTAAAATCATATTTGACTCAATTGTGGGTTTGAAAATCTTACTTTCCAACTAAAGGTTTAGTTTATCCAATGTGTCATGTCTCTGCTGAGCCTTCTGGATGTATAGCATCTGTACAGTTTAGTTCCTCAGTCTTGCTGTATCAGTATTAACTGGTACTGTCTGGATATACAACAAGGTCACAGCCCACACTTTTGTAATTTATCACAGAAATTATATGTACACTTGGACAGGTGATGAATGAGCTGTAGAAAAGAATTGTCTGTGGATAATTCAAACACTTGTTTCAGCTGGATATCCAATCTAGTAATTATCTTCCTTAACAGTAAATTGATTACCCATACTTCCTATCTGACAAAGGTGAATAAGCTGACCTCTTACATAACCCCAGTATTATTGTGTGATGAGGCTGTCTCCAAGTGAGACAAAAGAGACTAAAAAGGCAATAGAGAAGGATAGTTTATTGTTGTATCTTCAAACCAAAGCAGCAGGCTGCTGAAGACTGTAACAAAATAAAACTGTGTAGTACTCTCTCTCTCAAATGACAATATTGAATGTAAAATATTTAATCATGGCACATCACTGTATACTGAAAGATTAGAAATGTAAGCTCCTACTATTCACTCATCTAATTAATACAAGAAAAAGTACTAGGAAAGTCTAATTACAGACATCTACCATACCTTGAGGAGCTTTGAACATGGGTCAGGCATGAATTTTCAATTAAAAAGTAAATTTTGAATGGGATCAATTACTGCCAATGTTACCTTAGCACATCTGTCTTACTTTTTGTCATCTGAGACATAGGGGAAAAATAAAAGTTGAAAATAAAAAGTGGATTTTATACAAAAAAAGTATTTTATCTGCACAGTGATAAGAGAACTAGCAGCATGTCTGAATTTCAAGTTAAACTTTATAACTGAAAAGTATGCAGACGGACGAGTGATTTCAGCTTAGCGTACTTTATTAGATCAAGAACAAGACAACTTTAGACGGCTCACAGGCCAGCTTATATTCCCCATAACACCCCCTCATTTCCCAATAGGTTATTTACCGTGGCCGAGAGTTCCATAGGCTCCATACAGTGGCTGAGAGTTCCATAGGCCAAGAACCTAGCCCACTGATGGGCATGGCTAGGATTCGCATAGTCCATTGTCTCTTTGAGCGAAGCTCGACGTTTGTGCTTGACCGCGTGGAGCCCAAGCTGGCCACGCAGTCTGAACTGGGTATATTACAATAACAAATTTAAACACTGAACAATATAGGGGGAAAGGGCCACTAGGGCAAGGTATCAGAGCTACAGCAAAAGTTAACACTGCCAGGCTGGAAATGATGCTGTGCTACTCACTCAGAAACTATACTAGGGCCCCAGTCACACTGGGGGGAAAGGTGCGGCTGAAGTGCGGCTTTTTTGAGCCACATCAAAAAAGATGCGCAGCAGCGGGATCAGACAGATCCCCCGAGCCGCAGCGCAGTTGCTCCCCGGCATGATCAGATGCCGGGGGGGGGGGGGCCACGAATCGGTGAGCGAGGCAGCCCGCTGCGCATGTGTGCGCCTGCGCAGTTTGGCCGGGGGCCTCGCATGCTGCTGGAGATGGGTGCGCCGGCAATCCCACGGCCGCCCCTGCTGCGGATTTTCAGGTAAGTAGTAGTGTTTTGTAGGGTTTTTTTTTAATCTGCATCTTAGGCCAGAAGAGACGGATCGGGGACGGGTGCACGCCACTTCCCAGATGTTGCGGTGTGATCGCACCCGCTTGCTGCACCCCTGATCTGTCCCTCTTGCGGATCAAAGTCTCCTGTGTGACCGGGCCCTCGGTAATCACTAACAGCAGCTCAGGCCTCAGCTGAAACTACAGAGCCAAGAGTGAATGCTTCTGTGCAAGTTCTTTCTTATTAAAACAATGAAGTCATTTTTTAAAAAAAGAGTTTGAAGATTGTGCTAAAAATTATTTGTTGCAAAAAGAAAACCCTACCATTCTATATCATGGATCATTGTATTTCATACCCCCCATAGGAACTCAGTGTAACATAAAATGATAAGTCCTCCCATTCACAGAAGCATTATTCCACACAAGGAAGGACTGCTACCACTAACTTTGGCTGTGGTCACACACACTAAATAATCCACTTTCAATGCACTTTCCAACTGGATTTTTACTGCATGAACTGGTAAAATCCAATTCAAAACTGCACTGAAAGTGGATTGAAAGTTGATTATTTAGTTTATGTGAGCGCAGCCTTTGAGAGCCATTTTGTACTTTGAATCCGACACATTTCATTTTATTCTGACAACAGCCTTGTAAGTTAACTTCAGTAGAGATGCACAGTAACTTAGGCATCAAGTTATCCAGTAAGCTTCATGGCTGAGCGCAGATTTGAATTTCAGTGCTCTACCTGCAATATCACATTAGATCATGAGTTGACACATTCATAGATTGTTTTATTGGGTATAGGGATCATTATTTCATGTATCTGGTAAATGTTCTGAGGAATCAACTAAGTAAAAATTTACATGATTCAGCTGACAAGTTGCCAAACAAATAATTGCACATGCAAATCATAATCACTTATTCTTTGTTTTAAGCTAGTGATTATGCAAAGGTTGCTTGCAGCGCAACAAATTAGAGTTTAAAATATGTGTTATATGGCTCCATTTCAACCTTCTGGAAGGGATTTAAACATTTTAACTACAATTAACTACAGACGTTTATACTGAGGGAGAGAAACCTATTTTTAAAACTAACCTTGAAAAGGACACATAGGGCATAGTTTAAAGCCCTTTATGGTAGGGGGCTTCCTGATATCTTCTATGAAGAGGAAATCTATCCTGACACAAACTTCCCCGATGATGAAAGAGAATAGGGAACCCCTTGCCATGGGAAATATAGAGATAGGCCGTGGTGTGATGAGAACAGTAAAGATGGGATTGTAAAGGATTTTTCACACTGTTCAAGATAATAAAATGAGTAACAGCAATGAATAATAACTGGATTTTGCTATACTTAAAAAGCCAGGTATGTAGAACACTTCTCCAAATGCAGCCCTAATTGAATGTATTTTTGCATATAAAATGCATGAGACTGGCATTACTTATCATTCACTTTAACGACAGAGACAAATACCAGTTGAGATAATGCTGACTTTAAATATATAATATAATCATGCAGAAAACAGTCTGCCTCAAGCCTGTTCACTATTATTAATGCTGTTTAAGCGACACATTGGCAAGACATTTCAATTACATAGGCATGAACTGTTCCTGGAAAGACTTGAAGAACATTTTTTTAATGTCGCTACACTACAATAAAACTTGCTCTGAAGGCTGCTGTTATGAAGAAATAAGACCTGCCCTGGTGCTACTTAAATGGCAGCTCCTATTTTGCAGAAGTGTAATGTCCCTAAATTGTATACTGCTTTGTACTTGAACCTTCTGAACTCCCACTAACAATATCTAAAGAACCAAACTCTAAAATTTCCTATACTCACAAATTTGTAATACAGGGTATCCAATATTCATCTGACAGCCCTTTGTACTTCACAAAAGCAAGCTTCAGTGGCCCACTGACCTATTTGCCTTAACCTATCTATCATGGCCCATCACCATTCTACCCAGATTGGAATGATAAAGTCCTTGGGTTTTGGTTTTTGTTCTTTTTGATTATGAATCTCTGTGGTGGTCCATGTACACTGACAGCTAGGTAAAATAATAATAACAATTCCTTTTTAATTATCACTATGTACTGAGATCCAGTGTGGGGATGCAGAGGAAGGCAATGGCTAACCACCTCTGGATATCTCTTGCCTTGAAAACCTTACGGGACCACCAAAAATTAGGGTTGCCAAGTGACTCACCAAAATAAGCAGGGGAGAGTTGGTCCCGTTCTGGGACATTCTGGTACCATAGAGTTTTCAGGGTGATTGCTAGAGCATTGCCTAGCGATGTGCCCAGCGTGATGACATCACTTCCGGGTGACATCATCATGCTGGGCATGTCATCCCGATCTGATCCCTTTGGGGGTGGGGTTCCCCCCACCAGCCAGACCTGGACTGGCGGATTGGGGGCCCTTTTAGTGGGGGAATCCCCGCCCCCTGGGGGGACTTGGCAGCCCTACCAAAAATTGACTGGGACTTGATGGGGGGGAGTAGGAAGGACATTTCCCTTGTCCTGGTATCATATGAACCACCTCAAGCACCCCATACATCATCTCAGAGTGGGCACTACAACATCTATTGTGTCTGCTATGAAAACCTGAAATGGCTCCCAGAATCCCACAAAGTCATTTCATGAAATCTTGTATACCATTTTTAACGACATATCACCCCAAATCTGTGGCACTAGTGGGATGTGCTGACATCACAGCAGTTAGAATCAGAAGGTAAAGGAAGCAGCAGCAAGAAGAAAGATACAAAAAGCAGTAGGAGAAGGCATGAAACACATATCAATATATAAATAATTCCCTGCTCTTTATGGACTAGGATACAAGAAAAAGAGTTATATCCTAGCTTTTATCCTGATGGGCCATTTTTTATGTCCATGGAATTATTGCAAGGAGTTATTTAGCATGTGAAAGGAATTATTTAGGACAGAGCAGCAATCACACCAGATTAACATGTGCAATTTGAAATGGTATATTACATACATGGGTTTGCCAACTCACTACTGTTGCAAAGTGGTGAACGAATTTTATAGCTGAACATACTTTGTATGAAAGCAATCACCTGTGAGCTGAATGGCCAATCTGTTGACCACCTTGAACAGTGGCCAAACAGTTTTGCATCTGCACAATAGCTGTGGTGATGGAGTTTCATTTCTTTGCCTTGTGGGGATTATGGAGCAGGTGAGACTGATTCTACCTAGGTTCCTTGATACTTGAATCAGATCAATAAATGACATTCGGGGAAACTACAGCTTCCATAAGGGCTTTTCCATGTACCATAAGGGCTTCCATGTACCATAAGGGCTTCCATAAGGGCTTTTCCAACACCAATCGAGGGATCAAAGTCCTTGTATACACAGGTGGAATATGGGGGAGTGCTGTTTCAGGTGACATTGTGAAAGGGACAATGATAGGCAGGAGCTATGAATTACACTAAATCTGACTGTTATTGAACATACCAACCAGACAGAAATAGCATGAAAGTAGAGTAGATATTAGGGCAATGCAATATTATATAATAATATTCACCAAAAGCAATAAATCACATATATGTAATACATAGGAACTGGGGAATAAGCACACAAGCAATTCCAACAATTCTGAGTGAAAGCCATCCCATCTTAAGCTAATTATCCTCCCCGTCTATTGCAGCAACTGAACCTTCCCATGATGTACCGTAATGTGTGCATGGTGTCTCAGCAAGAGGGGAATAGGGTTCCCAGGTCCCTTCATCAGCACAGCAGGGAGATAGATGGGGGGGGCATTCTGGGGGTGGGTGGGAATGTTGTACTATGTGCTGACATCACCCAGAAGTGATGCCAGTGCATCAGCAACTTTGGGGGCGATGCTTTGCTTTTGGGGCAAAACTCTATGGTAAAAATGGCCTTAAACCATAGAGTTTTGCCCAAAAAGCAGAGCATCCCCCCGATGTCACTGACACACTGATGCCATTTCTGGGTGATGTCAGCATGTTGTGCACAGCATCAGGGTGAGGGAATTCCCTTCCACCATCCAGCTGGCTGCCAGCAGACAGGAGCCTGCAAAAGCAGGGGATCCCCTGATCCCACCTGGGGAAGGGTATTCCTAGAGGGGAGGAGGAAATGTGTTGTGGATATTCTGGAGTGAGGGAGACTTCTGGTTTGTGGATCAGCGATGGCGGTCACTCTCCTCGGACCGCGGGGGAGCGACCCGATCTTCGCCACGCATGGCCTGCCGGACACAATAGTCTCAGACAACGGGGCAGCCTTCACGTCCACGGAGTTCCAGGAATTCCTCCAGAGAAACCTGATCAGGCACATCCGCTCTGCACCCTTCCACCCAAGGCTTCCCTCTGCCCTGATGGTCCTGCTGCTGTGTGGCCCTCGAGCACAAGCTGATTCGACCAGGACAAGCACTGGAGATCGAGCGGAATATCGATTACTGTGAGCGAGGTCAGAGAAATGACTGACAATGAACGTGAGTTCAAAATAAATTGAATATTTTAAAAGCGAACTACCCCCCCCCCGTGGGAAAAGCGGCGCTCAAAGAGGGACACCTCTTATGCGAACGGACAGATAAGCGTAACTAAGGGGGCAGGAGGGGAAACAAGCAGCGATTTTGTTTTGAGAGACTTACTTGAGTGAGAAGCGGTCTGGAATTGTAAACAATCGTATAGAATGGCGGCCTCGCAAAGAAAGTTTAAAATGAAACCGGTGGGTAGTCAGAGCCCAAAACCGGGAGCAGATGTCATGGAAATGACTCCATTTTTAAAGCCAAAGAATTTTTGAGACATCAGTTGGGATTGGAGGAAGAATCCAAAGATTAAGAATCCAAATCAAGTGACTCCGCTACCTCTGGAACGGATGAGGACTCTGCTGTA
>NW_015173677.1:1573557-1573789 GCF_001447785.1 Gekko japonicus
AGACAAACAAGAACTCTACAAGTATATTGTTGTACTAACACTTTTATTAATAACACTTAGATTAACACGGGTATGATCTCCTCCTCTTGGGTTTTAGTATAGTGTGGTTATCTATTCTTTATCCTTAGATGTAGTCCCCTTCCCTTATATTTTCTTTGTAGTTTGGTAGTCTTATATAAAAATAATAAAAAATATCCCTCCAAGGATTTTTTAAAAAAAGATATTCTGGAGT
>NW_015173677.1:1575126-1582860 GCF_001447785.1 Gekko japonicus
GGAGCCGCGGTCGCCCGGGCCGAGATTGGGGGGGCAAGGCGGGCGACAGAAGGCCGATGCCTCCGTCGCCCGGCCCTCTACAGAATCCACCCCCCAAACCTCCAGGTATTTCCCTCCTTAGAGCTGGCAACCCTACATTCCCCTCAGTGCCTGTTGGTAGGCAACTAAGCTTGGTCCTGTCACCTACTTTGGCCTTTGGGAGAAAACACATTGGGGCCAGTCCTGATAGGGTTGCCAACTCCAGATGGGAAATTCCTGGAGATTTGAGGGATGGAGCCTGAAGAGGGTGAGGTTTGAGGAGGGGTGGGACCTCAGACAGGTACACTGCCATAGACTCCACCCTCCAAACCAGTCAGTCTCACATAGGGAACCATTGTTGCCAATCTCCAGGTGAGGGCTGGAGAGCACTCAGTATTACAACTGTTCTGCAGAAGGGAGGGCAGAAGTCAGCTGAAGTCAAAGGGGCAGATAATGGTAGGTTGGTGGCTAGCTGGGAAGGAGATGGGGTTGCCAACTACATGCTGACAAATTCCTGGGGATTTGAGGGGTGGAGCCTGGAGAGGGTGGGGTTTGCAGAGGGGTGGGACCTCAGACAGGTAGAATGCCATAGACTCCACCCTCCAAACCAGCCATTTTGTCCTGGGTAACAATTGCTGCCAATCTCCAGGTGAGGGCTACAGATTACTCACAATTACAACTGCTCTTCAGGTAGCAGAGATCAGTTCCTCTGGAGAAAACAGTGGACTCTGTCATTATACCCTGCTGAGGTCACCACAGCAAATTGACACTGTTTGCCCACAGCCAGAGCACTGCCCCAGAGCCTCTTTCTAGATCCCATTGTATTGCTTTCACAACGGGCTTTACTGCTAGTCTGTTATAAACTACACACAAACACACATACACACACACATCCAAAAATGCATTTACAAACACAATTTGCAAGACTTTTCTTGAAAGAATGCTTTGAAATTATGGATTTTTACCCGAATTCTGAAGATCCAAATTATTATGAATGAATTTTGTAGAGTGTTGTGCATGCAGGCCCTTTCTCAGGTTGCCACCCATGTAGCCTCGTAATGTCAGAGACATCTGCAGCAGGGCCTCCAAAGATGGCCATATTGAAAGAATGCTTTGAAATTATGGATTTTTACCCGAATTCTGAAGATCCAAATTATTATGAATGAATTTTGTAGAGTGTTGTGCATGCAGGCCCTTTCTCAGGTTGCCACCCATGTAGCCTCGTAATGTCAGAGACATCTGCAGCAGGGCCTCCAAAGATGGCCATAGTGGTTGGATAGGTTTCTACAGGAGTAGGCAGTTGTGATAGACAGCTCCCATTCTGCCTCCCACAGAGGGCAACCAATGAGAGCTGACAGAATGTTGATGGAAGGCTGACAGTAGTTAAGGGAATAAGAGGAAAAAAGTTGAGAGATTGGGAGTGAAAGAGATTGTTGAAAACTGCCTGGGGAAAAGAAAAGTTTGTAACTGAGTGTATTAGAAGATGAGGAGCGTTATGGTTAAAAAGTTCAGGTATTGCCAGATGCTGTATCCATGTACATAGATCACTCCAATGCTGTTTTACATTTCAAATAAAAGTTCATCTATGCTGATTGAGAGTGAAATGTCTCAGTGAAGAAGCTTACATATATACAAATCAGTCTGGCCATGGCCTGTGTATCTAACTATATGATGACAGCATACAATGGAAGAAACATTTAGTTCCCTACCCCAGCAGCTCAGGGAAATATCTGGGTGAGCCAGCATGGTTCTTAAAGGCTGCCTCTGCTCTACCCCTGGCAGTTGCTCACCTCGTGCTCAGAGAGGAAGGAGCACAAGGCAGTTAGGGAGCCTTTGTAGGCTTGGGGCCTACACCGGCATCGGGATGAGCGCAGCGATGGGAACGACAGCCTGAAGAGGCTCTCGGCGGTGGCGGCTTATTGGCGGCCATAAGGTCCAATTGCTGCCTTAACCCAACCCCCTCCTCGTCACTCCACTCTCAATTGAACAAATGACCCTGGTACTTTGGCAGGCTAGTCCCCCTGGTGTTGTAATATGTCTGGTAGCTCTGTTGCTGGGGTGGGCTGGCAGTTAGGTGGCCATTTTGGGAAGGTCTCTGATTGGCGGCCATCTTTGGAAGGTCTGGTACTGGTGGTCATTTTGAGGAGGTCTAATATAGTCGGCCATTTTGTGGAGGTCTAATGGAACGGAAGCCATTTTAGGAGTATTCAGGCCTGCTGCTCCAGCCTCGATAACGATCAGGCATGGCAGGGGAGCAGGGGAAGTCAAAGGGAAAAGGACCTCTATGTCACGCAACCTGAACAATTGCTTTATTCCATCGCTGATGTCTTAAAATTTTTAGTACAGTTGCTGTTTTACATGTTAATTTATCAAAAACTCACCTCTACCCTATCATCATCATCATCATCATCATACATAAAGCAGCATTTTGATTATAATTGTGTCACATCTTATTGGCAATACTTAGGCACCAAAATACCATTGAACCTAGACAATCTCATAAAGCTATACTATCTTGAGGCAGGAAAGCAAATAAATGTTGTGGTCAAATAATGACACTCTTAAAACCTCTCTTTGTTAGAAAGGGTTGCTCTTGTCAAAAGTTTCCTAGTTCCCTAAAGTGTTTTTTTTATCTTGTCAAAAGTTTCCTAGTTCCCTAAACTGTTATTTTTTTAAATGAGAGCTCTTCCCATACATGTTCCAGACAAAATTTCAGATGGTTGGCAGAAATCCTTCACTAACTGTATATGGCAATTCAAGCACCCAAGAATAAACTATAATATTATTAAGACACTTACCACTCCAGCAGCTCTCTTTCCTGCTCCTTCTCAGAGCCCAGCTGACTGTGGTCTGCCTCTGGTGAGGCAGTTCAAGACTCACCCAGCAGAAGGTGGGGATAGCAGTCAGCTTCAGGAAAAATAGATTTTATGGACAATCTCGGGATGGTTGATTATGGAGACAGCAAAATGGTAATTCAAGAGAATATACTTCCCCCCCCCCCCAGAAAGACATGGATTTTTTCAAGAGTATACATGATTTTGACGTCAAGAGATTGTTTAAAGTCTTGGAGCATATGGATTTTGGAGAAAAATTTATAAAATTGATCTATACCTCTCAGTCAACAAGAATAATTAGTAAAGGACATCTGACTAAACCATGTGTGATACAAAGAGGAACAAGACAAGGTTGTCCACTGTCACCTCTTCTGTTTGCTTTTTTGCTGTTTTCCCCCCTCCATTGGAAACAATGGAGGATGGGGGCACCTTCTTTGGGGGACTGTAACTTGTACCCTGTAAATCCAATTGTCACCAAACTTGGAGGGCAGGTAGAGAGAGTCAACTGGAGAACCTCTGTGAGTTTGGTGTCTCTAGCACACTCGGGGGCTTTTCTAGTTTTCTCTTTGTTAGTTGCCTTTCTACATGCAGAGCGATTTTTGACATGAAATCATTCAAAGTAACACTTCTAGTCAATTTCTCTGAAGTCACATATGGGATTGTGCATTAAAATCAGCTGAAAGGTTGCTTCACCAGTCCCATCATTCCTTTCAGGTGCTTTCAGGAGACAAATTGGCTAAACCACTCATGTAAATGATCAGACTCTTGCTAATCAGTTCAAAGAAACATTTAGGTCAATATTCTGTTTTCAGCAGTAGTCAGCCAGATGCTTCCACAAAGCACACACATCGAGCATAATGGAGATTACTACTCCTTATCCCTAGCATCTGGTGATCAGAAATATACTGCCCCTGAATATAAAGGTTGCTTTTTCAGCTGTCAGCTAATATACTGTATGCATTTGCCTAACTCATTTTAAAAATCAACAATGCTAATCGCTATAGTTTTTCATAATGAATCCCACGAAACAATGATGTATATCTGAAGAAATAATCCCCTTTTGCTAAGTTTCCCATTTTAACTTATTTCTTTTATGAATTTTCACCTTATGCACTGTTATTACATTATCTGGACACAGGCATAAGTTTTGATTTCATCAATACGGTGAGGAAAAAGATGGCCATAGCTTAATCCTGAGGCTGTAGAAAATCATAAAAGAAGCTTGAATTTTTGGATGGGACCAGAGTTCACATACAATTTGGAAACATCTCTAACTCCCATAGATGAGCAGGCACTAGACAATACTCAAGGCCATCCTGCTGCACTTTAGTACATGACTGTAAGACAGAGTGCAATCCCTTTAAACATCTTTCTTCTTCAGCTTACAGGGTGGACCTCTGGCACTCATTAGTACTAGTGAAGATAAATATGGGGTAACCTGAGATCACCCTTTGTAACAGTAGCATTTTTTGTTCACCTTCTTTCTCTTTTCTTATTGCCCTTGCTACAGTGCCAGGCTGTCTTGCAAATTCGATTTAGTATTTCTTCTCTGCATCATCCATTTGGCAGATCCTGGTGTTCTTCTGTGCCATCCTATCTGATCAATTGATTTCCTTCCATCTCTCCATGCAGGCCCATAGCTACAGTGGGGCATTTCAGGGCCTGGCCCCTGACTTCCTACCAAGGTCCCCTGACTTCCTTTCAGCCCAGCTCCCTGACTCTCTGGCAGGATCCAGCGGCCACTGCAAACTTCCTCTGTGCCACCAGGGCTGCTGGTTCTCCTTGCCTTCCACCTTTCTCTGGGCCAGTCCCCACTCCCTGCCCCTATGACTCAGCATGACTCCATCCTGGCTTGGAGGCCGGGGAGTGGCCTGGGGGCTTGGAGCTATAGAGAGAGAGAGAGGCCAAGCCAGCACTCTTTTTATGCATCCTGGCCCGCCACAGTCCAGGAAGCGGTGGTCTGACTGAGCCCCCTCCCAGCCTAGTCCCCACAGTCCACAGCCAACTCCTCCCTTCCCAAGCTAGGGGAAACTGATGCTTTCTCTTCCCACCCTCTCCCTCCCTCTAATCCTGGCAGCAACCTCCGGAGCATCTTTTCTGCATTGGGGGTAGGGTTGCCCGCTCCGGTTTGGGAAATACCTGGAGATTCTGGGGGTGGAGCTTGACGAGGACAGTGTTTGGGGCCATCTTCCAAAGTGGCCATTTTCTCCAGCTGAACTGATATCTGTCACCTGGAGCTCAGTTGCAATAGAGGGAGATATCCAGCCCCCACCTGGAGGTTGGTAACCATAATTAGGGGGAAGGGGAGTGAGCAGACCAGTAGCTGGGGTGGGTGGAGGGGAGCACCGGCGAGGAGGCACAAGATGTCCAAGCTCGAGGCAGGCAGAGCTGATGGCCAGGGGGAGGGTGCCACCGCTGCACCTGAGAGCACTGAGAAGCTGGTAATTAAATTACTTTTAATCGAATTAGCTAGTGCCCCAGTGCCCCTTGAGGAATTAAAATGCACCCCGACTTAGAAATTCCTGGCTACAGGCCTGTCCCGATGTGTAAAATATTCTGGTTGTTTTATTGCTTGCCTACGTACTGGGAATTTGTAACTAGCTGCAGCTTCCAGGATTGTCATACTATGTACAAACACAATATACACCCTTACTATCATTATAGGTGACTTGCTACATACAGCTGTTTCCTTACATAAAAACCTGTTTTATACAAGAAATGCCTAAAGTCTGAAGTGGTTTTAGATAGTATTCAGGTGATGAGAATATAATTCATTAGTCATGTTTATTGGGGATAATTAAACATTAATTTGTAGGGGTTTTTTTGTCTTTTAAACTGTTTAATCTGTTTGAAGTGTTTGAGAAAGGCAGGATAAAATTTGGACTCAGTATACGGAAACTCCATAGATAGCGATGGGGTGGATCTAAGTTCACAAAATGGATGTCTCCTTCTCTTGTAGCTCTCTGTAATTTCTCAAGGTATTTGAAAAAGGTCTGATGATTCATGGGAATAGGCGCTTGCACTGGGATATTTCCAAGTCAAACTTGCACCCAAAATTAGCTGTTTCAGGTCAGCTCAGAGATAATTGAAATGGCCCAAATGCTCCTTACATTCTGGGAGTAATTAAAATTTATTTCCCAGAATTTCAGGACTGATTTGTGTAGGCTAGGAGTGGGACAGGAGAGACAGGAACCTGGTCCTGGCAAACAGCATTGTTTCCTATGGAAAGACCAAGGTGTTTTTCAGACTGCCTTAAAAATTCCACTTTCATTACTTAATGTTACTCTGTTTCTTCTTGCATTTGGACAACTTCGCAAACATCCCAGTGCTGTCCCATTTCTTCCTTGTTTTTCCACTTTCCTTTAAAACTGGTGTTTTACCTTTTATTTTCATTGCAAAATGAATCTGCAAGAAAGCCTCTGCCTGGGAATCTGAACATTTTACCTCACCAAAAAGGGTGGGTTTAGGCATTTAAAAAAATGCATGCCAGCAGCAAAATGTCTCAGCACTGGAAGGTCCCTGCATTGAAACATGGGGGCCCCTTCCTCTTTGTTCTGCCTTATGAGTTTGTGTGTTTGTGGTCTGCTCTCCTCTCTCAGCCGCTCTCTCTCTTCCTCTTCAGCCCGAGAAAGCCTGCAGCTGGCATGCCGCCACCTCCCCCCTGCAGTGATGGGGGGGGTCTGCAACTCCAGTTCCTTACAAATGGCTCTTGAGATGTTTATCAGAACAATGGAGAGAGAGGCTGAAGAAGATGCACATAGAGAGAGAGAAGAGAGATTGGATTTATATCCCACTCTTCACTACCCAAAGGAGTCTCAGAGTGGCTTACAATCAGTGTTCCCTTTAAGCCTGGGGGGGGGGAGATGCCCTGGATCTCTCCCACTTTACACAAGTGAAGGTAACACCCTGAGGATGCTAAGGTTCTTGGACTTGTGAGGCTAGCCAATTGAAACCCACACAGTGAGATCAAAAAATCCAGGCAGTAAAAGGTAGAAAGGTTTTTTTGTGAATAAGGGACACCATACAGCCAAAACTTCAGCTCAGATGTCCAGTGAGTAACAGAAGGGTTCTGACTTATATACTTTTCTTGCTCCTCCCAATTTTACATCATTGTTGACATCATTTGCACATGCACAGTCTGACTTTCTTTGTTTGAACAATCATTTATCAAACATTTGACAAACAAGATGTTACTTGGCTGCGTTTCAACTCTACAATGCAGGTGCTTGTCTTGTTAAAAGTGATAAATGCATATTCTTGGCTGTTTCCCTAAACTGGTACCTTTGAATGAACTTTCAGGCTGAGTTCATTCTCAGTATAAAATCTAACTGTTCTCATTACAAAAATGGTTTATCTATATTAATACATGCATATATGCATATAAAACACTCTTAATAGTGTTTTGTGGGCTATTTCTATTAAATATATATAAAAATACAAAATTGTAGCAATGTTTTAAAAATTAACCCCTTTATATGCACTTTATAATGTTACAAAGTGGACTATGGCATAAAGCTTCTGTAGATACATTGAATCCACCTTGTTCTTCATTTTAATCCATCAGAAGATTTTTGCTGAATTTTATAAAGATTTTTAATCAAAATTAAAGTTTCTGGTTTTATAAAATGTGCTATCTTACCTTGGCCAGTAGGGGTCCTTCTCATATAACATAAATTCTGCATTCTTAATTGGCCTTTTAATTAATGACAAGAGCCATGATTAATATCTTTGGTTCTTGGCTGCTCTCAGATTGGCCATGTTCCCATTCTCTGCTTATTAGCAGTTTGCTAGTCTTAAAGGTAAAGGTAAAGGTTCCCTTGCTCGAAAGCCAGTCAAATCCGACTTTAGGGTTGCGGTGCTCATCTCCATTTCAAAGCCGAAG
>NW_015173677.1:1583480-1595131 GCF_001447785.1 Gekko japonicus
TTTCCTTTAAAACTGGTGTTTTACCTTTTATTTTCATTGCAAAATGAATCTGCAAGAAAGCCTCTGCCTGGGAATCTGAACATTTTACCTCACCAAAAAGGGTGGGTTTAGGCATTTAAAAAAATGCATGCCAGCAGCAAAATGTCTCAGCGCTGGAAGGTGCCTGCATTGAAACAAGTAGTCATTCCCATAGGAGCCCCTTCCTCTTTGTTCTGCCTTATGAGTTTGTGTGTTTGTGGTCTGCTCTCCTCTCTCAGCCTCTCTCTCTCTTCCTCTTCAGCCCGAGAAAGCCTGCAGCTGGCATGCCGCCACCTCCCCCCTGCAGTGATGGGGGGGGGTCTGCAACTCCAGTTCCTTACAAATGGCTCTTGAGATGTTTATCAGAACAATGGAGAGAGAGGCTGAAGAAGATGCACATAGAGAGAGAGAAGAGAGATTGGATTTATATCCCACTCTTCACTACCCAAAGGAGTCTCAGAGTGGCTTACAATCAGTGTTCCCTTTAAGCCTGGGGGGGGGGAGATGCCCTGGATCTCTCCCACTTTACACAAGTGAAGGTAACACCCTGAGGATGCTAAGGTTCTTGGACTTGTGAGGCTAGCCAATTGAAACCCACACAGTGAGATCAAAAAATCCAGGCAGTAAAAGGTAGAAAGGTTTTTTTGTGAATAAGGGACACCATACAGCCAAAACTTCAGCTCAGATGTCCAGTGAGTAACAGAAGGGTTCTGACTTATATACTTTTCTTGCTCCTCCCAACTTTACATCATTGTTGACATCATTTGCACATGCACAGTCTGACTTTCTTTGTTTGAACAATCATTTATCAAACATTTGACAAACAAGATGTTACTTGGCTGCGTTTCAACTCTACAATGCAGGTGCTTGTCTTGTTAAAAGTGATAAATGCATATTCTTGGCTGTTTCCCTAAACTGGTACCTTTGAATGAACTTTCAGGCTGAGTTCATTCTCAGTATAAAATCTAACTGTTCTCATTACAAAAATGGTTTATCTATATTAATACATGCATATATGCATATAAAACACTCTTAATAGTGTTTTGTGGGCTATTTCTATTAAATATATATAAAAATACAAAATTGTAGCAATGTTTTAAAAATTAACCCCTTTATATGCACTTTATAATGTTACAAAGTGGCCTATGGCATAAAGCTTCTGTAGATACATTGAATCCACCTTGTTCTTCATTTTAATCCATCAGAAGATTTTTGCTGAATTTTATAAAGATTTTTAATCAAAATTAAAGTTTCTGGTTTTATAAAATGTGCTATCTTACCTTGGCCAGTAGGGGTCCTTCTCATATAACATAAATTCTGCATTCTTAATTGGCCTTTTAATTAATGACAAGAGCCATGATTAATATCTTTGGTTCTTGGCTGCTCTCAGATTGGCCATGTTCCCATTCTCTGCTTATTAGCAGTTTGCTAGTCTTAAAGGTAAAGGTAAAGGTTCCCTTGCTCGAAAGCCAGTCAAATCCGACTTTAGGGTTGCGGTGCTCATCTCCATTTCAAAGCCGAAGAGTCAAAAGCAATGATTATTAGAGAATTAAGGATTTAGCTAGTTCTCCTTATAAACATTCAGAGATATTTACTCTTTAACAGTTATTCTTTGCTATAGACAAAGTATTAAAAGTTATGTTTCAACTTTTAAAAGCATACAACAAATAAGGAAAAGGGGTTTTAAGCTTAGAGAGTATAGTTTAGTTGCACTTTAGTTCAACTCAATTAATCATTTCTAGTCTCATCTTAACAACCAATTATCACATTCCTTGCCAGTTTAGCTTGTGGATAGTTCTCTATGCAAGCAAGCAAACAGTCATTTTTGCGTTAAAATAATAAGCTGCTAAAAGACAGGTATATTGCTTATAGATTCCAGTAACTCAATATTTATATGTTAAAGCATTTAAAACTTAAAGTAAGAAGAGTTTAATTTAATTTTTCCTTATTTATGAATACTAAAATCATAAACTGTAATGAACTTTTGAACTCACTTCTTTGAAGTAGAGAGCTTGACCATAGATCTTTACTATGACAGTTCGTTAGGTACCATCCTCATTAAAAAAGTTTACTGACTTTGGAACACCTGCTCATCAGGAAATTCCTCTCTGACCATTAAATGAAATATGAAACACTTGTTTCTACAATTCTATTTAGTGTTTATCGATTTGCCAACTTGTCCCTGGAAAATTCCAAAGTCCATTTCCCAAAGGACCTCTGGAATCCTAGCAATAATCAATAGATTATCATTTAAACTTCTGGGCTTCCTCTACAAATGAGTAGATGCATGAAGCCAATGGTGCTACTCTTGTGTAAGGGGATCTCCAGTTGGAACACACACTCCATCTGAATATTCCCATGATCCACCAGATCATCTCTTGAACCTTCTCACCATTCTCCCCAGTGGGGAAAATCCTTCTTTTTGTTACATTTGTTTCATGTTCTCATTTTTATAATGTCAGGGACCAAGTGACTGAGCAAACAAATGATTATTCCTGCTTCAGAGTTGCTGTTTGGTAGCCCCTTCACTTTTCACAAAACAAATGTACTGAAGCTAATGGGGCTACTCTCATGTAAGGGGATCACACTCTGCCCATGTGTTCTAAGGAAGATAGGAGGCTGTTGAAATGTGGAAACAGTTCAGCACATTTGCAAAAAAACCCACCAAATCCCTAGAACAGATGGAACCGTGACAGGAAGTCTGAACTGATCCCACTGAAAATACAATCTTCGGAACCAGCACCACACGTGCGAAAATGCGAAAGGTGGCTGAAGTCCAAAAAATGCCATAGTCTTTGGAGTTCCTAAGGCCAGGTCTACGGTCACAGAAAATAATAGCCCTTAAAGTTCGAAGGAACCAGGTGCCACTAAGCAGCTGAGCCAATTAACAGCAGACAGTTGGGTAGACATGAGCCATAAAAGATCAGACCTGCTGGCTGATATCTCCTGTAGACGGTAGATAGGACCTCCTCTGGAGGCATTGTCTATCCCCCATGTACCTTAAAAGGAAGGATCAAAGGAAAGGAAGGGCCAGACTGGCTCTTAACTTACCTGGCTGGCATTGGTCCTACTGATGGCTCTAGAGCCATATTGCAGGCCTTGATCCTGCTTACACTCCCTGCCTCCAGCAATGGAGATGGCAGAGCTCTCCCCAACAGCTGTAAAATGATGGATGGGCTCCTAGACTACCTTGAAGCTTCACTGCTGAAGGAAGTTCCCACAAGGCTGCTGCTAGTATGTCCTGGGCTAGTTCAGTCCTTCTTTTCATTTTAAAGTGTAAAGGGTAGACCAGACCCCCAGCCTCCATAGGCCAAGTCTACCACCCATAGAAAATAGTGGCCAGCAAGCCTGGCCTCTGGAGGCAAAGTCAGCTGCTAGTCACCAAACAGTTTTTAAAATTTTATAGGGCTATTATTTTCGATGAGACTAGACATAGGTTCCTGCCCCAGAACAGCTTACTCTCCCTCCCTCTCCACTCCTTATTCCTTGGGAGGAATGGATCTCCAAAATGGATTTAATTTGGGGGGTTTGTTTTAAGGGAATGATTTTATGGCTGTCAAAATTCCCGAACCTGAAAACTGTGCTCCACAATAATTATAAAAATGGAAACACTGGCCCCCTGAAATTTCAGCATACTGAAAATCATGTCCTCAAAAAAACCGACAAACAAACAAACAAAAATAATAACAACAAAAATAACTGAAATTAAAATTTAAAAAATTAAGTACACACGCCTGGGGGTGCTGGTGCAAGAAGGTGAAATCAGGACATATTGCCCCCCCGCATTCTTGCACAAATTCTTTTCCTTGCAAGAGCACTGGTGAAAGGTGGGAGGGGTGATTTCTGCTGATTTTCTCTCAAGCTACACCCCCATGTCATCTTCATTCTGTTGAGTCTCCCAGACTTCTGAATCAGCTTTTGTAGGTGCACCACATGACACACTGGAAAGGAGAAAGGGATGAGAGCCTACTTATTCCATTCATGATCCATTGATTCTCACCACATGTTGACAGTAAATAGAATTCTTACTGGATCAAGTGGACTAAACAGTAATGAGAAAGACTGTAAAGAAATGTTAATTTCCAGTTGTATCAGCTGTTCTCCTGTCCTCTGGCTTCTCCCTACCTGGTTGGTTACATGCACATTCTGAGGAATGGACATATTCCATTTACTTAGAGCATAGAACAGCATTACATTGGCAAAAATGATATTGTGCCTGCAGTGTGTTGCATAATAAACATAGAAGCCACTTGTGCCCCTAATGCCAATTAAAAATGAAGTATAGCCTTGTGTTTCTTCTTGCAAACACCCTGAGACATCAAATAGTTTTGATAAGGGAGAAACTATTTTTCAGTTAGCCCCTATCCACTGGAAAAAATATACCACACTAAGTTTTACTTAATATATTAAACATAGTGAATCAGATTGTATATGACACCTATCCTCCGTGACAAATGGGTTTATAAAGTATTACACACATAGCATAATGGTAATT
Organism: Gekko japonicus; assembly: GCF_001447785.1. Lineage (NCBI taxonomy): Eukaryota > Metazoa > Chordata > Lepidosauria > Squamata > Gekkonidae > Gekko > Gekko japonicus. The sequence continues at coordinate 1,587,994 of NW_015173677.1, forward strand.
TGTCTGCTAGGTAGCTGGAACATATGCATCACATTTTTGCTTAACAGTTATAATTCATCATTTCAATGCACAAAATGTAAGGAAATACCTTTTTCTCAACAGGGGATAAATAGGATGTCAATGTTGAAGTTACAATAGTTTCCCAAAAGCAGCATCAGTAATTTATTTTTGTACTTGCCCATAAGTAGTGAAAGAGATGGTAGCCCTGGGACTGCAGCGTTTAGGAGTAATATATCAAAACCTGCATCTGAATCATCATTTTACAATATGGTAGCATCATGCTGATCTGCGTAGCTGTCACCATTTGTGGAGATGTCATGCAGCACACTTCTCACAGTTCTCTCTGAGGGAAAAAGTGACCTTTTCATCAAAATGTATGCATTTAAAATAGATATCACTATTAAGGCTCTGTCAAAATTGCAATTGCCATTTTTACATGTCCCTCCCAAACAAGCATGATTTTTTTTTCAATTTCTTCTGCCCAGTTTTTTTTCTGCTGCCAAACTTGATAGCTCAGCGATCAAACATACCCCAGAGAAAAAAAAGATAGGCGTTTTAAAGATGAACTATATTGCAAAAAACCAAATGCTTCCCCAAGAGTTTATACATAAATCTTATGAGGACAAGCTGAATGAGGTTGGAAATATAGTTTTCTGGGGAGCACTGCTCTAAGATGTTGCAATCAAAGCTTCAAGGAAAGGGAGAGCAGAGAATTCCAGCTTTGTGTAGCTGAGAAGGAATAAAATCGCACTAATGGCTTGGTATGTTCATACAATCAAAAGTAAGTCCCACTTTAATCAATCAGACTGACTGTCAAGTAAATGTACATCAGATTGCAGATATAGTCTATTATGCCTTAGGATGTTAAATATGAAAGTTCACTTTCTTATGGTAGGCTCTAGTAGTCACTGACTTCTTTTGCAGCAGTATTTATATTCACTCTTATTTTCCTTTTTTTCTGTCAAGTTGCAACCAACTTATGGAGACCCTGTAGGGGTTTCAAGACAATAAATGCTCAGAGGTGGTTTGCCACTGCCTGCCTCTACATAGTGACCCTGGATTTCCTTGGCAGTCTCCCATCCAAGCACTAACCAGTGCTGACCCTGCTTAACTTCCAACATCTGTTGATAGAGGGTTAGCCTGAGCTATCTAGGTCAGGATATTCATTCTTAGGCTGTGGCCACACACACTAAATAATCAACTTTCAATCCATTTTCAAGGTACTTTCCAACTGGATTTTGCCAGTTCACACAGGAAAATCCAGTTGCAAAATGCACTGAAAGTGGATTGAAAGTGGATTATTTAGTTTGTGTGACCGCAGCCTGAGTACATAAGCTCCAATTTTGAAATTCTAGCCCACACATGGAGACCATCACAAAGTTATGATGTGTACTGGCAGCTACTAGCAAGGGTCATGACACATGTAGGCTACTTATGATGTGGCTCGCTGTAGCTGCCTGGTGAGCCTTCATGTCTGGCTTTATAGTTAGAAGAGAAGGAAAAGGGGATTTAATCCTTCCACCCCATGCATCATAAAAAGACAGGTACCCTTTGTAAAAAGAAGAATGGTATAAGAGGGGATCCAGATTTACCTTTAATAAAAAAGAGTCCAATGGTATCATTTAATATCTTTTGCATTGAAGAATTGAAGGCTGAAGACTGCATATGTCCATTTAGGCTTGGCTTCCATTATGATCTCTGGCCCTGAAGGCTTCCAGTTGTGCAATGGTTGTAATGCACAAATTCTCCTATAGACATTATTCACCACTACACTAATGAATACATTGGGCCAGTGTGTAAGAGTAGACAGTGCTTCAGTAGTACCGCCAGACTTTAAAAAAAAACACTCCACTGCAGATGTTTAATGTGATAGTTAGCGGGACCACATGGTACTATACAAAAAACTGATGATGGTTCCAGTGAAATCTCAGCTTAAAACAAACAAAATAAATGCCTCATTCTCTTCCATAGCAGAACAAGACCACATGGAGTTAATTTTAAACACTTACATTCTATAAACAAGTACCCAAGGTAAGAGTGTTGTATCAGAAACTGTATAGATTACCCGTGCTGAAGAGTTATGATGGAAAATTTTAAGGCAGTGATAAAATTTATCATGTAATGTAAATGAAGTTAATGAACCATTATTGCTGAGGAAAGTGCTTGAATATCTTAGCAGAAAGAAATATAAAATCTCTGTATTAGAAAGAACTATTGTAAAATGTAAAAAAGGAATTCTAAGATTTATGGCGTAGAGCTATCATTCTTCTTGCTGCTCTAAGGAGTGGCTTATTTCTATGCATAGCACACTTAGTCTCAATAGTTGAGTAAGTGGAAGGGTGGATTTGTACTGGATGAAAGTTTTTGCTGTGCTTGAGAAATAAGGATGCATAACATCCTAAGTTTCAGCTAATGAAGACAGAAGGTAAATCTTATCCTTGACAGCAGAATCAAAATACCAAGGAAAGTAAAGAGAAAAAGTGGAGATTGCTGAAGATACACATTCTCGATATATGTTTCATTGTGGAAATAGAATGAGTCCTCAGTATTAGCATTACTGGTAAGGGGTGATCAGAGAGTTTTGACTTTGAATGGCTTTTGTAGCTTCTAGATGAGATATTGCATCCAGTTACCTTTGCTCAGTAGAAGATTTGCTCAGTAGAAGATTTGTGCCAATTTGTTGTGAAATAGATTATAGAATAAAGTTCTGGGTCTGCCCACAAGGAATTTATGCTAGACCAGAGAGCACCAGAATTCAGCTGGGATCTACCATGAAATGGGTCTTTAAGACATGGGTTGCAGAGTTCCACATGCTCGATTGTAGACCCTTATAGAGCTGCCATTTTTGCTGGTATTGTACACATGTAGACAGACAGCAAGCTCCATGCCTCCTGGTTCTGTCCAAATTGTGAGACAAGCAACAGGACAGTGAGGCAAGGTCATGAAGTGATGGAGAAGATTCCTCCATAGCTTGACTCGTTCCTTGCCAAGTATACCTCCTGGCCCTTGGCTTATGCTTCCTATTTCTGACTCTTGGTCTGTTTCCCCCAGTCCTGGCCTTCAGCACATGAAGCTGTCTTCTACTGAGTTAGACCATTGCTGTGTCAAGGTTAGAACTGTCTACTCCGACAGTTCTCCAGGATCTCAGACAGAGATCTTTCACATTATGAAATCCTTTTAACTGGAGATGTCAAGATTTGAACCCAGAATCTTCTGCATGCAAACCAGATGCTTTACCACTGTTCCATGGTCCCTCCCTTCCCCATAGCCTTGACATGTTAAGGTCATAACTCTGCCTGCTCATCCTGCTATTTCAAAAAAGCACCTGGTATTTTTGGTCACTGTGTGACAGAGTGCCACGAGCGAGGTACTAGGCCAGGCCAGAGCAAGAGAGTCCAAAAGCAGTCCAAAGTCAAAACTGGGCAAGTAACAATACCAAGAGACCAAGTCCTAATCGCCAACCATTGGAGTAGTCATTAAAGCCAGAGTCCAAAGAAGTCAGAAGCCAGAGAGTCAGAGGTCTGAGGTGTAGGACAGGAGCGGAGTCATACTAGCCAAGGTCAGGAGCCGAGAAGTCAAGACAAGGAGCAGGAACTGGAACACGGGTGATGAGGTGCAGAGCTTCATCCAAAATGACTAGTTGCTAGCACAACTAGTTGGCATGAGTGTGAGAGCTAAATAGCCCAGCAGGTTGTTGTCCATTAGCACGCCCTGATTGTGTCCTGACTCCTGCTAGTACTCAGCTCTAAATGAGCGCCTACCATGCATGTGCACATCCCATCACCGAGATGCCATGTCCCATCACCATTGTTTCTGCAGACAGGATACCATACCGGTGGGGGCAAGTCAGGGGGCGTGTTGCTCCGGCATGAGTCTGCTTCAGCTGCTACTGGAGTAGTTTCCATGGCTTCAGGTGTGGGGGTGTGAGGAGCTGGGAGCTCATCCCCAGCAGTACTTTGCTCTTCTGCTGGGGCCAAGTGCTCAGGTTCAGCAGCAGATGTGACAAGGTCCACAGAAGCCAAATGCCTGACCTCAATCTCTTCCAAAAGTCCTGTCCCATGGGGAATTTAACATGCACACAGACCTTTGTCTAACTAATTTTACACAAGTTGCCTTTGACAAGCTGACTAGCCCTTTTCTACTTTAAGTAACCACTCCCAGCACAGAACTCCACCCCACTCCAAAAGATGCAAAGGCCATCTTCCTGTGCACCACAGCTTCTGGCTTCTTCAAGAGTCATTCTGTTAGGCCTATTGTGCACACGAACCCTTCAAGAGCAACAGTCATACACTTCAGTCCCCAAGGATCAGATTTTCACTCAACTTTACATAACAGGGAGAGCTTGAGGCAATGAGATGGAGAAGCTGTGAAGGAAATCGTGCTCCACAGCTGCTTCCAGCCACTGGAACAGGCTTCTCTCCAAAGCCTTTCAAAGAACTGAAAACTTCTCCCTTCACTTTTACTTTACTTTTACATTTCGATTTCTATACCGCCCCTGACCCCTAGTAGGTCTCAGAGCGGTTTACATTGTACTACTTATGTAGTTAATTACCTAACTAGGGCCACAGATTCACGGGGGAAGGGAATTACCTATCAGCACCCATGCGGCACATTTCTTTACCCGGTGGGCTTCGGACGCTTATTCCTGACGTCTCGGATAGCTGGCGACCTTCTCTGGCAGGCTCCTGATGACTTCCTCCTCTGACGCACACTGCTTCGGACTGCAGCTTCCGGCTTTACGTCCCGTCAGGCCCCTGCCGTGCTGCGTCGTCTCGCAGTTGCGTTGCCTCGGCTCCGCCTCCATCCGATCACGTCGCCGCATCCTCGGATCGCCAGTCGCCGCCATTGTTCTCGCCGCCGCCGTCAGCACTCCCGGCACGGAACCAGGAGGAGGTTGCCCCCTGCCACCTAGGGCAGGTACCCATTCGTCTACTTGCTATGCTTTCGAGCCGCTGGGTTGGCGGGAGCTGGGACTGGGGGCCGGGAGCTCACTCCGGCCGCGGTGGGGATTCGAACCGCCATTGTGGCTGTTCGCTATTGATGTTACTTGCAGACGTTGTACTGCCTGCGCCACCGCTCCCACTGCGCCACTTTGATTCCCACCACCATCCCTGTCTATCTGTGGACAGGGGTGAAATACAGTATAAATTAGAGGACACAGAACTTCTGAGATCTAAAGCATCAAAAAGTGCCAATATCTTTGCCCCCTGCCCACTCCTTTACACCACCTTGAAAGAACAGTACACTGAATAATCGTTCATCTCTTTGCAACATGCAGCCTAAGATAGAGGCATTCTTTCCTCTACCAAATCCAGTAGCACCTCCCTTTGGTATTGTGCAGAGCGTGGGTGGTCAGACCACAACATAGATTATTAGCCCAAATAAAAGAATTTATTTAACTATTTACACAATTATGAATAAGGCTCAACTGTAGGAGTAAGCACACACTATGAACCAACAGGGCATCAATCAACAGGGCTTAAACACAATCCTCTTTCCATACCCACAATACTCTCTACCTCTGGATGTTGTGGGCTCAGAACAGGATCTCTCCTTGGACCGGCCTCTAGCTCTGCTTCAGCCTCTCTCTCTTGCCCAAAAGAGCAGGGAAACTTCCATTCATTCCTCAGTCCAGTCGACTGTGGAGTGGCTGAATTTCTGCTGCCTCCCAGGGTTCCCCCATGTCTCTGGCTTGTGGCCTGGACAGGCTCATCAGCAAAGGCAGCAGGAGCCTTTCCTAACCTCCTGTATGATGAAGACTGCCTCCTCCCTGGATGGGCTGGAGTCTATACTGATGCTGCCCCGCCCCCTGGGACAATCCCTGTTTTCCTGCACTTTTTGGCTTTGGGGTAGCTGGCAACTATAGGCCAGCAGATGAGGAAGCCCCATTCAACCCAGTGAGTAATACCCCTGCAGGCCCCTCTCTGGAACTACAGCTCAATTAAACCTTATGGGGGAACATTTTAAACAAACAACCATAGACGGCAGCCATCTTACAAACACAGGTTATTGCCAGTCTTTGAGTGGTATGAAATCACAGCTCCCACAGCAAGAACCTGGGTCTGGTGGACCCTACTCTGAAGCACTAACTGCTATGCCTAGAGTAGCCAACCTCCAGATGGAGCCTGAAAATTGCTGGGTATCACAACTGAACTCCAGACAGCAGATCTCTCCCCACACCTGGAGAAAATAACTGCTTTGGATGGTTATCTCTATGTCATTCTATTCAGCTGAGGCTTCTCCTCTCCCCTCCCCTCCCCAAACTCTGGCTTCCTTACACTATCTTCCTTAGGAACAGGATATCCAGGAATTTCCCAACCTGGAGCTGGCAACCCTAGTCATTACTGGCCCCAATGAGATCCTCACAACAGCCACTGAGGGGAAAGTTAGCCCCACACAGGAGGCAAGCAGGAGAAGCATTTTCATCAAGAGAGAAATCTGTTTGTCAGTAATTATGACAGGGCACAGTAGCTGAAGGGGGAGTGGACAGGGAACAGGAGCAGACCCAGCGCCTGGCCAATGGCACACGAGTACTCTTATTTATTTTTTTAATCCCCTGCAAGCAGGGTAGCTTTATTATTTTTTTGTTACACCTAAACACTACAGAAAAGAAGAAAGGGGAGGGAAAAGTTACCCCAGGATAAAGGACAGCAAATAAAAACCCACACTATGACTAAAATCCCAAGAGAGAGGGTTGTTAACAGTTAGTATTCTGTTAGTATTCAAAATTAAAAAGTTTTTCATTTAAGTCAATGTAATCGGAAATTAGTAAATCCATGTTAGTGTCTTCTCCGTCATCTTCTGTGTGTGCAAAGAGTTCTTTCATCTTCATCTCTGTTTGCAAATTTCAAGTCTCCAAAGAGTTACTTCGGTCTTCTAAGCCGCAAATCATATGTCTCTTTGGCCTTGCCACCTGTTGCTCCTTGGTCATCGTCCCTGTCTTCTGTGATGACTGCTCTGCCCTCTCCTTCTTGCTGTTCTTCCTCCTTCGATCTGAAAAACCGCTTCAAACATTCTTCTGCTTTAAAAACCGAGTCAATTTTTTCCCTTTTGTCTCTGTATTTAAACACGACTCCCTCCGGGAAATTCCAGGAATACGGAATTTGGTTGATCTGCAATGTTGAAATCAGCTCTTTGT
>NW_015173677.1:1595673-1602769 GCF_001447785.1 Gekko japonicus
AAATTCACTCTTCTTCGGAAAAACGCTCAAGCTTTTCTGCAAACACAGCTAAGTCTCTTATGCACTTTCGCAATTCACTTCTCTCCTCCCCCCCCTATTTTGTTAGAACATTTCAGTTTGTTTACGCCTGGGGATCTCCCCCAATGATGCTTTCCAGAAGGTGGGGGGGAGGACTCACTTTTTAAAAAAGTTTTTCGCTTGGTTCGTTCTCTGATTCATATGTCCAGACTCCTTGTAACTTCGTTAAATCAATAACCCTCGCTGCTTGTCCCGGTCGGCATCGGCTAAGCTCGGTAAAAACCGAGCCTCACAGGGGGCGGACCGATTGGGGCAAAGGAGCGCCTCAATTCTCCGGCAGTTGCGCCGTCGAAGAGGTCGCCCCTCCAGTGCCCCCTGCTTGGAGCCTTTCACTAAGGCTCACCAGGGGGTGTCACTTGAGGTGGCACCCCTCCAACCCCACTGGAGCGCGGAATACCTCCCCTGCGACCGGGGAGAGTGTCCGCCATCGCCGAGCCACAGACCGGAAGTCAGCACACGAGTACTCTTGAGTGGTGGCTGATAGGCCAATGGCTGAGGGAGCGCATTGCACAGCCAATGGGAGAGCTGGAAAGTGCCACTCCACTTCACAATTATATATAAGGAGAGATGTTTTTATTTTTGTTGTCTGCTTGAAATTCACTGGTTCCCTTGCTGCCATTGGGAGACTTAAAGGAAATCCACAGATTTGAAAAGGTTAAGGACTACTGATTTAGACCATTTTAAGCCATGCCATGCCTGTGCAGAGGTCATCTGTGCAAACTTCAGTAACCTTACTTAAAAGTAGGAAATCTATTATATGCATTGACAGCATGGCCTATAGTAACACTGAAAGTGTTTTAAGCAAATACAGTCCAGCAAATACTTAGCTACATTTTAAAATTGAGAAGTTCAGTGGAATTTGACTTTGCCAAACTCTTTCTACAGCATACCCAAGCAGGTCTTCCTATTGCATTCTGTTTCTAGTAAACACTGCACTCAATCAATATTATCTTTATATATTGGATTACCAGATGCAAAGGAGGATACCACTTCTGTACAATTAATAGTTGCCTAAAAGATATTCAGGCTAGTTCCCAGACGTTCCTGTTTCAGGTAAAACAGTACAAAAATGTTATAAATCCTTGTTTAATTATTACAGATGTGGTAGATCAGGCCCTGCTGAGAAAGAATCAGCACAACTTCTACGAAGGGAAATCTTGTTTCTCCCTCCTTTTGCAGATCTTCAAGAGTGTTAACCAAAATGTTGATAAGGGTCATACAGAGAGATTATTTACTTGAACTTCCAAAAACGTTTTTGACAAAGTCCCTTACCATAGGCTCTTGAAAAATCTTAGCAGTCATGGGATTAGATGATATTTCTCCTCATGGGCTAGTAACTCCTTAAACATAAAGGCGATTCATCACAGCATGAGAAAGTAAGCAGTGGGTTTCCACAGGGATTGGTATAGGGTTGAAAGCCCCCAGGTGGGCCTGGAGATCTCCCGCTTTTACAACTGATCTCCAGGAGACAGAGTTCAGCTCTCCTGGAGAAAATGGCTGCTTTGAAGGGTGGACTATATGGCATTGTACCATGCTGAGGCCCCTCCCCTCCCCCTCCCCTCTCCTGGATCTACCCCCAAAGGCTCCAGGTATTTTCCAACATAGATCTGGCAACCCTAGCTTGGTACTGGAATTGATATTATTCTGTTTGTTCATATATGATCTGGAATCAAGTGTTATCAGTAAAGTTTGTAGAAGACACCAAAATGTTCAAGATGGCGACAACCAAAGCAGACTATGAAGAACTCCAAGAAGACCTCTCCAAATTAGGTGAGTAAACAGTTACGTGCCTTGCCCATTTTGCCTGCTTGTTTGACTGTCAAAGCTGAGCATGTTCATGTCGCTTTTAGTAGAGCAGGGAAAGGTACAGGAAGAAGAACCCAAAATGATGAAGGTTTTTAATTCAAGGGCATGATAGATGGTTTGTTAAATTATGTATAGTATGAAAAAGTAGATGGAGAGAGCCTTTTCTCCCTTTCCCAAATACTAGAACTCAGGGGTATCCATTGAAATTGATTGGCAGTAAATTCAAGACAGACATAAGAAAATACTTCATACCAACCCATAATTTGTGCAACTCAAATGTTCCAAAATGTGGAGACTGATGTTTGCATAGATGCCTTTAAATAGGTCCATCAATGGCTATCAACCATAACGGCTGAATAGGGCATTCATGTTTGATAACAAATATATCTTTTTAATCCAATTGCTGAAGGTAACAGCAGGCTGAAAGTCTAGCTTCTGTGCCCCAGTGGTTGATCATGCTGGTCATGCAGTCAGCTATTCTTGGTGGAAAGGGTGTTTGTCTAGATGGTCCATTAGTCTGATGGAACAGTGCTTATGTTCTTATGGGCTTCAGCCATGTGAAAACAGCAATTGTAATCTCAGGATATGCCGTCTCTAATTTTTTTTTGTGCCAGAATTTCCTGTATGTTGCATTTACCATAACACCTTTACATTCTTCATCTCACTGTTGTCTCCATCAGCTTTCATTCTGGTTAATGTTAAATAATTATAGCATGGCCTCTAAAACTAAACTAAGGGAATAACATTCATTACATCCTTTCACCTATCATGTCATTGTTTATAGAACCCAGGAGACCTTTCATTTGTTGTGCAGTTCTAACTGCATAAATCTACATCCTCTACTGCACTGGACCTCTTCTGATAGGAGTTTATTGGACAGTAAACTAAGAGTGGGTAAATTCCTAAGTATTATTTCCCCAGTTTAGAGGGTGTGCTAATTAGTTGGCTGCGGGAAATTAACAATCCTTTCCTTTTCTCACCAATTAGATATATGAAAAGTTTTTAAAAAAATTCTCTCACCTTAAAGACCAGCTGTTGGGGGGAGGGTTTAACTCTCCCACACTAACCCCCCCCAAAAAAAAGTAGTTTGATATTTGATATGATTTAAGATGAAAAATTGGCCCTAGTTCAGACTTTCAAAAAGAATGTTTAAACATTTGTATTTATATGCTAGAAACCCAGAATAAAGCAAGTTTCCTAATGATAGCTTAAATGGGTATATTGAAAAGGTGTATAATGACAATAGGAAGAAAATTTGTCTTCTTGCCATGAAAGGTTGAATATAGTGATTGAGGTAGTTTATTCCAAATCCAGTAATACTCTGAACCAATTCCTCTGAATTTCCTTTGATGCCATCAACAGACTGATACACTCTTGTCATGTTGTTTTGGCAGACAATACCTTTCCCACACTTCCCAGGGAAGTACAGTCTCTGGGGAAGATTGTCTAGCATGCCTTCTAGGGACTTCAGACTTTCCTGTTGTCTATCCAAAATCAATTACCCAGTTAAGTAATTAATCTCTTTGTTTATAACTGTTTGGGGAGACACCAGTCCTCTTGCCAGAGGTAGAAACTGGAATTAATGTCTCTTGTTTTGCATTGTAAGGAGAAGACACTGCACACCTATCAGCAGCCAAATGTATAAGTAAACAGTAAGCCAGTCAATCAGACAGAAATCATAAATAAGCACCGTGTTTCTTTTAAAGTCTTGAAGTTTATATAATTTACTTATCTGACCCAACCATCCATGACCCTGGGTAGAATCATCTCACAGACTGAACAGATAAAAAGTTCCAATAGCACAAAAAATGTAAAAGTGCAACTGCAAAAATCTTTGGCAGATGTTGAAGTTGAGCTGCAGAAAAGTGCATAGATCAAAACTTCAGTTTATTGGTCAAACACAGAATGTTTGCCTACCAAACATGTTCACTGCAAAGTCTGCTACATCCCTAGCTAAAATTATTATAGCTGTTAATTCACCATGGAAGCATTGTTTTGATTTATTCTCAATGGTTGCAAACACTCTGGGTGGTTGCTACTTACCCGGGCATGAGGAAAAGAGGCCCTGGACTGGCATGATCTGAATGCTCTCTGCTGAAATATGCAAATTTGGAAGGGTGGAATCTTTAGAATAGGACATGTTTGTACTAATTCTTAAAAGCCCACCCCCTCTGTGCTCTACTACGGTAGCTCCTATATTATTATTATTGTTGTTGTATTTTGTCTGATATGATTGTGTCCCATATTTTAGTTTTCCATTGAGATATGGTTGGTACTCTTTTCTCCTTCCATAGTCTTGCAAGTAGAATCTTAGCTGTCATTAAAAGCATCGAAACAATTTCTTCATTGTATTTAGTTGTTTTTAATTTTGGCCAGTAATGCAGCAATAGGGTTTCTGGCGTGTTTGGAATTTCTAAACCTGTAAAAGTCTTAATCTCTTTTATAATGAGTGTTAAAACACAGTATTTAAATAAGTAAAAATCAAGTAAAAAACTATTGACCAATATCCCTTCTGAATACGAACTATAAGACTTTTGCAAATATTTGAGCAAATAGACGGAATCCTGTACCCTGGGACAAGCCCACCAACAGTGCTTTAGATCTCCAATCTCTCCGCAACCCTTCCAACAATGCGGAGTTTGTTTGAATTTGCTTTTAAAGAGACGGTGAGGCGTAAGGTACCATCTTGCATACAGTTTGAAGTGTTGAAGTTTCAAATTTAGGTGTCTACTAGAAAACATATCTGAGGTTGTTATATGATTCCATTGTACATCTGTAAATACTATTCCGCAGTCTTTCTGCCAAGCTTGTTTAATCGAGGAAGATTGAGACCATATCTTTTCATTTAATAATTGGTAAATTTTTGCTAGTAATTTTTTTTGTATCATGTCCTTGGTTTTTCAGGAATAATTCAAAAGGTGTTAGTTCTCTGAAGATGTCTGCCTTATGGTCTAAGTCTGATATCATGTGATGCAGCTGGGAGTATGACATCCAAGCAAGAGGAATACCGTATCTCCTTTCTATCTGCTGTTGTGATCCTATTTTTTAATTAAAGACAAAATCTGTGATCCTGTGTATTCCTTTAGTTCTATATTGTAACATAAAGCTTTTGTCCATACCTGGAATAAACCAGGATTGACCAAAAATCGAGTTTAAAGGAGAAACTCCAGGAGCCAGAACATGTCTGAATTTATTCCATAGTTGTAATGTAAATTTTAAAAAGGGATTCTGTATGTTCAGTATGTCTTGTTGTTTTGGTGTGTTCCAGATCACTTCATTTAATTGTCTGCGTTTTAGTTCCACTTTTTCTATGTGTACCCATTTTTTGTCACAGTTTGTTAAAGAGTAATAGTGAATATTTCTAAGTTGTGCTGCAATAAAATATTTCTCGAAATCCGGTAAGCCTAAGCCTCCTAATTTTGAGGGCTTAGTGAGAGTAATATAATTCACTCTGGCTTTCTTTCCCCCCCATATAAATTTGGTTATTGTTTTTTTCCAGTTAATAAATTCTTTATTCGGTATTGGGATAGGTAAGTTTTGAAATAAGTATAAGAATTTCGGAAATAATATTGTTTTAATTAAGTGTGTTTTCTCCAATAAATTTAAATGGGATTTAGTCCAGTCGTTAAGTGTTAACTGAGTTTGAGTGATGATTGGTGTATAATTGGATTTATATAGGTCCATCAGTTGTACTGGTATATTTATACCTAAGTGTCTCCATTCTTTAGTCACCCAATTAAAGTTAAAATCTTTCTTCAAGTTTACTCTTTGAGTTGGTGGGATTTGAATGGGGTAAATTTCTGATTTTTTATAATTAACGGCAAAACCTGAAATTTTCCCAAAGTTTTTCAAATGATTCACTAAATGTCTCAGTGACGTTTCTGGTTGTGTTAAATAAAATATTGCATCATCTGCATACAAATTCAATTTAATGTGTTCTTCATTTATGTCTATTCCATGTATGTTTGTGTCTCTCCGAATTGCATGGGCCAGAGGCTCTATAGATAATGCAAATAACAATGGTGACAAGGGACAGCCTTGTCTGGTGCCCCTTGTCAAAAAGATTTCATTAAATCTATAATGATTCACACATATCTGTGCCGATGGTGAGTAATAGAACGCTTTGATGGTTTGTTGAAATAGTGGACCAAAATTCATTGCTTTGAGAAGTTCTTGTAAATAGTTCGGTTCCACCCGGTCAAAAGCTTTTTCAGCATCTGTTGATAATATAAGTGAATTTATTTTGGTTTGTTTGCAGTAATGTATTATATTAAGCGTTTTCCTTATGCTGTCTGCTATTGTACGGCCTGGCATAAATCCACTTTGGTCGTCATGCACATATTTAGTGATTATTTTATTTAGTCTTACTGCCAGAATAGTTGACAGGATTTTAAAGTCATGGTTAAGAATTGATATTGGCCTATAAGAGGCTGTCAGCATTTTGTCCTTGCCTGGTTTAGGTAGGACTATTATGCGTGCTTCAGACCACGTTTTTTGGCATTATACCGTTTTGCATGACATAATTAAGCGTGGTTTCAAGATGTTCAATCAATGTGGTTTGGAATTTTTTGTAAAATTCAATGGGGATGCCATCTCTCCCTGGAGTTTTGTTATTTTTCATTTTTGACATTGCCTGCTTAATTTCCATAGGGGTTATAGGTTGGTCTAAAATTTTTTGATGCTCCTCGGTTAGTTTAGTATTAAAACCTATGGAAGTTAAGTAGTCTTGGATGTCTTTCTGTTTAGGCTGGTCGGATGTATATAAATGCTGATAATAACAACAAGACAACAAGAGGGCAGCTGCCAGGGGTGTGCCCAAGCCCGGCTGCGCACAGGCCATGGGGGCCCAGATGGGTGCAGGTGGTGGGAAGCGAGGACGTGGGACCGGCTGTCGAGCAGACAGGGGAGAAGCCGAGAGCCGCAGGAGCTGGTCCTGTGGCAAATCGAGGGCTGCTCGGGAAGAGGCAGGGCCAGACGGGGCGGGGGTGGCACACTTTCCATCACTGCCGGAACACTGCTCCTGCCCGCTCCAGCTCAAAATGAGCCCTGCTCTCAACAACACTCTTTGGATAGTGATTTGTTTACTGGGAGATGTGAATTTGTCAAGCTAAGACCATCTTTGTCAGAACTAACTCCTTTGGCGCCAGTTCTGGAATTATACCTGATTCAAACAAGGCCCCCCCCCCAGATTCGTAGCCATTGAAGCAATCAA
>NW_015173677.1:1602921-1614247 GCF_001447785.1 Gekko japonicus
TCTCTCTCTCTCTCTGGCATGCTCTCTTTAGCATCCTCCCCCCCCCCGAAGAAGTCTGCAGGGGGAAACAGCTGGAAGAAAACATTGCTGGCAATTACTCTCACCCTCTCTTTCTCTGGCATGCTCTCTTTAGCTTTTCCACTCCACACCAGTCAGCCCCCTTGGACCTCCATCCTGAGTAAACACCTGGACTGACTGGATGTCACAAGGCATCCCTCAGGGCTCCTCCACTTCAAACTTGGCTCCCTGGCCTCCTTCCCCAGTCCAGTAGGGACAAGATTCCCCTCGAGCCCAGCCTCAGCTCAGACCACTTCAGCCCTTCCTCTCTGACAAAGGGCAGCATCGCCAAAGAGCCTCAGGGCAACCGCCGGCCAGGGCATCTGCCCATCCGTCCTTCCTCCCTCCTTCCTTCCGGTTCAGGGGTCAGGAGGAAGGTGAAGGCACTCGCAAAAGTCTGGGACGAGCCCTCTGCCCCAAGTTGAGGTGCAGCAGCAGCAGCAGCTCCCTGTTTTCAGCAAGGGTGCTCCTGCAGCCAAACCAAGCCCCCCTCCCCATGAGACAGGAGGTAGCTGTGCCCCAGAGGCACCTCCCATTTTTGGCTTGACCACCGCATCCCTGTTGCTGGGCCAGCTGCTCTACTCCCAAGTGTCTTCCTGCTGTGGCAGAGTGGCCCATCGGGATTTGCACCCAAGCTGCGCCCCCAAGGAGGTTTGGCATGCCGCAGGGCTCCCCCCTCCCCTGACCGGACTGCTGTGCCTTGCAAAGGGGCCACACAGGAGCACGCAGTGGCCAGGGAGGGAGGGAGGGGGGCCTGGCTGACAGCCGCAGCACCACTGGAAGGGCTCTCCTGCCACTGCACCCACCAGAGAGAGGTGCCCGGGCTCAGAGGAAGCCATGACTTCCATTCCCCCACCAACAAAACTTCTTTGCCCATTGGCCTGGTTTGTGAGACCAGACTCCCCCCCTGGATGAACAACCCCTCCTGGCGCACAGCTGCACCTGCCCCACTACAGAGGAAGCACAGATGGAGCACCTCAGCCATGACAACAAGAGGGCAGCTGCCAGGGGTGTGCCCAAGCCTGGCTGCGGCACAGGCCATGGGGGCCCAGATGGGTGCAGGTGGTGGGAAGCGAGGACGTGGGACCGGCTGTCGAGGAGACAGGGGGGAAGGCAAGAGCCGCAGGAGCTGGAGCTGGTCCTGTGGCAAATCGAGGGCTGCTCGGGAAGAGGCAGGGCCAGACGGGGCGGGGGGGGCACACTTTCCATCACTGCCGGAACACTGCTCCTGCCCGCTCCAGCTCAAAATGAGCCCTGCTCTCAACAACACTCTTTGGGTAGTGATTTGTTTACTGGGAGATGTGAATTTGTCAAGCTAAGACCATCTTTGTCAGAACTAACTCCTTTGGCGCCAGTTCTGGAATTAAACAAGCCCCCCCCCCATATCCTGTCCAATCAATCCATCCACTCAACCCACCTAAACCTAGCATGCTCTATTAGCCCTCCTCCCCCACCTGCGAACCTACAGTTACATTATCTATGACAGGCTGGCTAGCAGAGACAGGCATTCAAGGTCATTTCACATACTTCCCATTCGGGAGGCCTCTTAAGAAAACAGTTACCAAGCAGCTAAGTGAAGCAGTTTCCCACACATGCACTCTCACCCCCCCCCCATGCCCAAATATACAATCCAACCAGTGTGGTTTACAGGCCATGAAGATGGAAATCACAAAACCCATGGCAAAGGAGGCTCCAAGTTTGACACTCAGCTGGGAACCCACCCATATCATGGTATGACATTTCTGCATAAAGCTTAGTTTTTGCACCTTTACTTGGAATAAAAACTGGCCACAACTTTTGTTGACTGCACCTTGGTCCAGCATGAAGCATGAAGCAAAAGAATCCAGGGCATTGGCCAACCTGCCTGCCCACCAATGTACAGACTGCCCTCAGTCGGCCTGCTGGGGGATACCATAGGGTGGCAGTCTGCAGGATTCCGCATGGGCATAAGTCACTGTGTGGTTTCCCTTGCCTCTTGAAAGTAAGGGCATCTTGACAACCCTCATATGGGCATGTCCCCTGTGAGCCCTCACCTCCAAATCCCTCAAGAGGAATCCCCGAAGATGGGGGAAATGGGCATGCAGGCTGAATTTCCCCTGAAATGGATCTGGGCCCATGATGACACTGCTAACATAGCTAACATAGCTGTGACAATGAAAACAAGAACCAACCGTAACAATGTGGAAAACAGGAGGGATGGGTGGGTGAAGCCACAGAAAGAGTGGTTGGGCAGCACAGCAGGGTCTGCCTTTATTCCCAGCCCACGGACCAGAGGGAAGACTCCCTCTGTTAGGTTTGCTGTCCAAACCCTGATCCCTGGCCATGCCAGGTCTCACCTAATTGGCCAGGCTGGGGGGGGGAGGGAAGTGGAAGAAGGGCGGCTGCTCAGCTGTGCTACCGGCAGAGTTGTAAGCTTTGTCTCACCTCTTGCCCCACCCACAGGCCTTCGCCCCCTGGTATATCCAGGATCTATGCTTCTTACACTCTCCCTGTCCTCTAGTACATTCAGTTAAAAATGAACTATTCGGTCTGCATAACCAGAGTGATCATTGTGTTTTACATTTCATTTGCAAAAGACCAGCTTCAGCAAGACTAAATGTTCACACTTCATGCCAAGGTACTGGTTTCATATTAGCTTTTTGGTTATAAGAGCTGAAAAACTTCTGGCACTTTCACTGAAAGCCATCAGTAACACTTCGGGCTCACTAAAACATTTACAATGAAATGCTTTCTGCATGTATCAAGAACTATAAATAAAGAGCTGAAGGTAGGCCTATACAGGGCATGAGAAGATCTCCAAGAATGAGTGGAACTTTAGGGCATCTGTGCCAACAGGCATCCTTCTGGTAATTGCTAATAAAAGACAGTATTTTGAGGTCTACATAGAGATTTTGCAGTTTTATTGCATGTTATTGCAAAGAGGAGTCACTTTCTCTGGCTTTAGTGTGCTTGCCTGCTCCCTCAGATGGACGATGCACTGCCAGGGGTCTAAACAGGTGCAAAAGGCAGTACATAATGCAACTACTGCTTATTATGATTAGAGTTCTCATACTGAGAGAAGCTGCAACTGAATGTTAAGATTGAGACCATATTGCAGATCACCCCTGAATCCTTGCAGGGCGCCTTCCTGCAAACTAGAATGACTCGAAAAGCTATTATACGATCAGCTGCGGCAGATGGCTGTAGGCACACAGAGCTAGGTATACTGCTGTTGTTACCATATTTTGTAATGTAATTTCATACAGTACTGACAGAGTTTTAAGTTTTATAAAAAGTTAAGCCATGCAAAAGGACAGAGGAATGGTCATGGTGGATTTGCATATGTTAACGAGGAAAAAAGAGACGTAAGAACATTCCATGTTCTTCATGGTCTAATAATCAAGTTGAGACAAAAAAGAAAAGAAAAGGCCCAACTGTCCCAACCAAAAGAAAAGCAAAATAATACCAAGAAAACCAGCCAAATGATATGTGTTGTTGTGAGACTGAACAAATCAATACAACACACACATACACAAAATATTTGATTTATTAAAAATCTGAAACAGAGGTCTACTTGGCTCATCTGCTACAACATATTCATCACAATACTCTATGATGTCATCGGTTTTGTCATCCTTTAAAAAGATTTGCTTCGGCCAACTCTGCCAGAATGGAAACCATATTTTAGCATCATATTGTACAGATGTTCAACTGAGGCTTATACAATAACTACTTGATACGTTTTAATAGTTGTTATCACAAAAACTAGAAAAAATGGAAACCATCCACCACAATTTTGCCAATCTTATCCAAATTCCTATGTGGTTCAGATGGTACTTTGGTATGTCTGACCCTGCTTTTGGACTGTGATTTAAACCTGCTTGAACCTTGCTACCTGGCTTGCCCGGCTTGACCTCGGACTGTTCCTGGACTTTTGCTTGCTTGTGTCACGCCCCCTGGTCCTGCCGTGACACCCTTCCCTTATTCCTTGACATGCAATGTATCTGTCTAGTTGATGGAAAGTGCTGTGGTAGCAGCTACAATTCCCAGAGTGCACCGGAGACAAAGGAAGATTAAACAAAGATGGATGTGAAGTGGGGGAGCTCACCTACCACTAACCACAGCCTCCATTTGGGTCCACACTACAAGCCAGGATGCACAGGGCCCTTGGCTTTTATCCCATTACTACCTTTACTTTGTATGGTCATAGGTCAGCAATAACATCATCAGCATTCAGCAACACATAAAAGGAAATATGCATATATATCCTTGTTATAACCTTGTTATAGGCTAAATTCCATGTTACATGCATAGTTAATAAAAAGATTTAACCAGATGAACCATCACTACCATTGAAATTCTTCAGATATTTTACCTGAAGAGGACCCCCCAAATAACTCCTATTTTTTTTCCCGTAGGCAAATTTTATTTACAAATACCAGCTTTTTCTTCATATAAGTTTCTGCCAGTCCCCCCCCCAAAAAGTCATGTTTAGTCTAGGAACTGCTGAATTCATACAGAGACATGATGTCACTTCCAGATTTCCCCTGGAAATGACATCATACTGTCAACCCAATGGCCATTTTTTTTTCTCCTGTCGCTGGTCTGAGTAGCAATGGGAAAGAGGAGCTTGGTGTGGGGAATCCTCCACCCCCGTTTGGAGGACAGCAACACTAAATGGAACAGCTTGCCAAAATCTTTCTTAAATTCATGTACGTGTGATGTTACACCAAGGATTGCATTGCCTCTCATTGTCTCCTGTTGTTTTAATGCTGCTGAACAATAAGCAACACTTAGTTTATATAATAATTATTTTACATTTATTACTTTAAGGGTATAATCGTTGTTTTCCAGTAGCTCTTTTTTAACCACTTGGGGGGGGGGAGTGCAACCAGCTGATAGACTGAACCAAGGAGAAGAAAAATATTTAGAGATGAGCACACTTTTGTAAGGAATAACCTTCTTGTCATCAATGAAAAGTCTCTCTGTACAGGGCAAATTGAAAACAGATGTTTTCCTGATTTGCCTGGGATAAAGCCAGCATGAGCACAGGCACAATAAGACACTGTCTAAGCAGGTGACAGCCATGATTACCAAACATCTTCTTAAGAAGACCATTTGGCCCTTTTCAAAGTAGGGGACTTTGAATTAGGCATTCACAGTGTCAAGCTCCCAATTCTTCAGTGGACATACTGTAGATCAGACGTTGATTAAATCACGTTTTGTGCCTGTAATAAAACCAGTAATGTGGACATTTCTCAATCATCTGTTTATCTGGATGTCTGATGTCCCCAGGTATAAGAATTAATGAGGCTGTACTGTAGAGATGCTGTCAGTGCATGTGCGTTTTTCCTTCAAAATCCCTCTTGGCTTTGAAATTGCTTTGTCAACTGTTGTTACAAATCACAAATAGAGAAGAAAACAGATCTATATTTTTTCCAAGATGTTTTGTCATAGACCAGCATTTTTCTTCCTTTGTTTCTCCTGTGTGGCTCATTAGTCTGTTTCCTCCTCTTTATGTTTCAGATAATGGCACAGGACAAGATGATGTTAATGATGAGGTAAAATCACAAGCCACTTGAAGAAGAATTGATTTTCAAGAGACACTTACTGGAAACATCTTTCACTTTTATCTATTGTTGTTTAACTAGTTTAAGTCAAAGAACAGAATCAGGAGTATAATCAGAGAAGACACCAGTTCACCAACTAAATTGACAAAGGACAGCCAGTTCCTGAATAAGCCTTTTGTCAACTAAAGTAATCATTAGAAATCTTGCTTTTCCTATGCCCACTATACAAAGTGTGGTGTGTAATGACAACGGACAGGGTCTTTCTGGTTGTGGTGCCCTGGCTCTAGAAGCCATACAAAAGATATTTGCCTGGAACAGGCTCTTTTAAGTTTATGGTGTCAGATTAGAGCATGCTCCCTTGTCCCTTCAGGCATTATTTTGACTAGTTTTTGCTGTATGCATGCATTTTCTGCTGGTTGTGGTACATGCTTTTATCACTTTTGCATTCCTACATCTCTTGATTTTTTATGATTCTTTTTTCATTGAGGGGATATGATTTTACTTATTAATTGCAGCCTATTACTGCTTTTTAGGTCCCAGGACTCTTAAGCTCATGCCACTGGGCATGCTCAGGCTTTATGTACCTGTGTGCAGAAAGAAGAACAAGCTCAGTGAGATATTATATATTTTCTACTAATCAGTCATATCTTGCCCAATTCTTCCCCTGCCTAAATATTTTAAATAAACAAATAAAATGGCAAAACTGTCCTGTGTTTGTTTCAGTAAATGAGCAGCCCACCACTATGTTAACTGAATATGACATGGCATAGGACAGAGAATATTTTGATATTTCAAAATGTTTTTGAAAAGTGGGATTCAAATTTTGGCCAATCATGAAGAATTTTAGGCTTACCTCCACTCTGATATCCCTAACAAAATGAAGATCTCATACTGTACTGTTGTTTTGAGAAATCTTTCTAATCTTGGAAAAAGGGTTATTAAAATCTCAGTCCATAAAATGCATAATTAAACTAGAGGAGCAAGCCATGGACAGGACTTACCCCGTCACCACCTTTGTGGGCTCTAGGGCCGGGGAGAGCTTCTGGTGGCCATGCTGCCAGCATCTGATGGACCAAGTGGACCAGAGTGGGGGCAAGGTCCAGCAGTGGTGGGAGATAAGCCGTCCTACATGCCTGGCTCATGTCAGGTAGGGCACAGTCGTAGGCAGTCCCAGGGCTGTGGCCTGCCCACACCTCTTCTATAAGGGCCACCACCATCCCAATTTTTCTTGACTTTTCCCACCCCCCCTCCCTGCATTTCAGTTGTTACGGGTCTTATTCTTTGTTTGCTGTTTAATTTTATTGTCACAGCTTTGGCCAGTTTGGGCATTGGAATGGATCCTTTTGACTGGGGAGGTAGCGCATGCATGCCTGCATCCTGCTTTCTGGGGACTCTCTTAAGGGGTCTTGGGGTGGAGCCAATTCAGTGGCATGCCCAAATAGGGGGCTGTGAAGTGGGGCTCTCACCACCAGGTGGCAAGGGAACCATGTAGTTGCTGGTGCCCAAGCAGCTCCCAGGATTTGCCACTCCTTGGTTGCACCCCCAGCAGGTGGGCTGGGGTGTGGGGTTAATTGAAAGGTAGGCAGGTTGCCCAATTCAGGATCCATCCCCATGCTGCACAAATGCTCCCACTGTCATTCCTTGCCTGTACTCCCCTCTATGGCCCTGGGCCCACAATTTTAGACAAAGAAATTACATTTCATACTGAGAGTAGTCAAGCTCTGAATTTTGTGCAGATAACATCACCAGAAAACAGGAAAAAATGATATATGTAGTGAAACCATAGACCAAGTTACAACCTTCTAACTCCATGTAAGCAGGTTATACACACCTAGAAAGGTGTACGTTCTTTAGCACTGCACTTATAGATTCAGTTTTACTTTTAAACTACAGAGGTACTTTTTAAAAAAGTAGGGATGAGCCTATGTTGGTTTTTTTGTTACCTTTAATGGATTGTGTTGCTGTCATTGTTTTTGGTTTGCATCATTTTTGTTCCTAGTGATGGTTATTTTTTCCCTTTTAATGCCATTTTTGTGCTACTTTTGCAGCATTTATATGTCATACACCATTTAGATGGTAGTTAGATGCAATGGTCGCAAAAACAAGGTTGAAAAATGTGTGGTGTTTAATTTATTTATTTTTATTTATTTATTTATCATTCGACTTCTATACCGCTCTGACCCCAGAGGGATCTCTGAGCGGTTTACAATTATTTATAGTTACCTAACTTGGGCCACAGAGTTGAGGGGGAGTGACATCCCTATCGACACCCAGGCGGCAAGGCTCAGATGTTTATGTGGCACCTACTTGGTTCCCGGCGTTCTGCTGGCCCCTGGAATGGATCTTCCTCTGATGGTGTTCCTCTGGTGGGCCCGCCTTTCCGGTCCGCAGCCCCGTGGCAGTCACAGCTTCCGGCTCCGTCCTTTTTGCAGGCTCCGCTGCGCCGCACCACCGCATTGCCACGCCATCCAGACTCCACCTTCGCCCAGGCTCCACCATTCAGTGTTAGGCTCACAGGGTTCGCCAGGTCGCTGTTGCCACCATTGTTGTTGCCGCCGTCACTCGTGGTCACCGCCGCCGATGCCGCTGCCCTTGCTGCGCACCCCCGCTGAGTGGGAGGGTGCCCCCTGCCACATAGGGGCAGGAACCCAATTTATCTACTTATGTTATGCTTTCAAACCGCTGGGTGGGCGGGAGCTGGGACTAGGGCCGGGAGCTCACTCCGGCCGCGGTGGGTCTCAAACAGCCATAGTGGCTGTTCAAAGTTGTTACAGCAGGCGTTGTACTGCCTGCGCCACCGCTCCCACAGAACATGTCTGCTGGAAGGACCAGAAACAGCAGCGAAAAGGAAGACTTGTATTTGTTTTTCACAATGGAGAAAGGACATCAGAATATGGATATTCAAACTGAATCTGTCAGCTTTTGAAATACAGTCTCACCCACATTGAAAAGCTTTGTTGTTTTTATTATATCCACTATGACTCCTATTTGGTTCTGTTGCTCTAACTTTTATAACAAACGGGCTTTGGGGATTCATTTTTCATCAGTTCCTTAATGAATGCACACCCCTACGAGGGATAAATGAATCTTTCCTATTTTGTTTGCTTTTAAATTCATTTACCTTTTTGTTAGCAGTTTCTGTTCTCTGCATTTCGCTGTTGATTTTGTAGATGCATTTGGATTCTGTTACACATGTTACAGTTTTGTATGCACAATGTATATACTATGTGTGTGATTGAAGAATAATATTGAAAGATAGGGACTTTTGTGAGGAAAAACTTGATTCAAGGACACAGAAAATAATGTGAAAATAAAGGATTGATTCATATAAAGGAGAAGCAAGATCAAAACAGGGATTTTTCCCCCTAGGACAAATAGCTGGAAGAAATTTGGACTCATTCCTAATCCCTGCTCGAAACCAGACTACAGGGAACCAGGAAAATGAATTAAATGAATGGCACTCATTCATTTTGTGTTGTTCTCATTTGTTTTCATTACCCTAATGAATGAAATGATTGAGACTTTGTACACTGTTTATATACTGATACACATTGCTATTAAAAACTAAGGACCATTTCACCCAATCACCTATCAAAAATCCTGATTGTAACAGACAGTGGGTCATGTGCACAGTCCCCCCACCCATGCCACATATATCAAATAAATAAGACACATCTTGTACCTACAATATGGAAGGCATACACATATGCACTAATCATTATAAATCCGCCCTGCAAAAAGAATGAAAACACTATGGGAACTCACCTGCATGAGTGTAGTTTGTATAGACTTATTCTACTGGACGTGGTGATGGGACATGCATGGATTTCATGCCAGGGATGACAGTCATTCTGGATCTTTGGGCAAAAGTGCAGGATGGAGCCCTATCCACCAGTCCTGCCCCACCCCCAAGGAACCTGCCAGGACCCCCAGCTCACCCTCAGCTCCGCCTCACTGAAGAAGAAGGGGGGTGAGAGAGAAACTGTCTGCCCAGCTACCCCTGCACTGCACATGACTTGGCCAGTGGCTTAGCTTGCCCAGCCTTGCCCTGGCAGGTCCTTTGCAACTCCCAGGAAGCCTTCCCTCTGGTCTGGGCCATGACAGTTGCAGCAGGAGCCCGTCTGTGCCCAGCTGGAGCAGTAGTGGCAGTTAGCAAACAAGGAAAGCTGCACAGCTCTGGCCTCTTCTCTGACTAGTTCCTCCTTTCTGTCCTCCACTGGGCTGGGCTGGGCTGGGCTGGGCTGAGCCATCCTCACCTCCTCCTGCCCCTCTGGGCTCCAGGGTCTTTCCATCTCATGTGGGAAGGCAGATAGATACCCGATACCCCAAAGCAACAGTTTGGAGGGGGAGATCTCAGCCACACAAGTGGGGTGGAGGTGATAGAGGGAAGAGGAGAGAGAAACTTGGGCAGGTGGATCCTGCCCAGGGACTTACTGTTTGTGTATTGGAGATGTCAGCTGCTGCAGCTGCTGAGATGAGAAGGAGGAGCATGCACCGCACATGCAGCTTTGGATGGTGCACCATGCAGCTGCAGGATGACCTAGGAGAAAGACATAGAGAAAGGGACTGGCTAGCTGTGCAGGCAGAGCAGATGACCCCCTCTAGCTTCCATCCCTTGTGGGTTCACCTTCACCAGGTGCATGAGTGCAATCTCTCCAACTGAATTTGCTAGACAGACTTAAGGGCAGGGAGTCAGCTTTGTAAGTCTGCAGCAGTTAAGGCAGTGGGAGTTGGCTTGTCAGGGGGTGCCAGTGTGCCCCCCTAACCTGGGGCAGTTGCCCCAGATGACCTGGCTAAGGGACTCCCCACCCCACTTTATGCCTCACTATATATGTAGGATATGATAAGAACCAGCTCTCTTTTGGGCAAACGTATTGAGAGGGCGGTGGCGCGACAGCTTCAGGGCTTTCTGGATGATGCTTCTGTCCTCGATCCCTTCCAGTCTGGCTTTCGCTCGGGTCATGGGACAGAGATGGTGCTGGTTGCCCTGACTGACGACCTCCGTAGGCTTCTGGATCGGGGTGGTGTGGCAGCACTGGTGCTGCTAGATCTGTCGGCTGTGTTTGATACAGTCGACCACCAGTTGCTGGCCCATCGCCTCGCTGCCGTGGGGATTCAGGGGCTTGCCCTTCAATAGTTTGCCTCTTTTCTCCAAGGTCGGGGACAAAGGGTGGCGATAGCGGATCAACGGTCCCGGAGACATCCCCTTGAGTGTGGGGTGCCTCAGGGGGCTGTGCTGTCCCCAATGTTGTTTAACATCTACATGCGCCCCCTTGCCCAGATTGCCTGGAGTTGTGGGCTTGGGTGTCATCGATATGCAGATGACACCCAGCTCTATCTGATGTTAGGCGGCCAGTCGAACTCTGCCCTGGATGACCTTCATCGGGCTCTACAGGCTGTGGCTGGTTGGCTCAGACTGAGCCAGTTGAAACTAAACCCAGCAAAGACGGAGGTCCTGGGCCTGAGTCGGATCGGTCTAGGGTTGGGGCTCCCACTCCCGACCTTTGATGGGGTGCCTTTGGTGCTGGCGTCGGAGATTAAGAGTCTGGGTGTGCTCCTGGACTCCTCTTTAATGATGGAGGCCCAGGTGGCAGCCACTGCCAGGTCGGCCTTTTACCATCTTCGGCTGGCTCAGCAGTTGGTCCCCTTCCTTGACTGTGATGACCTGGCCACAGTGATCCATGCGACGGTCACCTCAGGGTTAGACTACTGTAATGCTA
>NW_015173677.1:1614351-1663189 GCF_001447785.1 Gekko japonicus
GGCTTTTGAGTAGGAACCGCAGCCATCATCATTCCATCACCGTAACTTCTGCATTATCGCACCACTACCACCAGTGTGTGGTTCCATCGGGGCGTTAGGTGACCCTGGAAGGAGGAAGGGATGACAGGCTACCGGAACGCTGTTGTCAGATTAAGATCGATCCCATCTCGTGATAAATGGAGCACCGTCACTTTGTTGTGTTGTATCATACTATATTGTACTGTTTTATTCTCTTTTATGCTATTTTTACCTGTTTTAACTTGGCACTCGTGCCTCATTGTTAGCTGCCCTGAGCCTTCGGGGAGGGCGGGATATAAATCCAAAAATAAATAAATAAATAAAATAAAATAAACCAGCTCTCTTTGTGTGTTTGTTTCAGTGCTCTTCCATTGCTCCCTTTTTCGTCCTCTTAGCCCATTAAAGCAAAGGGTTTAACTCAAGTAGTGGGATCAGTTAATTAGCATATGCAAATTGTGGATTTTAGGCTTCTGTTTTTTGAATCTGGTGACATAAGAGTCTTTGGAGCAACAGGACTAGCTGCCTCAAGGTTCATAATGAAGTTCAAATTCCAAACTCAAAATGAGATTGCATGCCTCAACTCAGGCAATTGACCTCAGCTTCATGCCCAATCTATTTCAAATTACCAAAGCAGATTGACTAATAAAGGGCCAGGATGAATGCTTCTTTCTCCCTTCTCCTCTAATAAATAGTTCTTCACCTAAAGGTGGCTGTACACCAGCTGAGTGTAAGCCACACGTTTCACCAGAAGCCCTCTGGTAAAGGGCCAGCATTCTGCCTGGAGCTGGAAGAAAGCAGAATAGAATCCATAATCCATTACATGGCATAGGTGTGCTAGGAACTTTATTGACACCCCAGAGGTTCTGATGCATCTTTGTGCAATGTGTTCCACATTTAAACCCCGAGTGGTGGAGCTTAGTTTGCCATGAAGAGACCATGCATCATTTTTGGCATCCAGCATGAATTTGCAACATGCCCCCCCATTTCTGGAACTGTGTCCCATTCTACCATGCCAACATTACATGGGGGGGCCCTTTTTTGTTCAGCCTGAAGAAGAATTCTGCAAGGATTGCTACGTTTTTTTAAAAAACATTGATTGGTACTAGGCTATTATCCTGTCAATGTTTTCCTTTTAATTCACATAGATCAGGGTGGCTGTTCTAAGGTGGAATTGAACAATCTTTCCCATATATTTTTTCATCTTGTAGCTTATGTTAATATTTGTTTTTGACTCTCACTTTCCACTTGACAGTGACGGCTGTAATTCCTTCTATGCTCTTTTCATGTTTCAAAAGTTTAGTATAGAGTTTATACCATTTTGTCCACAGTTGTTGAACGTTCAAGCATGACCTACAGTTCATTCTAGGGATGCCTTCCCATAACCACTAGTGGGGGTAGGGTTGCCATATCCAGGTTGGGAAACTCCTGTAGATCTGGGAATGGAGCCTGTGGAGGACAGGGACATCAGTGCGGTACAATGCCATAGAGTCCACCCTCCAAAGCATCCATTTGCTCCAGGGCAACTAATCTCTATATTCTGGGGATGAGCTGTAATTCTGGGGGATCCCCAAGTCCCACCTGGAGTCTGGCATTCCCAATGCAGTCTCGAGTTTTTTTCCCTTCAATGTAAAGGGGTTGGAGCCTAGGTTAGCCTCCCCTGCTGCCCCAGTCTACAAGCTTTTCTCCCCATGTTTGGGTTCAGATGCCAAGAGTTCCATTTGTTATACATTTGCAATTTCTGCATATGCCTGTGTGGCTTGGTTGTTTCACTTTTATTTCTTTGTAAACACTAATTGTTATGCATTTATTTAGCAACCAGTATGCCTATCGGCATAGTTCAAAGAGATCTGTGTAATCTATAAAGCCTCTGGACCCAGTGTACTCAGGTGAATCCCCCCCATTATATGGACCTTACTACCTACTGAGATGACAGGATATTTATTTAGCAACCAGTATGCCTATCGGCATAGTTCAAAGAGATCTGTGTAATCTATAAAGCCTCTGGACCCAGTGTACTCAGGTGAATCCCCCCCATCATATGGACCTTACCACCTACTGAGATGACAGGATAGGATATTCTTTGTTTTTTCTCCACTTGTAGTAGTGTAAAACACAACATTTCCAGAATATATACAGGAAAAAAATGAATCTGATTCTGTCCATCTGTGGTTTTTGTTGGACAGTGAAGGATGATTGATTATACCAAACATTTTGATAGTTGCTAATTAGTTAAACTGCCCTCCTAGGATCCCTTTAAAAGGTATTTGCAAGCTGTGGCACTACTGTGAAGTGATTTGCGAGTGAACTCGTTTGACTTGCAAGTTGCACCACTGCCGGGTTCCCTTTGAATGGCTTTTGAAAGCTGTGCCACATCACAAACTATGAACCTTGAACCAGTTCATTAATTGGAAGGGTTCATGGAAGTTTGTGGTTCGTGAGAACCACAAACCTTCATAAGCCTCAGTTTGCCTGGTTTGTGCCCATCCCTGTTGTAGATATTTTGTTTGTATTGATGGGAAAACCTGCAAAAGATATTCAAGGCACCACTTGTGCATCCCATGGAATTGAATGTTACTTATCTTCAAGGACTGCCAGTATTCTACTACAGAAAATGTAATATCAGAAGTCCTTGTAGTATCTGTTCCTAGCAAATAACGTGCATGTGTTTCCTAATGATGCTGGAAGCCATTTGATAGTCCAGTGTCTAATGCACACCAAGACACTGACACTGAATGGGAAAATGGTCTATAAGTACCTTAAACAAACTAACAAACTAAACGAGGCACCTTAATTATAAAAGCAGACATGAGGTCAGGATTTGTATTGGGTCTATAGTGCTAGAGCAAGCAGAATTAACTCCCCTATGGGATTTTTCAAAACGGAGAGTTCAGTATGTCAGCATGCCCTAAAATTACCAACATGATCTGGTAAACAACAGATTGAGGTTGGTTTTGAGCTTCCAACTTAAAAAAACAAACAAACCAGAGGAGACCCACAAGGGCTTACTGGGGGGCATCTTGTTTTCTCCGGCCCCACTATTTCCTCTTTAAACTTTCCCTTTCCTGAAAGCCCCCAAAACCTCAGCTTTCCCTCCTTCCTTCTTTCCTTTCCACCCACAAACTAATCTATTGTTTATCTACCGCCCCAAACTTCAGTTATATTTATTAGTTATTTACTACATTTATACTTGCCTTTCTCCACAAAGGGGATCCAAAGTGATTCACATGGTTATCCTGCCCTCCATTTTAAATCGAATTTAATCTCCTTTTTAATCCAGATTCTCCCACCCACCCCATTCTGCACTAAAATCGAGTTCAACCAGATGCTGGAGTGGCAGGCAAATATGGAAGGGACTTTTTTTTTAATCTCCAAGGAACATTCACTGATTTTTTAAATAATCCATCCTAAATAATCCTGATGTACAACCTGTAAGAAAGCTAGTCAGATATTTTCTTTGAAGTCCCCTTTCTCTTTAGATCTCAAGTGAACATTAGTCCCTCATAACAAAACATACTTCTATTTTTTATTATACCATGGGAAAGATTTCCCATTTTTTTCAACAACTAGGCAGAAAAATCTTAGAAGTGTCTCTTCTACAATGAACAAAGACAAGGCATTATCAGTGCAGGTCTGCAGTGGGCATCTCATCTTACTGACCTCTGATTAGCACTCAAATTGTTTCACACCATTAGTTGCCTAGGATTTAGCAATCATTAGTAGGCCTGAAAATGAGCAAGATAAAAAAAGAATTCTGGGGATGGTTTACTTTGTTTTTGTGCAGCATCACTGACAGCCAAAGAGGTGTGTGGGGTTGATTAAAATGTACCTTTCCTTGATGTTATTAATGTTGTTGTAGGTTGGCAGTTGGTGTAGTGTAGCTTTCAATTGCTATCTGTGTTGTTTTAACAAGACAGGATTTGATTTTGTTACATCCTTGAAATCTTTCATCCTAACAGTCAACATATGTGATCTCTCTATGTACGTGAGAAGCTACCTTATACCATGTCAGGCCATAGGCCCATCATTGCCTATAGGGTAATTTAAAATTTACTAAACAAAAGCTATCAGTTCCTATCTCTCTAGTATCTCCAAAACTTGCTCAAAATCAATCAGACAACCATGAAAGTTTCAAAAATTCAAGATAAACATTCTTGCCTAGAGTATTAACAAACTACAAATGGTTTCAATAATGATTTACAGTGTTCTACTCGGAAATTAAATGGTGGAAACAAAACTCTTGTTCGATGCTGAAAAATATCTGTATAGTTCTGCCAGTTATGGCAAGTTCAAGGTCAAAGGTCCTGTGAACACTGCACTTTGACTTGAAGTGGACAACCAGAAGACTTTTCACTTTGATGTGCAATGTATAAAAATACTGCTGCATGAGCTCTATGAAGAAAACAACCGGTTGTGAAATTGACAAGGGGTTTGACATTTGAAGAACTGCTGTGAAATTAACAAGAGACTTTCCACTCTGATGTGTGACGGACTATATGAATAGAATTAATTTATGAAATATTAGAAGTGGGTAATTAATTTGCATATATAACTAAGCATTACAGTGTTGTGGTTATGTGTTTTTTGCCTATTGCATGCTGTAGGTCCCAGTGTGTTATTTGTTGCCGATAAGGGAACACTGGCAGTAGAAAGCAGTGTGCATGTGTGAGCCATCAGATGGATGAGATTGGCCTTCAGACTAGTACAATTCGCTAATGGGAAACAAGACAAGAAGGAACAAATTTCATTTTCAGGGTTTTTTCCACATTCTTAATTTCCTCACTTGTAAATTCCTGCCCCCCCTTACATATTGTGCCCTCTAGTAGTCAATTCAATATTACACTGGTCTATGTCTAGCATATCTCCCTGCAGATTTAAACTGCAGGTTTTTATGATTGACATAAACCATTGTAATATTGAATTAACCACTAAGGGGAGCAAAACATGCACAGAACAGAAAGAAATCCCTGAAGAAACAGGAACTTAACAAGCAAGGGAAATGAGAACGCAGAAAATGCCCCAGTTTCAAAGGCCATCGTGAGGACTGAAATAGCTTGAGCTCATCCCAAGATAGGTCCCCACCATAATTCAGAGCCAGAGGGGAATGGAGTGATTCCCACACAGAAAGAGATCTTTCTGTCCCTGAAGCCATTTTGAGGGTCGGACAGCCGTGGGTCCCACCAGACTCCGCTCTATGGAATCAGCTCCAGCTGCATGAGCTGGAAAGTGCTTAGTTTAAGTGGTTATGTTGTGTAGTGGGTTAGCTGCATGGAAGAACCGCTGAGGCACGCATAGTACACAGCACACTTTATTAGTACACAACACGCACACCCTACCAACGGCTGAGCGGCCACTTATATACATTCTGGGGAACCCCTGCAGAATCCCATTGGCCCATTCAAACCTCCCGCCAATGTCCCATTGGTTCCCTAGAGGCAGGGTGCAGGAGCCTAGTCCTCATTGTTCTATGGACTCAAGCTCCGCTGAATCGCGGGCGCCCAGTGGCGGTCTGCGGACATAACAGGTTAGTGTGGATGTCTCTTTACCTAGTTTCAAATAACAGATATTAGGTAGAGAGGAAGAATAAAAGAAGAGGGGAGGAAATCTCCTGTTTGTCCTTCACCCCTGTTCTTCCACCTCTGAGAATTTTGCATAACAATTTTACATATTTTTTTCCAGGAGGTGAATCCCTGCCTTGACTCAGACCAGCCTGCCCCAGCTGCAGTCCAGCAGAGCAGGAGCCCCACTCACCCTGGGAAGGAAGACGTGGGTCCAGAGGTGGGCAAAGGGAGAAATCCCTTAATGGCAGCAGGGAGCCCGCCACCAGTGCTGCAGCCACCAAGGACATCAGCAAGAGGTGACCCAGGATGAGAAGCCTTGAAGGTCCCCAGCTAAAGGGTCGCATCTGGGCCTTGAGGGTGAGGAACAGGGTAGGCGAGTGGGCAGAGCGAGGAGGTGTGGGGGGACATTTGGAAGAGGCATGTAGCAGATCGTGGAGGGGACAAGCGAGGGAAGGAATCAGCTGGATAGAATTGGAGACTCCAGGTCAGTGTCCAGCTTTATGCCTTTGGGAGGGGTGAAGCAGACAATGACATGCTATAAAAAGGGTGGTCCCACAAGTGGCCACGGAGGATGTGCAGGCTTGGCTGGAGGAGAAGCCCAGAGAAAGCGGGGAGGAGCCAACCTGAGAGAAAGAGAGGGAAAAGAGTGACTTAACTGCCCTCCCTTCCTATGTCTGAGTCCACAAGAATATCAGGGGCAGTGTTGTGAAGGTGGAGGAAGGTGGGCCGGGGCTGGCCTGGGGGACCTCACATATTTCTTCTGAAAAAAAGCATTTCACAAAGCAAAGTAATACATTTCCTCATCTTATATATTGCACAAGCAGCCAGAAAAGGAATAGGAGAACTCTGGTTAAAGAGAAAGTCATATTAACAGTAGAGTGTATCCCCCAGCTCATATGAACCTTCAACACATGATCATATATAATCACAATGCATTAGTGGTCTAATAGCTCTGTTTTACAATACCACAGACTGACTGGCCTGTAATTTCCCGGGTAGAGTGTATGCCCCAGCTCATATGAACCTTCAACACATGTTCATATATAATCACAATGCATTAGTGGTGTAATAGCTCTGTTTTACAATACCGCTTTCCAAAAAGAATTGGGGTATAGGATTTACTGCTGCTACTAATGTTACACATGGTTGTCATGGAAGACATCAAAAGCACCTTTGAGCATCTTACGTGCTATTTGTGTTCATATGTGTTTGTTATTCATGCACATCAGAAAGCTAAAGTAATTCTTAAATTAAAAGGCACTGTCTTGCCAATGTGCCCTTATAATCAAATTATATAAGTGGAAAATGCAAAAGCCTGTTTAAGAATCACATGCAAAAACAATACCGATTACAAAACCACAAGGTGGGCCACAGCCCAAAACATGCATCACTGTTCCATGAAATCCATCTGCCTAAGGGTCAAACTGAGTGTTGCACAGCAGCCATAGGGTAGCATTTGCCTGGCAACTGTTCTTTGCAATGCACTTTTCAAAGTGATGACTTGTAACTTACATGCTGCAGAAGGGGAGAAGAAATTTAACCCTTCCCTCTTCCATAGATGGGCTCTAAATCAGCTGTGATGGAACATTTAGCTTGGCCCTAACTACTTAGTAAATATAACTGCAATCCTAAGCAGATCAACAGGCACAGTATAGATTTAGGCATCTGTGAGTAATTGGAAGGCATGGAAGAGAGGATTTTAAAAAAAGAATCTACGTATCTGCCTTAATTCTTTCCTTTGTTTCATGACATTAAGACACCAAAAAGTTACAAAGCAGAGATTGTTCTCAATGTGAAGTATTGATTCTTTTGTTTCCATCAAGGGATCCAGATAATCTAGAAATGTTCATTAAAAAATGGCAGACTAAAGAACACCTAGCATTGCAGGGTGTGTGCGATGGGGAGGCTGACAGACTGGGGGAGTATAAAAAGGAGCCCTTTCAGTGGAGTAAAGAAGGTGGAGATGAGGAGGATCACCATCTAATGCAACTATCATCCACGCTGGTGAATGTGTAGCCCTCATCTGATCTCTGTTCATCTGAAACAAGACCATATGAATATGTCCTTTGTCATTTTGTTAATTTTTTCTTCATGATAACAAAAAACAAGTTTTGCCCTGCCTATATTCTTTAGCAAATTTTCTGCATATGTTCGGGTGTGGCTGTTTTTCTAACATAATGTTATTGACATTTATATACCACTTTAATGCAAATGCAGGTGTACATTTTAACATCAGTGACTCAGATCCAGACTTAGTACAAGATCTTGTATAATACCTGGTGCTTTTCTCCCTATATATTGCATTGCCTAGATACTGATTACACAAGATCTCACTCCAGCAGAAATGCAAGCGTAGGTACAATAAATCCAACTTACTATAGCTACTTAAAAGGAAGATGAATGTAAGAGAACCCCCCAATGGTATATACAGAGGGGTTTTTTAAAAAAAAATGATTGGATATAATTAATTTTTATGCAAATTTGAGACAACCCCCTCTTTTATGATGGCATACTTGGAAAAAGCCTAGTCTTGCATTTGAGTAAATACTGTAGCACAAGCAGCTACCATGGTCTTTGTGTGTCTTTGTGTGTGTTTCTGCTTGCACAACTTTGCACTGTATCCAACCCAATATTTCTACTGAATTTTAATGGGGTGGAGGAAACAACAGCAACTTTGTCCCAAGTGTGGAGAAGTCATTAAAACAACAACAACAACAACAACAAAAACATTCCTAGCCTGAATATTCTCTTTTTCAAGTGTCCTAATTAAAGCTTCAGTTACACTGATAATTTTACAGGGAAGATCCAATGGGGGACAAAAATAATAATTTAGTAAAACTATTGAAAACTGGTATGTACGTACTTGGTTTGATTTATTCAAGGAACTTGGAAATGATTGTTAGGTAATTAGAAGGTGTTGCAGAAAGGCCTGGCATGCTGGGATTCCTGCAGGGTACTTCTGTTTCTCTACTAAAATATTGCTGGTCTCTTAGAGGAATACTGAAACATTTTAGGAAATGTTAATACTGTTACATTTTAGGAAATGTTAATATGCTGTCAGTAGCATAACTTTTTCAGTATAAGAACAAAGCATCAGCTTTATACCAAAGCTGTCATGTGAAGCAGAATTTCTTTTGTACCTCTACAGTTGTCTAATAAAAATAAAGTACCACACATAGATCTTCTATTCAAGGCGTCATCTTTCATAATTTATCCAAGGTCAATTTCATCAGTTTCTTCCTGATTATTCTCATAAGTACTTAAAATGCTTCTTCCTGTTTGAGTGACTACAGAAGAAAAGATAATTCAGACCCCAACAAACAGGTTATCATGCTAATTTGTCATTTGATCAATATATGTGACTTGCTGAGACACAAGCAATTGAAGATTTATCATTATGGGAGTGGGAGTAAGAAGAATTATGAAGACCCTGGAATTAAATCTACAATTAAACAGACAGATGACATCTTGAACTTTAGAGCAGGACCCGCTCTGAACTTTACAGCTAATAGCTCTGGCCCTGACTTACTGGAGGCTGTGTTTGCTGCCGAGGCCCAGAGCTGGAAAGGAAGGATGCCACTGGACACATGATCGGCCACATGGAAAGGAACAGGGCAGGTCCCAGTGTTGATCTGGTAGGAGTCGGCTGTGTGAGCCTCAACAGTCTAGGTAAGACGTGGCTTAGGGCAGCCCCATGACATGGCTACAGCCCTGGATCTGCCCCTTCCTCAATTTTTCCAGAGATTCGAGGCTCCACTCAGTTTGTTTTGTGGCTCTGCACAGCGAACCTTTCTTCAAAGTTTTCTGGCTTTGTCACTCTTAGTGCAAGTTGCTACAACAGACTGAGCCACTTGATCACCTTTGTTCTTCAACTATGGCCACGGAAGCTGTTAAGCAACTTCAGGCTTTTGAGAGGAGGACTTGCAGATCTTTCCAGTGGGGGGGGGGGGCTAATTGAGCCTTTGCTATGATAGGTGCTCTCTGGGGGACTTAGCTGACCAGCTTCTTGCATGTGCGCCTTTTGCTGGGCTTTTGTGGGGTTGTTTCAGTTTCAGTCTTTCTTCCACCTCACTGGTCAGCCCCAGCTTCACACAGAGCTGCTCTAGAGCTGCTATCTCCATCTCTAGTTTGCTGGCCAGCCCTGTTGTAGCTGGCTCCCTCACATGCTTGCCTTGTGGCAAGGGTTTCAGCTTTGCAAGGCACAGAGCATCAGCCCCCGCTGGCTTAGCAGGGGTACCCCCATTTTTCCTCTGCAAGCTTGTTGGCACTGGTTGTCCACCCCCCCTTAGCCCACACAGTTCCACCTATAGGACTCAGTGGTTGGACTATATAGGTTCAACCGCCTGGGCTGGCCATGTGGCTAATGGACATTAGCTACCTGACACTTCTCACCCTATAGCTGGTACTTTAACCCAAAGGAGGCCTGGGCTTCGTGGTGGGGGTTTCTCTTTAGTCAGCCTTTAGAAGGGCTAGTTAGCTAATATAGCAAGACCTTGCCTTCATTCGCAGAGCCTACCCTTTCTGTCTTTAACAGAGTTTGATTCAGTTACCAGAAAAATAAGAGAGCTTAATATTGAAATAATTAGATAAGACATTTATAATTGCTTATACACTGGCTAGATTTCTATAAAATGTATGTTTTCCATACTCTAGTAGTGAAATTTTTGAGAGCTGATTAATTGTGTGCACTTGTCTGGCATGACTCCATGCCATGTCTCACTTGCCATGACTCCGAAATGAGCCTTGGCAACAGGAAACCATGCAGCAGGTTCCCATATATGCCCTGCTAGGAAGGGTGCAGCCAGGGCCGGCTCACCCCCTAGGCGAACTAGGCATTCACCTAGAGTGCCGGGCCCTGGATGGAGCACCACGCCAAACTGTGCCTCCCCCCGCCAAATGTCATTAAAGTTGGAGGCCGGGGCCGGCCGGCTGCGGCGCCCCCGCTCAGTGCCTAGGCGTTTCTCTACCTCCTCCTCGTTCTCCTCCTGCCTCCTCTGGAGGAGCACCCGTGGCCGCCAGCTCATGAGGAGCCTCTGGCATCCAGGTGGTGGCAATGGCGGTGGTTGAGCAAGTCCTCTGGTGCATGCTGGGCATCCAGCTGCCGATGCAGTCTGCCCCCTCCTCTTGCAGGGCGCCTCCACGCTCAAGGCTGGCACCGAACGGAGCCAAGCTGGCAGCTCCAAGGCTCAGTGGTGGGGGAAGTGCAGGAGAGGGGAAGAGACCGCTGCCGCACCACCGCCATTGCCTGGAGCACAGAGACAGACCGGGGGGAGTGCGTGAACAAGAAAGGAGCTGCTTCCCAGCTCTTCCGCCAGACTTGGCTTCTTCCCCCTGTGGCAGTTATTGCTGCCGCCGCTGCTGCTCCACTGGCACCCAGAGGCTCAGGAGCTGCACACGACTCAGCAGTCTCCCTCCAGCGCCAGGGGGCCAAGGAGTGGAGAGGGAGCACCTGGAGCACTGAAGTAGCTGGAGGGAGCGAGAGGTGAGTGGGGCTTCATCTGCGCCAGGGAGGGTGACGGGTAGGAGAGGGTGGGCAAGGAGGTGGCCAGCTGGGGAGGTCTCCAGGCCCCACAGGGAGGTTGACATTTGCACCTCGCCTAGGTCACAGAAACACCTCGGGCCGGCCCTGGGTGCAGCTACCCCCAAAGATGGCTCTGCTGCATCCACTGCCCAGCCTCAGAAAGGTTCTTTGTGGAAGGTGTCCAACAATGCTGCTGATGCCAGTGGCCCAGCACTGCAGTCAGTACATGGAAACAGGTAATGGTGCTTAACAGTAGTGCTGTCCCTTCCCCTGATCTGGTACTAGATAACAACGCAATTTTACAGGGGATTGCTCAGACCCTCAAGCTCCTGTCCAAGAGATCTGAGCAAATGAACAGTCAACCAGGGCCCTCCCTTCCCCGCACCAAATGGGTTCAACAGGAGTGGGAGAAGGCCTCACCCGCAAGCAGAGCCAGACTCAACATGTGATTCTAGTGAGGAAGAAGCACTGAGTTTATTTTTCTGGCTGTTGGTGCGCTGAGCACTTCCTGCCTCATTGGGCAAAGTCTGACATTCTTAAAGATCTTACCTTCCTGAAACTGTTCCTTATATTGGTGGCTGTTGTCAGTTGAGCTGATCATTTCTGAGACAAGCACATTACATTTTGATGCAACAACCAGGCTGTTGTGAGCATCATCAGTCTCTCATTCTGAGCAGGTCAAGTGCCTGATGCACAGGTTTGTTTTGGCCTGCTTGGTGGGCAACATATCTTCTTAAGCATGATATGTTGCAGGTGCCAATAACAACATCATGGACACCTTGTCTCACTTTCAGGAAGAGAGGTTTCATGCCTTGGCACACATGTGATCCTGCAAGGAATATTTCGGTCCATTGCCTCATCCACTTATGGTGGGAGCAGGCAGAGTATTAAGGGAAGGGGGTAGAGAAATAGGAAAGCTCAGCCCTCTTCCAGCCTGCATCCCATCTCGAGGGATGTTGGCAGTGGGGCTAGGAAGAAGAACCCCCCTCTGACATTGGTGCTGTGCAACGCCAGGTCTATAAATAATAAGACCATGGTCCTTAGGGACTTCCTGCAAGAGCAGAATGTAGACCTGGCATACATGACCGAGACCTGGGTGCGGGAAGGGGAGACAGTAGCTCTCTCCCAACTTGCCCCTCCCCGGGTTCTCGATTCTCCACCAATCGCAGACTAAGGTGTGGAGGGGAGGAGTGGCGTTATTCATCCAGGAGGCTTACTCCTTCAGGGTGCTACCACCTCCAAAGATCACGGGCATTGAGTGTGCCGGCCTGGTATGGGAGGCTGGGGAGAGTTTGGCGATTTCGCTGGTGTACCAACAACCTAACGTACCAGCCAATAGCTTGCCGTCCCTGATGGAGGCCGTAGCAGGCTGGGCATTGGATTTCAATGCCCATGCTGATGACGCAACCTCTATGCAGGCAGTGGATTTGGCGTCGTCTATGGCAGCACTGGGACTCTCCCAATATATAATGACCCCCACTCACCGGGCTGGGCACACGCTTGATTTGATCTTTGCAGCAGGGGTTACAGTGTACTGTGTTACTGCTTCGGCAGTTCCATGGTCAGACCACCATGCCCTGAATGTCCGCCTGAATGTCCCACCCCAACCCTGTTTAGGCGGTGAGCATATTTTAGCTCACCCACAGAGCCAGATGGACCCAATGCAGCTCCAGATGGCTCTGTGGGATCTGATGCCCCCTGGCAGCTCGTTAGATGAGCTTGTGGGGGACTGGCATAGCTGGCTCTCCACAGTCATTGACAAGATCGCTCCCCGGCATCCTCTGCACCCTCGCTCTAGGCTTACTCCTGGTTTACCTAGGAGTTGTGGCTTATGAAGTGAGGGCTGAGATGGCTAGAGAGATGGTGGCACTGCACTCGAGACGAAGCTACAAGAGCATCTTATAGAACATTTATGAGATCCTATGAGACGGCAGTCAAAGCCATGAAGAAAGAGTACTATGCAGCCATGATAGCTTCTGTGAGCTCACGCCCAGCCCAATTATTTAGAACAATTCGGTCTATAACTACTCTGCCACAGGGCAGACCAAATGCTAGGGAATTGGACATAGGCTGTGAGGCATTTGTGAGCTATTTCATGGACAATGTCTTGTCCCTCCACCGCGACCTTCCCACCACAGTTGATACTGTGAGCGAGCTTGAGGCCCCATGCACATCTTCGATTTTAGTTCTGGATCATTTCAACCCACTCAGCCTAGAGGAAGTTGACAAACTGCTCCTAGCTGTTTGTCCTACCACATGCTGCTTGGATCTGTGGCTGGCATGGCTAATTAAAGCTGGCTGTGATGGGTTGCGAGGCACCTTGAAGGAGATTATCAACAAATCTCTCATTGAGGGACAGTTCCCTGGGGTGCTTAAGGAAGCAGTGGTCCACCCTCTGTTGAAAAAACCATCTTTGGATCTGGCTGAATTGGCCAACTATCAGCCAGTTTCCAATTTGCCCTACTTGGGCAAATTAATAGAGAGGGTGGTAGTGAGTCAGCTACAGAGCTTTTTGGATGACATTTCCATCTTAGATCCCTTCCAATCCAGTTTTTGCCCTGGTCACGGGATGAAGACAGCACTTGTCCCCCTCACAGATGACCTCCGAAGGCATTTGGATCGAGGTGGATTGGTGGTGCTGATGTTGTTGGACCTGTCGGAGGTGTTCGACATGGTCGACCATCAGTTACTGGTCCGCCACCTCATTGACATAGGAATTCATGGACTTGCCTTACAATGGCTTGCTTCCTTTCTCCAAGGTCGAGGGGAAAGGGTGGCACTAGGGGAACAGCAGTCCAGGAGACACCCACTGGATTGTGGAGGGCCTCAAGGGACAGTGCTTTCTCCGATGTTATTTAACATCTATATGTGCCCCCTTGCCCAGATAGCCTGGAGGCATGGGCTGGGATGTCACCAGTACACTGATGACACCCAGCTCTATCTGATGCTGGGCAGCCGGTCCAGCTCCAGACTGGAAGACCTGGACCAGGCATTACAAGCCGTGGCTGGTTGGCTTAGGCTGAAACTGAATCTGACGAAGACGGAGTTTGGGCGGTTTGGGCATGGGGATCCCACTCCCAACCTTCGATGGGGTGCCGTTGGTGCCAGTGCCAAAGGTTAGGAGTTTGGGAGTGCTCCTGGATGCCTCTTTAACAATGGAAGCCCAGGTAGTGGCCACTGTCAGGTCGGCCTTTTACCATCTTCGGCTGATTAGGCAGTTGGTTCCCTTCCTCGACCATGCTGACATAGCAACAGTGGTCCATGCGATGGTCACCTTGAGATTAGACTACTGTAACACTTTCTATGTGGGGCTGCCCCTGTCGCAGATTCGGAAGCTGCAGCTAGTGCAGAATGCCACAGCCAGGCTTTTGAGGGGTCTTCCCAGGTAGGAGCACATCCAGCCTGCACTGAGGACACTGCACTGGCTGCCAATAGCATACTGAATCCGCTTCAAGGTGCTGGTTCTTACCTTTAAAGCCCTATATGGCCAGGGTCTGACATACCTGTGGGACTGCCTTTCCCCATATATACCCCAGAGAACACTACGGTTGGGGTCTCAAAATCGACTGACCCTCCCGAGCCCCAAGGATGCCAGGCTTGCTACTACTAGGGCCAGGGCTTTTTCAGTGGTGGCCACATCCTGGTGGAATGAGCTTCCAGAGGAGATCAGGGCCCTGCGGGACCTTTTACAGTTCCACAGGGCCTGCAAGATGGAGCTCTTCCACCAGGCTTTCAGCTAGGGTGCTGCCACCATTATAGAGCCCTGGCCCTTGGTTTTTGACATCTAGCCTTGGTTTTGACACCTAGCATGTGCTGTAGGAAGATCTTGAGCAGAATGACTTCTAAGCTTTGTAAGCATACTCTGAAAGTAAGCCATCTTGAATAACTAACGAACCATCTTCAGCACTTTATGAACTTGTATTAGTTATAATGGTATTGTTTTAAATGATTTTATGTTGTTTTGATTGTACTTATGTATGGACTGTGAGCCGCCCTGAACCTGCATTTTGGGGAGGGTGGGGTATAAATGGAATAAATAAATAAATAAATAAATATTACTGGCCCTATGTGCATGCTTTCTCCTCTTTCTTGGCCTTCCTGTCTGCTGATGATCTTGCCCAGACTTTCCCAGTTTCTGAGGCCATGTTTTTATACTACTTGGCACATCTCAAAGAGCAGGGTCTCAGGTCCAGGACAGTGTGCATTCACTTGGCTGCCATTTCCTTTTATAATAAGGCCCTGGGGTTATGTGATCCTTGTGACTCATTTATCACATGGTGGGATGTCATAGGATAGAGCAGGGCCTCCTCACCAGGGCAAGACACGCAGGAGCCCATTACATTACACATTTTATCTGGCTTCATCCATCAGCTGCCTCATGTATATTGATCTGCCTTCGTGGACACTTTCCAGACAGCCTTCACATTAGCATTTTGGGGGGCCTTTTTCTGTAGTGAGCCATTTTCATCTTCATCTGAGCCTGCTCGTGGGGAGGGCGGGGTACAAATTGAATAAATAAATAAATAAATATATATATATTTCCATGTTACCATAGTTTGGGCATTTGCCATCCAGGACATCTCTGTACTTGACTCTGAGCTCTGAATCACTCTGTGTCAATCCAAGATGGACCAACGGGGCAAAGAGTATCAAATTACTTTGCGTTCTGCTCCTACGGAACTATCTTGCCTGGTTCATTGCACAGAGGATTACCTGGCTGTCAGACCGGCTGTCTCCGGCCCCTTTCTTATCCACTCTGGCAGAACCTACCTCTCTAGGTTCCAGTTTGCCAACATCAT
Source organism: Gekko japonicus (assembly GCF_001447785.1). Classification (NCBI taxonomy): domain Eukaryota; kingdom Metazoa; phylum Chordata; class Lepidosauria; order Squamata; family Gekkonidae; genus Gekko; species Gekko japonicus. Next base: position 1,630,248 of record NW_015173677.1, read on the forward strand.
GCACAAGTGTTTGGCTTCCCTGGGTCTTTCTCCCTCCTCCTATGGCATCCATTCCTTGCAGATCATGGGGCATAGCATTGTTCAATATGCACAAATCTATGTAGCATCATTGGGGTAAGGGAATGCATTGGGACTAAGCAACTGGTTGCTGCTCACCTGGATGGGACATAGAGGAATGCAGTGGGCATCCTTTTTGTCAACCATTTTGGACCAAGTATTCAGCTGCGGCCCACCAGACACCATAGTTATCCAGCTTGGTGAGAATGACCTTCATTCCATTACATTGGACATACAGATCCTTGCATCCAGACTGCTGAATGTGACTCTACTATGGTCAGAGCTTCTAGAGCTGCTGGAGTGGAGGGGTGCTATCTCAACAGACAGAGTCAACCCAGCCAGAAGAACAGTTGCCAAGGCAACTTATCAAGTCTCTGGTGGTCATGTTATTGAGCACCCAGACATTTCCTTTTGACAGATAGCCCTTTTCAGGGACAATGGAGTGCACCTTTTGGAATGGGGTATGGTCACTTGGCTACATGGTATTTTGGATGACCTGCTTTGTTGGCTAAGGGTGTAGGAGCTTTGGTGGGAGCAGGGATGGGCCTCTTTCCTGCTCTTGTGGTGGTTTGGGCATTGGGATGCATCCAAGTTCAAGTTCAAGTTAGCCGTTATTGGCATAAATTAACAGTACAAGTTATACAATTTTAGGAAACAGTTACAACACCTATAAAAATCTATGACTCGATATTGTGCAATTAGGAGCTGATAAGGATGTTATATCTCTAGGAACCTTTGGCGCAGCTTTAAAGCCAAACAGAGAAACTTTGCCACCTTCTCAGTCGTGTCAGGACCAAGATCTTTTAAAAGTCTGTGGACCTTGAGTGCATCAGAACAATCCGCCATACTGGTTAGGATAGAATGTAGATAAATATTCCTTAAGTCCACATACAGATTACAATGCAGGAGAACATGTGAAATAGATTCCACACATCTCTTTCTGCAGGGACAGTATCTGGCCGAATGCGAAACCTTGTTAAATCTGCCATATAAAATGGCAGAAGGCATAGCATTACACCTGGCCAGGGTAAATGCTCTACGTTGTTGCGGGACCTGCAGAGAGGATAAATATGAGGCCATCTTCCCTGTAGTTAGGGGGATCTCAAAGTTCAAGGGGGAGCAGGTTTTATTCGCTAGGCTGTATAATCTCTGGCGCTCAGTATCTAACATCCTGATTTTAATCTGATGAAATGCAGCAGCAAAGGGCAACATAGACAGGGATTCTCAAGAAAGGCCCAATACTTTGATTTTTAGGGGATGCATCCTTTTGGGGGGAGGCTGAGCTTGTGTGTCCACCTCCCTCATTTGGGGACTCCTTTAAGGGGATTTGGGGTGGAGCCATATGCCACATGTTCAGTTTGGGGGCTGTTGGCAGGCTCTCACCATCATGTGGCAAGGGGAACCATGCAGTGGCCAGTGCCCAGATGGTCCCCAGTGTCTTGCCACTCCTCAGTTCCCCCCTAGCAGGTGAGCTGAAGGGGGGAGGATTCATCGGGCTTCTCAGATCTGAGAAGAATGGACTAGTCTGGGCCATCCACATCAGGGTGCCCCACTAGCATTCCCTAATGGAAAAGAAAATGCCCCAAACCATACTAAATTACTATAATTCCCTGATTTGGCTTAAGAAACAGCAGTATGTCTGCCCTTCCCAACAATTTAGTGTCTTATAGATCCTGAACAGAACTGAAAAAACATGGCTCCAGGCAACTGATGCTCTTGAGCACCAGCATTTGAAATAATGGCTATTATCAAAATTTCAATGAGCTAATGTTGTTATAGTAACTGAGCACACTGAGCTCCAAAAATTTGGAACTATGGAAAAGGGCTTCCAAAACTGAGGGTACGACATTTTACTGGTAGAAGTCCTGGCATCTCTTGGCAGTTCTTAATCTAATAATTAGCTCCTGTTCGCCCAGATCACTAAAACTGATAAGGTACCAATAGCCCTTAGAAACTGGAGATAGATTGAAGAGTAAGCAGCAAAATCAGTGTGCTGTAATTATACTTGATTCAGGACAGCAATGACTTGGATAGCCCAGGCTACCCCATTCTTCTCAGATTTGAGAAGGACAGCAATAATCACCTCTGAACATATGAAAAAGCAAAAAAGAGAGAGAGAAAGAGAGAAAGAGCACAGTCAATGATATACCCTTTTAGATATGGGAGACAGAAAACCAACAATGCATAATTGCTAGGTGGTATAACGATAAAGGTCTTCTCATTTGCAACAGAAATTAGTGCTCTTCAATCAAGAAGTGATCTTCTGAAAGTTGTATTATACATGGTTGCATTGAGACAGACCCAAGAAAACATAAGCTGTAATTAATTCTCTAGATGCTCAAAGACTTAATTTGAGTTAAGCAGCAGAAGCTGTGATAAAGGTTATTCCCTTGAATTTAAGGACCACTTCCTAATTTTATTTTGTACAGCATCATTATATTATGAGATACAGAGCAAAAACTTCTATTAAAGATCATGTTGGATGGGAACATATAACACAGGGCATCTTTTGCAAAATTCCTTTCTAATTGTTGAGCAAGTTTCCATAATTAAATCTTGAATTTAGAGTTCTGAATTTTTAATATGTTTATTAAAAGAAAAGGTTGTAGGATTAAAGAGAGTGATTATTATTTCCTCTTTATGCTGAACTTCCTTTTATAGCAGACAAGACAGATTTTTTTAGAAACCTTAAAAAAAAACCCCATTTGCAGAAAAATCTGAAAATAATAATAATGAGTTAAAAATGAAAATAATAGAAGCAGTGCCTGTACATTTAAGAAATGAATGTCCTTTCAATCGCTGTTGTTAGGTGACCACAACAACACTGCCAACCTCCTAGCCTTTTTTTTCCTGCTAGAAAAACCATGAGGGAGACAGGGCCCTTTCCAGGGCTGTTTTGGCCTTTGAGGGAGGAGTCATCAGTGCGAGGTCTACCAGGAACCACCAGGCTACTTGACACTATACAACTTGTATGACTCACCCAGGCCTGACTGCTTTCTATTGTTCAACAGCAGTCCCCCTATGAAAGCCAGTGTGGTGTGGCAGTTAGAATTTCAAGACTAAGACCTGGAGACCCAGTTTTGAATCCTCACTCTGCCATGGAAGCTGACCATGGGCCAGTCACACATTCTCAGCCTAACTTACCTAACAGGTTTGTTGTGAGGATAAAATGGAGAAGAGGGGGGAATAACTTGTTTGATCCTCACTGTGGGAAAAGGCAGGGTATAAATTAAGTAAATAAATAAATATAAATAATAAATATAGCTGAAGCTGGGGGGAATACAAGGTAGTTTGATTGGTGAGAAGGAAAAGGAGAGAAGGAGACAGGGAAAGGTGAGGATATGGGTGTGAAATGAGGTGACCTCAGCAAGTTCTTGTTGTCAGGTGGATGGCAACATGGTTGGCTGGTGGGTAATAAGGAAAGAAGGAAGCAGGAAAAGGAGAGAGGGTGTAGCTGCCTTCAGGGAAGAAAAAATAGTAGGGGAGGGGAAATTAGATGCCACCTGCATGTAGGGATGCCAGACCCCCGGTGTGGGTGTGGGTGTGGGTCCCCCAGTTTTGGATATTCCTCTCCCCTCCCAAATCACCCTCCCCAAACAGGGAAGAATGCTGAAAATAAACATGATGTGCCTACATGACCCAGAAGTGACATAGACACATTGGGGATGCTGGGGTGTGTGTGTGACACTCTGGGTTTTGGGCAAAACTCTATGGTAGAAGCTAATTCTACCATAGAATTTTACCCCAAAACCTGAGTGTCACCCCCCAGTGTCCCTGACGTCCCTACATCACTTCCAGGTCATGAAGACATTTCGTGTTTATTTTCAGTGATACTCCCCGATAAGTTCCCTCCATCCCCTGCCGGCAGATCCAAGGGACCTGGCAACCCTACCTGCAAATCATGAGATGTTTTTTGCTTGTGTGTATGTGTGTATCTAGGTAGATAGATGATAGATAGATAGATAGATAACTTCAAATCAGCATACAAAATATATGATGTACACCAATTATTTTTCCATTCATGTATTTACTTCTAGCTTAACCACAGTTGTTTTTCACATCTCTTCCGCTAGGGCTTTGATTGAGACACATTCTCAAACTGCATAAGTTTACTTAGGAGGAAATGTCTAGGTTTTGGCTATGAATGGGTTGATGATGGACCCTTATTGATTGATTGATTGATTGATTGTCTTGCCTGCCTGCCTGCCTGCCTGCCTGCCTGCCTGCCTGCCTGCCTGCCTGCCTGTATCTATCTATCTATCTATCTATCTATCTATCTATCTATCTATCTATCTATCTATCTATCTATCTATCTATCTATCTATCTATCGACTTTCCCCCCAGTATCATATGTCTTTATTGATCTGGTAGAGGAGAAAGGCAGAACTGTTTGCAGTCAGTCATTCAGAGTATCTTTTCCATAATTGGGGGCAATATTGCTTTTGCTGCACATGACTGTTTATGTATTTGTTAACTACTTTTGGCTCATTTCCAATGCATCAGGTTATTATTTATGCCTCTTGATGTAAATGCTATCTCTAAGCACTATATCATCTCATGTTTGTCATCTATCTTTTTCATTGCAAAGGAAAAATAGTTTAACCTTCTTTCTATGGAAGATGGGCCTTGTCTTTGCATGTAAGAAAGATAAGTTGCTGACAAGGGATAATCAAAAATCAGCTTCAGTGCAATTATTTTGATAGACATTTTGGTGATGTTGTCCTAATCCACTAACTCATCAAAAATGGAGTAACATAAAAGTGGCAGCTGCTTCTATATTCAAACAGGTGTATATAACTTCGCAGTTTTCCTAGGATGATATTTTTATCTACAAATGAATGCTGGGGCTAAAATATCTGCTCATTAAAATATTTTAGGCTGTTTTCAGTTTCAAAAAGTTAATCTGACCCTAAAGTGTTCTACTGTGCTTTTTATAAAGAAGTAACAGCATAAGTAATCATCAACAGGATGGGAAAATGGATTAAAAAAAATTCACTGTTAGCCAAGCATACAATGACACATCAGCACAGAAATATACACTCATATGCCAGCATATGCTCCATCATTGAAAGCCAGGTCACTTGGTACCGGGGCCAGGTTTTCTTAAGTGCAGTAGAAAGTTGAGGGCAATTGAGTTGCAGCTTCAACTGGGGGGGGGGAATAAAACTGGAAGGTAAATAATAGGTTTACATTAGCCCTCAACAGTGGTGCAAACTGGGCTACAGAATTTATACTATGAGGAATCCATTCCTCAGTTCTCATGTGCCATATATGGAAGGGGGCTATAAGGCTGTACTTTATCGTTCAGGCTGCAGTCACACACACTAAATAATCCACTTTCAGTCCACTTTCAGTGCACTTTCCAACTGGATTTTGGAAAGTGCACTGAAAGTGGATTATTTAGTGTGTGTGAGACCTCAGCCTCAGTTTCAAAGATAAATAGTTTCCTGCTGGTTCCCTGGCCTTGAGCCTCAGCAAGCCATGTGGCAGGGTACACTGACAGACTACTGAAGGTTAGGATAGGTAAGCAGGAAGCCAATTATTTTCCCCAAAGTTCAAGAGCATCGTTTCATACTGGCATTGTTGGGCAGCTGCTGAGGCTGCCCAGGAGGGCCCACTGCCAACCTTATGGAGTCACCACAATGTAGCAGCATGTAGGCATGGTAGTGAGGCCAAGTCTCCTGCTATAGTTGGCAACCTCCTACGTCCCATTCCTGGCCTGGAAGAAAAAATAATGGGGAAATTAATGTCACAGCAATGCCATAGAGTTTAACATAGAGTTTGGGTGGAATCCTAGAGTGTTGTGGTGATGTAATTACATCCCTTCCAGGCTCAAGCTGTAACTGACATTGCAGCATTACAATCAACTCGGTTAGAATGTCCCTCCAATCTAACACTCCTCATGGTTGCCAGTGCTTGCCTGGCAACCCTAAGACATGGTCCTCTGCCACTTTGATTAGCAGCAATGACAGTGAAATTGGGCCTGCAAAGGACCCTGTCTCTTCTTCCTCCTCCAAGAGGGATGGAAGCAAGGAAGGAATGTGTGTGCAGATGAGAATGAATGGTATGGTTTGAAGATCTTCTTGCTCTGAGACTGCAAAAATTTTAAAAGGCAATTGTGGAGTATGTGATAAAGGGATTTTTTTTTTTTTTGGTCCAGTGATTTATGTCCCTCCCACCAATTCCTGGTGGGATGTAACTTATATAGATCTTAACATGCAAGTGTGGTTTAAAAAACAGTTAACTGTAATGGAAAGAATCTATTACAAACATGTCTGAAGCTTGCTGCAATGCATTAACATGTAAGTAGCAAAATTCCTAATGGTTATGCAATGGTAATCTTTCAGACATTTCACAGGATCAGTAATTTTATGATGTTCACCTTACTATAAAAAGCATAGAGTAATGCTTAGTGCTTCTTATAGGAAACCAATCTGTTTCTTCAATGTTTGCAATTAAAATTGTCAACCTTCAGCAATATTTTATGTAGATTCATTAGCATAACAACCAGTCAGTTCCTGCCATTGTAGACTAACTAGATGATGCATTTGTAAGTGCTGCAAGCTAACCTGTTCCCCCTTTGGATATCAACTGCAAGAAACAAACCAATAGGAATATATTCTCTACATAAAGATGCAGAGATACAAATATCAAGTGAAACAGAAAAGAATGGAGCCAAGGGACTGGGTCATTTCCAGGCAGCCATAAATGCTTTTCTAATGCTATGCCTATATACTAGCAATCTTGGAAATAAAATCAAGAGTCTCAAGAACACTAAGACCAGGTGTTCAATAAGCCCAATCACAGCATTTTGAAGATTAGCTTTCACTGCAACATACCGTGACCCTTACTGAAAATCTGGGTACTGTCTGGGACATTTTGGGGGGCATTCCTACCTCTAACAAACTGATTTTTCATCTTGTACAGAGAGGTAGTTACCTAAATGTAAAATAAATGAACTGGACACACTTATGTTTTCATCCTGGTGAATCAAATCAGAAAACTATTGACTTATTTTTTTGGGGGGGGAGGAAAAGTTACTTTATGTGCACGTCTTGGGATAATTATCATTCTGTTTATGAAGAATTATCCCCCAAACAGGATTTTTAAAAATTTACTTACATTGGACTTATATACCGCCCATGACCCCTAATGGGTCTCAGAGCGGTTTACAGTATACTACTACTAGTATAGTAGTGGTTTCACCTACCTAGGGCCACAATTTTACAAGGGGGGGGGACTACCTACCGACACTCTGTTGGCGGCACGTTCTCTTCTTCCGGTGGGCTACTGGTGTTATTCTGGGGCCTTCTGGTTAACCGGCGACCACCTCCGGCAGGCTTGATGTTTCCTTCTGCGCGCGACCGCTCTAAGCTTCCGGCTTACGTCCTTCCGGCTTCCAATTTAGCCACTTGGCTGACTGTTATGACAAGACTTGATACAAGTTGATATAAGTGATACAAACATCTGTGAAGTGCACATTTTACTGTTAAACAAAAAACTTTCTTTGAGGAGCTCACGTTCTTCCTGTCTTTCTTCCCGTGTGAGTCACTGCTCTAAACTCACTTTCCTGATGAAGGAGGCAAGCCCAGAGGGGTGATTCGTTCAGCTGAAAATGCAGTCTCCTCTGAAGTCAGGTAATCCTCCTGGGCCTTTGTATTGTGAATGAGTGAATAACACCACCATGGCAGAATTATTCACCCTCCCATCCCCAGGGAAGGCAAGAACAGAATAACAAATGATACAGAGACACAATGGGAAGCTTCTGTTTAGGTGGGTATTTTGGGCTTACAAGAATATATTTTTTTTTTCTCACAGCATAAAGGTAAACGTTCCCTTGCTCGAAAGCCAGTCAAATCTGACTCTAGGGTTGCGGTGTTCATCTCCGTTTCAAAGCCAAAGAGCCAGCGCTGTTCAAAGACATTTCCGTGGTCATGTAGCCGGCATGACTAAACACACTGTTACCTTGCCACTGAAGTGGTACCTATTTATCTACTTGCAATTTCTTGCTTTCGAACTGCTAGGTTGGCAGGAGCTGGAACTAGAGATGGGAGCTCACTCCGTCATGCGGCACACTCGGGTCTCGAACTGCTGAACTACCGACCTTCCACAGCCTGCAGTTCAGCATCTTAACCACTTGAGCCACCGCAGCTCCTAATTTACCATACCAGTGATTTATTTGTCTCTGTGTGGAGGGGATTGTTCTAGGCAATGGGTTGGACCCTGCATATCTGTTCCTAGGAGATTCTTCCCCTGATGCAAGATGTCCAGCTTTTTGTATTAGAGGAAAAATATTCTGCTGGAAGAATTTCCTCCTCTAGCAGAATGGGCCACAGGATCCAACCCAATGTTTCCATTCATAGTAAAGATATGAGAACACAAAATTAGTTTCTACTCTGCTGTGTGAAAAGACTTTCCTTCCTTTGTTGGTTTGTTTCCTTCTCTCTTCCCTCCCTCCCACCCTCCCACTTATCCTACAGATGATGGTTGGGGTTTCTTCCAAAATAATTTTCATCTAAAGATGTCTCTGGATTATGAGATTCCACATTCTTGTTTATGAAGTTGAATGGACTCACATGCATTTTGCTGGGGTTCCCCCCCCATTCCAAATCCTATACAGAGTACTGTACATAGGTAACTTGCTGCAGCCTGCCACCATTAGCTGAATGGAGCCACAGTGTTAGCAAAAGCAATCCATGGGACCCATCCCCCAAAATACATTTAGAAATGATCATAGCAAAAATTAATTTTTTTTGCAAAAAGAAATTTGGAACAATAAAGGAACAGAATGGTGTAATCTATTTAATAGCAATGCAGCATTTATTTTCACACATGAAATCCACACCAAAGGTCTAGTACAATTAGAAGAATTAAGTATCTGGAATCTGGAAGAATTTAGTTGTTGTCAGGTTGGTTTGTGTAGTTTGTGGGAGGGGGGCTGCAATGGGAGAGCTTCTAGTCTCCTGGCCCCACTGTTGGACCTCCTGATGGCGCCTGGTATTTTTGGCCACTGTGTGACAGAGTGTTGGACTCTGGGCCATTGGCCTGATCCAACATTGGCTTCTCTTATGTTCTTATGTTCTAATGCTCCTTCAGTTTTTAAGACATAAATTAGCTGTGTGTAGTGCTGTCTGTCTTTCCTCTTTCCAGACATGACTGCACGATGCCATGACTGTGAGCCTCCCTCCTGACAGCCAGAGGTCATTTCGGGGGGGAACGCGGGGGAATGCAGTTCCCCCGGGTGAGGTGCAGGGGGGCGGGGCACATGACGAAGCCCTGCCCCCTGCTTCTGGCTGCCCCGCTTCCAGCCCTCATTCAGCCGGGAGGAGGCAGGAGAAGAGGGAGGGTAAGTTGCTTCCTCCCCGCCTCTCCCCACCCCTGCCTGCCTGGGGCCAGGGAGGGCCATGGCGGGGCTTCCTTGCACTCCCGCTGGCCTTGCAGGTCCACCGCCAGGCCCCTGATGTCAGGGGGTGTGGCATATGCTAATGAGTTATGCTAATGAGTTCCCCTAGCTCTTTTTCTATGAAATGACCCCTGCTGACAGCTAACAGTGCCTGCCTTCAGATTTCCCACACTCACATTGACTATGGTGGTAGGGCATTTCCTTTATTTTTTCAACCCAAGAAACCAATGACTCTGACAACTCCATCCTGACAGGACCTGTTTCCCTGTAAGTTTATCTAACTTTGTAAAGGATCAGATTAGATAGATACATATCATCCATTTTCCTCCCTTGACACCTTCTTCTACATATTTATCACACCCACACACAAAGGATTGGTGCTATTCAGATAAGTTAGAGGTTAAATTGAAGAACAAATTCAGAACACATTGCAGAACAGGGAGATGTGTAGCAGTTCTGTGTCCATTTTCTCAAACTCAGTTCATAGTGGGATTTGAAATGTGTCTCAACCTTTGTTTTTAACAGAAGCTATTAGACCTCCATCTAATGTAAGAGGAGAGGTGTAGTTGTTGGCAATAAAACAGAAAATGATTAGGATGGAATATAACTGCAACAGCATGGCGGGGGTAGGGATGGGAGATAGGAATGTACCCCAAAACTCTTTTCCCTTGAATGTTTCTCAGAAGCTACATAGAAGCTACTCAGCTTCTAATGAAAGTCTGTAATTGTATTCTAAATTGCACCAGAGTATAAAAGATCCCTTAACAAAAGAAAAACTTATTTAATAAAATTTTCTAGAAAAGTGCCTAAGCATCCATTTAATATCAAACACTGGGAAACCTTTCTGAACTTTGCAGTATTTATCCTCAAGTACATTAGAGCCATAATAAAACTTTAGTGCAACGGTATTTTAATAAAATGCTTTCTTTGAATGTAAAATCCTTATACCAGGATCTGCATCAACATTTCACCCTTTGGTGGTTCATATTTAACCATCGAAGTCAGTTTCCCCTACCACTAATGCACACATTCTCATCAACAGCTGGCAATTTTTTGCAATGCATACCTGCCAGCCAGCTTGTTTTTTTGAAGCAATAAACCAATTAGAAGGCACACTGCTCTTCCCTAATTACAGTCTTTCCCTTAGAAAATGCTGAGTAGTGAATTTTGTTTCCATATTTTTCTTTTTCGTTACTGACAATAAAACAACAGAGCAAGACTGAGTATAGGTTGCTCTGACTTCCACGGCAGTGACCTATTTTTTTTTAATGGTATATTAATCCAGTTCTACTATTCAGTGCCCTTCCCATGGGGGGACCCTTTTAGACACAGAGAGAGAGGCAAGCACAGCCAAAGACACAAAAAGGTAAGCAGTATACAGTGATCTAGCAAATTAATTGGATGATCAGGGATAACAGAATCTTAATACCTGTTCTCTCGGCTATGCCAAGTAGGTACAAGAAGCACCTGGCACAGCTGCATGGATAGATGGATGAGCTGCTGTGTAAAAGTTCTCAGGTCTCAAGAGCCAATTAAGAAGGGCAGTTTAGTGCTTCAGGATTTGGGGAAAAAATAGCATCAACTTCAGGATCTCTGTTCAAAATGAACCAGAGAACCTAGAGCACAGCTGGCTACAGATACAGAGGATGATTGTTTTTGAGGAGAGAAGCAGAAACGACACCAACTTGAGATGCTTCATAATTCGGTTTTTGATCCAGTTGGTTGAACTGTTTAGAGACTGTACACCTCTGGCAATGTGTCCACCTGCTAAATTTTGGGCAAAAATGCTTCACATACTAGAGGAAGATGTAGGAGCAGCAATACAGACTCGTTATGTTTAAAAATAGACCTTTTCACCTTTCCTTTCTCTACATGCGGACAAGAGGTTCCCCCTCCCCAAAAAGAGCCAGTAACTGCTAGAGAGGTCTGCTTGCTTCAGGGTAAAAGATATATACATGTTTCTAGGAGACTGAAGATATATCAACAGAGATCTTAAGTCCTGAATTAGCAGTTCTGTCACAAATGTTGAACTTGATCCATCTTCATCACATAACTCTTTAATCTAATCTGATTTATTGCATTGTTAGCTATCTTGAGTCCGACAAGATACGGTAGGAGACAATTGTTATAACTACATAAATACATTAATGTGTTGTGTTGTGTACTGTCTCAGTAGGCCTCAGAGCAAGCAGGAGAGTAGGAGGGACTCAGTGCTGCTCTTCTCAGTCTCCCTGCTGGCAGCTTGCAGGAGTGCAGGGCCTACTAAGAATCTACAGACCTAGGCCAGGACAAACCTGGCCTAGAGTTCTACGAGCAGTTTAGTTAAGTATCGTTATTCCTTATTCCACATGCCAGGTTAACTGCCCTACAGTTAGAGGCCTTCAGTCAAATGGAACTGGGTGTTTCTTTTTTTGTTTGCTGCACTACACAAAGTGCATGTTTAATACTGTTGGAAGTAAAGCCTTGTTTGTACCTCTGTCTCATTCAGTCTGTGTAGCCATCTCCAGTAGTGAGTATTTATTGTTTCTTTATTCTATTCATGTATATATTTAATTTAGTTACCCTCAACTTAGTGCCCAGTGTGTTTTGTGGTGCTCACTTGCTTCATCCCCCCCCCCATCCTGGCTTTCCTCTTTTCAGAAGACCTCAGGAAGCACCACCTTTTGGTCTGCAGGGAGTGTGCTTTCAGAAATAGCTGCCTGCATCATAGGAAAATATTTATCTAAGAACTGGGTGAAATTGCCACCCAGCTGCCATTTTGTTATTGGTCTCATCTCCCATTATAGACATTTTGTGATGGTTCCCACTACACTGTCAAAATTTCCGATACTGCCCACAAACTTAAGAAGACTGTGGTGCCCTGGTTTATATCCTGCCTTTCATTATTTTTGTGTCTAAGGCAGCTTTGTAAGCCAGCCCACAAACTCCAGACACCCTTGGCAGCATACAATTGACAAAGAAAATAAACTTAAAAGCATAACAAGCTAACAACCACATTCAATAGCTAAAGGGTAACAGGAAAAACAAAGTATCTGCCTTTGTCACCCCCTCCCAGGTAAGTGCACCAGGGTCTTTTCTTTTATTCCTCTCAGTCTGCACAGCTGTACCTACCTGGCAGAGGTTGCAAGCAAATCTGTAGCTGTTATCAGATGCAACCACTGATAATGGACTACCTAAGGCAAAAATGAGCCATGCTTAGTTAGAATTTTAAAAACCCTCCAAGAGCTGGGGGTGATCCTGGGCCAGTCCTCTTTGGTGGAAACATTGGCAAAGTCTCCCAGTCTCTGTCAAGCAAGTATCTGCTGAGTCATTCTCTACTGATGAGAACACTGAAACTAGATGCAGTGAGAGACTAATGTTTCAATCCTTACTGCAAATGTGAAAGTACTGCAGCTTGATTAGTTGTATTAAATAATAAATGTTACACTTGGATTTGTTATACACTTGGATTAGTTATAATAATCCAACTTTGTCCCTAATATTTTGAACCATATGTGTAATTGTGAAAACAGTAAAATATACAACAGACCATCCAATTGACCCTTAACCACAGGAGTGTGTGCTAGAGATTTTATCAACTTAATAGCTCTTCTCAGGTGGTATTATGCCTCTGGCAATCACTATGGTGTTGTATTCGCTTTTGTGTTGCCTTTTGGCACTCACCCAGTATGCTTCTGAAACACTGTGCCCTTTGATTTGCATAGGTAAGGAAGACTAAAATTGCCACTAAGTGGCCACTAAGTACATTCTTTAAGGGAAAAATGTGTACTTGTACATTCTCTGCAAAGACTGAGAAAAATTATCTGGACTTCAATCTTCAACCAAAAGGGCAGTCTGTTGTTGTTGCTATTAGCATTCAGTACTGTCAACTCTGTATGCAAATGTTTGCAGAAGAATTCTTAAATGCATTTGGAGAAATTAAAATTGCTGGGCTCTTCATATTCTGAACATTACAAATGAAATAAGTGTGTTCAGGCTCAATTCTGTGACCGGGTTTGAAGAAACAAACAAATACTTTGTTTATACTGCCATTAAGAGACAAAACTGAGTCATCACTATGAATATGTAAGTAAAATGCAGTAAATTGGTAGGTACACAAATATTCTATTTTGTATGAAAATAACACATTTCTACAGTTTACTGCTTATCCGTAGCTGTAAATATATGAAAGTGTATGGAATGTATCAGAAAATCATTCCAGTACTTGTTTTCTGTTCTTTACTGTTCTCCAATGTTTCTTTACCTTTATGGTGCAAATCCATGCATAGTTATTCCAGTCTAAACAATGGATTTAGAGTGAATGAACTCTGAATAAATTGTACTGTTACAGTGCAATTCTAAACAAAGTTACACTCTTCTAAATTGACTTCAGTCAAGAGGCTTAGACTGGAATAATTTGCATAGATCTATACTCTTAGCATCTTATAAACCTATGAACAGGAACCTGACATTTTTAATATATGCAAGCACATTATATATATGTCTGCTGAGAACTAAACTCCTCTGTATTTGATATTGCTTCATTCCTTGCAAGTGTGCATAGGATTGCAACTTAAAGCTGCAAATTCATTCATGGACATTCATGGTAACATGATCCATGGTTGTCCTGCCCTCTTCTAAATTTGAATGAGACATAGGCTGAGTTCAGACTGGCAGTTTGAAGTGGGAGGAAGTCGTGGCAAAAAAGACCCGGAACAAACTGTACCGGGTTTTCTCATCCACACTGCAGCGACTGATGCGGGAGCATACCAGGAGGAGGCGCAAGGGAGCGTTCACACTGTTGGCCTGGAGGCACAGCTGTAAGGCGTGGCTGTCTTTTTGGTAATATGGAGATATGCGCTCATGCACATAAACACACAAGAAAACCGTGGCTTTCAGCATTCACACTTTGTTGGTGTGTGATAATTGTGCTTTCCAGGGTTTGATACCACTTTCACCTGGTATCTTTTAAACTCGGGAAGGAAGCATTATGAGACGGGTTGAGTACAGCTGGGGAACGCTGGACAGATGTGCCTGTGTGAACGGCCCCTTTAATCCGGTTGTGGAATGTTTCTGAAACGTGCCTATATTGGGGCAAACTGCCAGTCTGAACTTGGCCATAATATAGGATTGGCTGGGGCTTTTAGTTTCCCATCTTGTGGAGTGTTGGCTGTGACAGGCCAAAAATAGGCAACCTCCACCCATACAGGCATGTGCTATATGCTTTAGCCCAGGCTAGCCCAATCTCATTAGATATTGGAGGCTAAAAAGGTTGGCTCTGGTTAGTACTTGGATGGAAGACCACCAAGGTAGACCAGGGTTGCCTTGAAGGCACTTTCTACCATCACCTTTGACGCACCCACTCTCCATGAGGGAACATGGGGCTAGCTAGGTGCTATGGGTCCAAGCAGGAATTTGGATCATTTTTATATGCTTAATCTTGTTTCTCGGGGGAGTAAAATCTATGTAGGCCTGGTGTTTTGACTGGATTGGCCATAATTAGGGATGGCAGGAATAGGCCATAATTAGAGGAATAGGGTGGGTTGCTCATATAGGTAAGTGGAATTGGCAAACATCCTTGTGACATCATACAATGAAAGGCTGCTCCTGCAACAGGAGGGTGAGTTGGGAAGGAGACGTGCTTTGTGCTAAGCAGCATCAACCAAACATTTAGTTGTTGGTGCAGCACTATTGAGGGAGGGAGATGAAGCTTAGCATCTCTTGGCATGGTTCATGGTATAGCATCGAAGAGACCTATTTTCCCCTCATTCCCACTCCCAACCTCCACCCTACCAAGTGGCAGTGGGGGGGCCTCCTGCCAAAGCAGGATACCGGACAGTCCTACATGACAGACATGCATAGGATTATGCTGTGGTTTATTTTAAACATAATAGTGATTAATAATGGCCCTGTTCATACGAGGCGTTTTGGGCCGGGAGTGGGCCGGATTGGAAGCGCAGCAAACAGGAGCGATCCCACGTCAACATCTGGCTGGCGTTGCACTCCCGTCTCCAATCCGGCCCTTCCTCCGATGAAGCGCTTCAAAACTGTTCGGTCCGTATCATCGCTGGCCGTGGGATCGGCGGCGCGTCTTGCCGCCGGCACATCCCCGGCCCCCAGCCGAACTGCGCATGCGTGAGCATGCGCAGTTCGGCAGCCTCCCCCTCCCGAGCGTCCCTACCTCCCCGGCATCTGATTGTGCCTGGGAGCAACGGCGCGTGGTGCACGGGATCCGTGGGATCCCGCCCGCGCATCTCTTTTTTTGTGCTGCTCTATTTAGCCGCGCTTTGCTGGGTGTTTTCCCTGTCGTGTGGCAGGGGCCAATGATGCCTGGTTTTCCGTGGGTTTTTAAACATTGCTGGAAGTTACACCGCCATCATGCTTAAGCCACTTTGGGTCCCCCAGTAGGGAAAAGGCTGTGTATAAATGAAGTTAATTAATCTATTAGTTGTTTTTTATCACAAAATATAATGGGAGGAGGTGAAAAGGCAGCCAGCCAAAATGTTCTAATTTCAGTTAAAACAACAATACTAGGGCAATTAAACTCCATTTCTGGTGTCTTCACTAACAATCAATAGTGATTCTAACTGCTTAATTTATAAACAGAAAACATTATAAGATTTAAAATGACTGTTAAGTAATACAGATCGATTTACATTAGAAATTGTGTCTTCTTCATTTTTAACTGCAGCTTTTTGACATACAAAGGATGGGAATCACCCCTCTAAAAGAGTTTTAGGCTTATAATCTCTTGCATTTGTTTCAGGAGATCACCAAATCATTTAATTTAATTAATTGGTTGTGTTGCATTTGTATCTTGTTTGTCAGCCAAAACTTGGCTCCTCAAACACCACAAAATCCAATACAAGTGGGAATGAGTCATCACCTCTCTCTTTAGATTACAGTTTGATTGCAAATTGCAAGCAGCATCCTTGAACACTCTTAAAAATATATTCATTTTCTGTAATACTTGAAGTTGTTATAAATGGCATTGGAGGATGTATCATGCTGCTATGTTCTCGCACTGCTGTCTCAGTAGCTGCCCCCCTTCTCCATCCACCTGACATATTATTGATTTACTGAAGTGGTTTTTCAGCCTTGAAAGCTGGGCATCTTGGGTCTCTATTCTAACCTTTCCATTCATTTAGCTGACTCAGTAGTTCATTCACAGGACGGTTTGGGCTCAGGCTGCAAACAGTGTACAGGCACATTCACACACTACTTTGTTATGGCTTCCCCTTTTCATAAGAACATAAGAGAAGCCAATGTTGGATCAGGCCAATGGCCCATTCAGTCCAACACTCTGTCACACAGTGGCCAGAAATACCAGGTGCCATCAGGAGGTCCATCAGTGGAGCCAGGACACTAGAAGCTCTCCCACTGTTGCCCCCCCCCCCCCAAGCACCAAGAATACAGAGCATCACTTGCCCCAGAGTTCCTATCTATAACTTGTGGCTAATAGCCACTGATGGATCTCTGCTCCATGTGTTTATCTAATTCTCTCTTGAAGCCGTCCATGCTTCTAGCTGCCACCACCTCCTGTGTCAGTGAATTCCATGTGTTAATCACTCTTTGGGTGAAGAAGTACTTCCTTAGCAATTTCATTGAGTGCCCATGAACTCTTGTATTGTGAGAAAGGGAGAAAAGTACTTCTTTCTCAACCTGCTCTATCCCATGCATAATCTTACAAACCTCGATCATGTCACCCCTCAGCCATCATTTCTCCAAGCTAAAGAACCCCAAGCGCTTTAACCTTTCTTCACAGGGAAAGTGTTCCAACCCTTTTATAATTCTAGTTGCCCTTTTCTGCACTTTTTCCAATGCTATAATAACCTTTTTGAGGTGTGGTGACCAGAACTGTACACAGTATTCCAAATGAGGTCACACCATTGATTTATACAGGGGCATTATGATACTGGCTGATTTGTTTTCAATTCCCTTCCTAATAATCCCCAGCATAGGGTTGGCCTTTTTAAAAATTACAGTCGCACACTGTCTAGACATTTTCAGTGAGTTATCTACTACAACTCCAATATCTCTCTTGGACTCCAATATCTCTCTCTCTGCCAGTTCACACCCCATCAACGTGTATTTATAGTTAGGATTTCTGGCTCCAATGTGCATCACTTTGCACTTGGCCACATTGAACCCCATTTGCCATGTTGATGCTCACTCACCCACCCTCGACAAATCCCTTTGGAGTGCCTCACAACCCTCCCTGCTTTTCACCACCCTGAACATTCAGGGTATCCACAAATTTAGCCACTTCACTGCTTACTCCAGCTCCAAATCATTAATGAACAAGTTAAAAAGCATTGGATCAAGTACTGATCCCTGCGGTACCTCACTGCTTATCACCCTCCACTTAGAAAATTGCCCATTTATACTCACTCTCTGCTTCCTATTAATTAGCCAGTTTTTGATCCACAAAAGGACTTGTCCTTTTATCCCGTGACTGTTGAGCTTACTTAGGAGCCTTTGACAAGGAACTTTATCAAAAGCTTTCTAGAAGTCAAGGTAAACAACAACTATTGGGTCCCCCTTGTCCACATGTTTGTTCTCCCCCTCAAAGAACACTAACAGGTTAGTGAGACAAGATCTTCCCTTACAGAACCCATGCTGAGTCTGCCTCAATAGTTTTTGTTCATCAATGTGCCTACTCATTCTTTCCTTAATAATGGTTTCCATCAACTTACCCGGTATTGACATCAGACTGACTGGCCTGTAATTTCCCAGATCTCTTCTGGAACCCTTTTTAAAGATGGGAGTGACATTAGCTACCTTCCAGTCCGCAGGAATGGAGGCAAATTTTAATGATCCACAAGTGATTTATCAGTTTTTAAGTTATCTATTAGTCGTAGGACCTCCTCCCTTGTTACCTCTCCCGAAATAAGTGGTTCTGGAGTGGGCAAGCACTTCTCATCTTCCACAGTGAAGACAAAGGTAAAAATGCATCCAGCTTCTCAGCCATTTCCCTATCATCCTTCACTACTCCTTTTACCCCTTGGTCATCCAAGGGCCCCACTGCCTCCCTGGCTGGTTTCCTGCTTCTAATGTATTTGAAGAAAGTTTTATTGTTGGGCTTTACGTTTTTTGCTATATGCTCCTCATATTCCCTTTTTGCCTGCCTGATCACAGACTTGCATTTTATTTGCCACAGCCTGTGTTCCCTTTTATCAGCCTCACTGAGACTAGCTTTCCACCACTTAAAGGAATTCTTCTTACATTTTACAGCTTCCATTACTTTGTTTGTTAACCATGCCTTTTCTAACCTGCAGTATATATTTTTTCTAAGCTTCTAGGATTATAGTTTTAAATAGTCCCCAAGCTTCCCCAGTAGTTTTGACCCTTCCTATTTTTCCTTTCAGTTTCTTCCTCATATGTCCCCTCATATCAGAGAAGTTACCCCTTTGGAAGTTAAAAGTGGTTGTGTCAGTCTTTTTGGGCAACTCCCTCTTTATACAAATGTTAAACTCAATAACATTATGGTCACTGTTCCCAAGCGGTGCAATCACTTTTACATCTCTCACCAGGACTTGGGTGTTACTTAGGACCAAATCCAGGATCGCATCTTCCCTGGTAGGTTCTGTGACCATCTGCTCCATAGCACAGTCATTGAGTGTGTCTAGAAACGCAATCTCTTTTTCTCGACTTGAATACATATTGACCCAATCAATGTGTGGGTAGTTAAAATCACCTATTAAATCACAGTTTTTTTTGTCTAGCCACTATCTTTAATTCATTTATCATTTTATAATCCTCCTCTATCTTTTGATCTGGTGGGGATAACTGTCATGAGCAACGACAACAGCGCTGAGTCCCTGTCTGAGTTGGCATCACAGCCAGAGGCGCTGGCATTGCCAGAACCAGAAGCCAGCTCCTCTGACTCCTCCTGAGCCTGTAAACCCTGCACCTGGTCCTGCAGCAGCTGAGGAGGCACAGGAGCAATCAGGGAGCCTGCCTGACTCACCTCCATGGGTGGTTCAGCTAAGGGATCAGCTCCACAGAGACTTAGCCACCTGCCATTGAGATGCACACTGGTAGGGAAGGTGAGCACCAAGTCCTGAATATTAGCAGGAGTGCTGCCACCACCACGGGAAGCCAGGCCGGAGGCCTATATAACTCCCACTCAGCATTGGGGTCTCATGGAAGCAACAAGTTGCTGCCATGCATGCCTCACATCCACCTTTGGCTCCTGTCCTCAGACCCCCACTCTGGCTTGGATTCCTGGCTCCCTAACCCCTGCTTTGGATGCCTCTTTCAGACTCCTGATTTGGCTCTTGCTCTGACTCTCCTGGCAACGACCTCAGTCTGGACTTGAGCCAGTTTGGTGTAGTGGTTAAGTGCATGGACTCTAATCTGGGAGAACCAGATTTGCTTCCCCACTCCTCCACTTGCACCTGCTGGATGACCTTTGGCAAGCCATAGTTCTGGCACAGCTGATCTTAAAAAAGAACAGTTTCTGTCAGAGCTCTCTTAGCCCCACCTACCTCACAGGGAGTCTGTTGTGGAGAGGGTAAGGGAAAGGAGTTTGTAAGTCACTCTGGGACTCCTTTGGGTAGTGAAGGGCGGGGCATAAATCCAATCTCTTCTCCTCCTCTTCTTCTTCTGCCTGTCATCCCAAGCCCAGCCTGTGACAATAATGAATTCCAAGTGTTAAGCTTCCTTTTGGGCTCACTATTTCAACCCATAGCATTTCCAGAAGCGATGGTTAAGGGCCGGCCGTACAGATAATCATGAAACTTCCAGACCCCCGCCATGATTGCTAATGCCTCCTTGTCTATTTGAGTGTAGCTTCACTCTGCCGAAGACAAGGTGCGCGAGTCATATGCCACCGGGACTTCATGGCCATCCCCCAGACAGATAATCATGAAACTTCCAGACCCCCGCCATGATTGCTAATGCCTCCTTGTCTATTTGAGTGTAGCTTCACTCTGCCGAAGACAAGGTGCGCGAGTCATATGCCACCGGGACTTCATGGCCATCCCCCAGCCTGTATCTTAGTACTGCTCCCACCCCATAGGGCAATGCGTCACATGCGAGCACAAGCCCCACTGCCACGGGGCGTTTTTGTCTAGGAGGCAGTGGAGGGGCTCGGCCACTGCTGCCTTGTGCAGGAGAAAAGAGTGATAAAAGTTCAACAGGCCTAGGATGGCCTGTAGCTCGGCTTTGGATGAGGGGTTGGGCGCATTCACAATGGCCTTGATCTTTTCTGGTGTGGGGTTGATGCTGCTGGCGTCGACTTTAAAACCCAGGAACTCAACACTGGGGACCCCAAGCAGACACTTCTCCTGCTTTACTTTCAGCCCGGCTGTGTTGAATCACTGGAGGACGGTTCACAGGAGGTCAGCAAAAGCTTTGGACGACAGTGCCGCTATCAGAACATCGTCGAAGAAGGGTTGCACTCCAGGGATCCCTTTAAGTAAACAGTCCATCATGTTTTGAAAGATCCCCAGAGCTACACTCACCCCAAACTGCAGCCACCTGACCTTAACCACCCCCAGTGAGTCACTATGGTCTGGGCCTCTGTTGTGGCTTCGTCTACTGGCAGTTGTTAGTAGGCTAGCGGTAAGTCTAGTTTGCAAAAGACTTTTGCGCCAGCTAGGGATGCCAGGACATGGCTGACCATGGGAATGGGATACGCATGGTCCTGGAGGGCTTTATTTATGGTGCATGTGTAATCTGCACAAATGCGGATGTCCCCATTTGGTTTGACCAGGGTGACGATCGAGGTTTCCAACTTCACGTGGGGTACTGGCTCCAGGACCCCTTAGCTGACCAGGTGGTCAAGTTCAGCCTTGGTCTTGGGCCAGTGGGCGAACAGGGGTCATTGGACCTTCAGGCGGAGTGAGCGGACCACCGGATCGAGGGTCAGGGCAACTGGGGGACCCGTGTACCGGCCAAGTGATCCATCAAAAATGGCGGGGAACTTGTTGCACACCTTACTGAAG
Source organism: Gekko japonicus (assembly GCF_001447785.1). Lineage (NCBI taxonomy): Eukaryota > Metazoa > Chordata > Lepidosauria > Squamata > Gekkonidae > Gekko > Gekko japonicus. The sequence goes on from NW_015173677.1 coordinate 1,651,638, forward strand.
TTCCCCGACTGCACATTTTGTATTCCAGTGATGGCTAGCCCCAAGGCGTTGAACCAGGCTAGGCCTAGTAAACTGGTGAGATGGCCCTTAACTACAAACAGCTCCAATGGGCCTTCAAATGCCTTGTATTTTACGCGGAACTGGCCCACCCCTTTAATGGCTACGGGGTTCTTTTGGAAGTCTCTGAGCATGAGGCTGGTGTCTTTCAGTGGGGGTCCCCCTTTAGGGCAGAGCGTGCGGAGGGTCTCCTCTGAGACTATTGAGAGGGAAGACCCAGTGTCTTGTTCCATTATACATGGGGCACCCTCTATCAAGACCATCACTGTGATCTTATTGGAGGGCCCCCGGGGCAAGAAATGTACCTGGTTTCGATGGACTGATGTGCTGTAGAGGTCCACGGATTCCTGGTGTGCAGTTGCATGTCAGTGGTTTCCTTTGGAGCGGCAGGCTTTCCACAGGAGCAGCAGATGGCATCCCAGAAATGGCAGGACCTCCATTCATGGGTTTCTCCACAGCTTGCGCAGGCCGCTGGTGTGCTGGAGGACATAGCGAACGGTGACGGCCGAGAGTCACAGCGAATGGGCCGACAGACCTGAAACACCTCTTCCTCATCTGAGGAGGCTGGGGCACCCCCATGGGATACCTGGTGTGTCACGGCCGATGGCAGACAATCCCGATGTGATCTCTCAAACACGTTGGCGGTCTGGAGTGCCATCTCGAGCTTGAGGTTGGTGGTTCCCAGTTTTCTGCATAGCTTGGGATCATGGATGCCCCAGACAAACTGCACAAGAATGAGTTCCTTGACCCCTGGCAGCTTGCAGTCGATGGCTAGCTGGCGTAGCTCGGCCATGTAGACGGTGGCCCCTTCTCCGGACTTTTACATTCATGCCCATAAGTTCAGGTGCCTCGTCATTTTCGTGGGCTTTGGCACAAAATACTCATTCAAGACCTTTAGGAGGTCCTCATATGTTTTGTTGGCCAATGTCGCCGGAGCTATGAGTTCCTTGGCCAGACAGATGGTGGCTACCCCACACAAGCTTAAGAGCAGGGGCCATTTCTTACCAGCATCAGGAATGTCATGGAAAGTGAGGTAGTTTGTCAGCTGGTCCACCCAGGCTTCCTAGGACTATTGAGAGGGAAGACCCAGTGTCTTGTTCCATTATACATGGGGCACCCTCTATCAAGACCATCACTGTGATCTTATTGGAGGGCCCCCGGGGCAAGAAATGTACCTGGTTTCGATGGACTGATGTGCTGTAGAGGTCCACGGATTCCTGGTGTGCAGTTGCATGTCAGTGGTTTCCTTTGGAGCGGCAGGCACAGGTGATGTGGCCCTGCTTTCCACAGGAGCAGCAGATGGCATCCCAGAAATGGCAGGACCTCCATTCATGGGTTTCTCCACAGCTTGCGCAGGCCGCTGGTGTGCTGGAGGACATAGCGAACGGTGACGGCCGAGAGTCACAGCGAATGGGCCGACAGACCTGAAACACCTCTTCCTCATCTGAGGAGGCTGGGGCACCCCCATGGGATACCTGGTGTGTCACGGCCGATGGCAGACAATCCCGATGTGATCTCTCGAACACGTTGGCGGTCTGGAGTGCCATCACGAGCTTGAGGTTGGTGGTTCCCAGTTTTCTGCATAGCTTGGGATCGTGGATGCCCCAGACAAACTGCACAAGAATGAGTTCCTTGACCCCTGGCAGCTTGCAGTCGATGGCTAGCTGGCGTAGCTCGGCCATGTAGACGGTGGCCCCTTCTCCGGACTTTTACATTCATGCCCATAAGTTCAGGTGCCTCGCCATTTTCGTGGGCTTTAGCACAAAATACTCATTCAAGACCTTTAGGAGGTCCTCATATGTTTTGTTGGCCAATGTCGCCGGAGCTATGAGTTCCTTGGCCAGACAGATGGTGGCTACCCCACACAAGCTTAAGAGCAGGGGCCATTTCTTACCAGCATCAGGAATGTCATGGAAAGTGAGGTAGTTTGTCAGCTGGTCCAGCCAGGCTTCCTAGAACTCTGGATTCATGTGGTCGAATACTTCAATGGTTCCCGGAGCTGCAGCTATGACTTGAGGGTGGTGTGGGGAGTGATGATCAGGAAAATGGGGCACAGTGCGGTGCTGCCAAAGAGCAATGTGGGGTGCAGTGTCCTGTTGATTGGTGCTTGGTGTTCGGTGCAAGTCCAGAGTTGGAGTCGGGCTCGCTCACCGGGATCCCACCCTCGTCGCCTGTACAATGTAGTGGAGCTCCAGGTGTAGCATAGTGAAATCAGCTCAAGTTTATTGATTACATCAGAACTAAGGATAAGCTAGTCAGTCTGAGGCTGGCTTATATGTGTGTCCGCACTCACACACCCCCAATTCCCACGATAGGCTGTATTAACAAGACCCAGTCTATAATAGGTCTATATCAGGATCTGGGTGACCTTATTGGTGTGCACAAGGATTCGCGGTGGCTATTGTTTTAGGGACCGAAGGTCTGCTCAACTGTGTGGCCTGGCTAGTGCCATGGCGGCCATCTTAGTACATAACAATCTCTTTGAGATGAGCCATCCTGAGCCAGTGGTGTTCGGTGCAAGTCCAGAGTTGGAGTCGGGCTCGCTCACCGGGATCCCACCCTCGTCGCCTGTACAATGTAGTGGAGCTCCAGGTGTAGCATAGTGAAATCAGCTCAAGTTTATTGATTACATCAGAACTAAGGATAAGCTAGTCAGTCTGAGGCTGGCTTATATGTGTGTCCTCACTCACACACCCCCAATTCCCACGATAGGCTGTATTAACAAGACCCAGTCTATAATAGGTCTATATCAGCATCTGGGTGACCTTATTGGTGTGCACAAGGATTCGCGGTGGCTATTGTTTTAGGGACCGAAGGTCTGCTCAACTGTGTGGCCTGGCTAGTGCCATGGCGGCCATCTTAGTACATAACAATCTCTTTGAGATGAGCCATCCTGAGCCAGACTTTTCATCTCCTGTCGGCTTTCCCCCAATATTCAGTTTAAAAAGTGCTCTGCCACCTTTTTGATTTTAAGCACCAGCAGCCTGGTTCCTTCTCAGGACAAGTGGAGACCGTCTCTTTTGTACAGCTCCCTCTTGTTCCAAAAAGCATCCCAGTGCCAGCATCGCAGTGCCTAATGAACTTGAATCATTCCCCCCTACACCATCGTTTCATCCACATATTGAGACTTCTGATCTGTGCCTGTCTCTCCGGCCCTGCGCGTGGAAAGGGTAGCACTTCTGAGAAGGCTACCTTGGAGGTCCTGGCCTTGAGTTTCCTGCCTAGCAGCCTAAATTTTTCCTCCAGGACCTCACGACTGCATTTCCCCACATCGTGCGTGCCAACATTTACCACGACCACTGGCTCCTCCCCAGCACTAACAGCCTATCTAGTACACACGTAATTTGTACCAGGCAGGCAAGTCACCATACAGTCAGTCAGTACATGGGTTCGCCAACCAGCTGTCTACCTGCCTAAAGATTGAATCACCACCTACCAAGATCCCCCCTCCCTCCCTGCCAAGGCATGATTCCTTGGTGCGAAAGGATACCCATTCACCAGCTGAAGAAGCGGTCCCTTCTGAGGGCACATTCCCCTTAACCTCAGCACGATGCCCTGTTTCCTCTTGACCCTCATGCTTCCTGTCAGCAGCGGGGCTGCCATATTCAGAGTGGGACATATCTAACAAGTCTGGCTTCATAATTGCTTTTAAAATAATAATTATTATATAATCCCCCTTTTAAAACCTTTTGTATTTATGTAATTCTCCTTGTAGAAGTCTACTTACCTTACTGGGAATACAAGGAGACTAGGGCCATGGCTTTCTGGTTCTTCTCGGCTTCTTACAGAGCCCCTAGTCTAAGAGTCCCTAAACTAAGAGCCACAGGCCAAGAGCCCTTTGGCTCATGCCTCCTCCTCTGTCCATCCATCCATCTATCCATCCATCCATCCATCCATCCATCCATCCATCCATCCATCCAATGCACCAAATAGAAACAAAACATAAATTTACAAAAGCAGCACTGTCCTTGGCTGCCTTGATCAGGTTTTGAGTGGGGAAGTTGCCCAACTTACCTCTCTAGTATTTTAGCCTAGCCTGTTTGCCTTCCTGACTCCTAAAGTGTTTGTGTTGGTCTGAAGATCTAAACTGGATTATAGAATTCTGTACATTCTCACATTGCCTCTTGAGAACTGTACTATGATCTGGAAAGTTCTAAACATGTTCCAATATGATGAATGCCATGAACTGCACCAGTTCAAAAGCAGCACATATATTAAAAATATACCTGTTTTTATATTATGCACAACCTGACTCTGATGACCTCAGGGCACATGTAACCTAAGCCAGCCCATCCATTGTGAGTATGGACCAACTTTGGGTGCCTAGCCAGCCACCATGCTGAATTCCACCATTGCACTTGTGCAAAACTCTTTGAAATTATGCTCATTTTAAACTGCAAAATAAGTCAAATAAGACCAGCACTCTTCATAACAACTATGGTGAACAAAGTAAATTGTGTTTTAGAACATCTGTCTTGTGACAAACAAGCTCTTGTTCAGTTCCCAGTTTTTGTATGTTAGCTGAAGTTGTTGGTTGTTTGAGTTGTCTTCATGCATATAAAAGGCTGATGTTTTGAGCCAGCTTGTCTCTGCTGAGTGGACCTGAGAATGGGAGCCTGAGTGAGTACCCTAACCCAGGAACCCACAGCCAAAGGGGGACATTACATGGTGTCAGAAGTCGACCTGTATCTCCTTTGGGTCTCCAGCTGTGAGCAGGAAGGTTACAGACTGCATCCCTCGCAAAGCAGTGGAACACTGTGGCAAATTACCCTTTGTGGAAAATTTAGGGGAGAATCAGAGGAGATGGGAACAGAAGTTGAAAGTATACCTAGCAGTCACAAAAGCTGAAAAATGAGAGTGAGGATTATAAAATTGCAGTCGTGGTTCACTGCATAGGAGACAAAGCCCTTGAAATTTACAATAATTTGCAAGGTGTGTTTGCGGACCTACCCTCAAGACCCTGTCAGAGGTTTTAAAGGCTTTCCAAACCTACTGTGAACCCAGAAAGAACCCTGTGTTTAAGAGGTACCAGTTCTGGCAGTTACAGTATAGTGAGGCTGCTGAAATAAATGATTTTGTCACTGAGCTAAGACAAAAAGCGCAGTTTGTGAGTTTGGTCCTTCTCAGGATCTCATGTTAAGGGACAAGGCTGCATATAGTATAACTGATAGCAAACTCCTGGAGAAACTCCTGGAAAAAGGCTGATTTCACCCTCCAGCAGGCCATGGATATCTGCAGGACAAAGGTTCTTATAAGCACCCAGACTAGAGCTTTGTCTGCAAAAGCTAAATGGTTCCAGCTCCTTGCAGCAAGCAAGCAAGCCTCCAGCAGGCCTCCCACCATGTGTCTGCCCCAGCTAAACTACAGAAGATTTGCAACAAATGTGGAAATGTACAGAAGCCTAAACAGTGTCCAGCCTTTGGAGTTACTAGTTACAAATGCTCAAGGAAAAATCATTTTGATAAAATGTGCAGAATGAAGGAAGAACACGCAGAGCTAAAAAAGGATATTAAAAAGTTATCCATGGCCTCGGTGTCTAGTCTTGATTGCTCTAAGGCATGGCACAGCATGGTAACAGTAGCCGGTCTCCCAGTCTCTTTTAAACTAGATAATGGAACTGAAGCAAACACCATCCCTGCTGCAGTGGCTAAAACTTTTGATGGGAAAAGTGTACACTAAGCAAACAATGGTTATGCACATTGTTTTTGGAGGTGCCCTCATAAAACCATCAGGGGGAATTGTGATTCATTGCAGAGCAGGTCCCAATAAAGCCTACCTGACCTTTTATGTGATTGATAATGAGGATCCTTCATTGCTTGGAGATGCCTGCATCACTCTGGATCTCCTCAGGTGAGTCCACTTGGTACCCGATATAGTACCTGGACCAAGAGATGGCTTCCTTAAGCACTATTTGGATGTTTTTGAAGGCTTGGGTCAATTTCTTGGTACTCACCAGATCTTTCTGGACTCAGCAATCCCAGTTGTCCATCGGTGTAGATATATCCCCTAATCCATTTTGGACAAATTGAAGAACACAGAAGCACAAGGCATAATCACAAAAATCACAAAGCCCACTTCTTAGATCAGCAGTCTAGTGATCACACAAAAGAAAATTGGTTCACTATGGATTTGTCTTGATCCACATGATCTTAATAATGCAATGCTGAGGCAACATTTCTCTGTTCCCACTGCTGAAGATGGCAGGAAGCATTATGAAAGCTTTGGTGAAATCCCAGGTGTCCATATTATTGCAGATCATTGCAGCAGCAGACAAGAAGTAACATGATGCCATTTTAAACCATGTTCTTCAGAGAGAATGACAAAAGGGTGTAAAGTTCAACAAAGATAAGATACAGTTTCTGGTAAAAGATGTCAAATATATGGGCCATGTGTTTTCCAAAGATGGCATCAGACCAGATGATGAAAAAGTGGAAACTATCGACAAAATGCCTCTTCTTGTGGACAAAAAAGAGAGCTAGTGTGGTGTATTGGTTAAGAGTGGCAGACTCTAATCTGGAGGAGCGAGTTTGATTTCCCCACTCCTCTACATGAAGTCAGCTGGGTGACCTTGGGTCAGTCACAGTTCTTTCAGAACTCTCTCAGCCCCACCTACCTCACAGGGTGTCTGTTATGGGGAGAGGAAAGGAAGGTGATTGTAAATAAAAGTAAGAATCCTTCAGGTAGTGAAAAGTGGGGTATAAAAGCCAACCTTCTTTTTCAGAGACTCTTAGGCAATGCTCCCTCTAAGCTGTGGAGCCTTGTGAGCAAAAATTCTACTTTGTGAGCTGCTGGCATTAAAGTTGTGAGCCAGCCACTAAGACAAAAATGTGTGAGCCGGAGGCAAAAAAACTGTGAGCTAGCTCACACTAACTCAGCTTAGAGGGAACACTGCTCTTAGCTACTATACAATACCTGGCCCAATAAATACCAAATTAATCAGGTCTGACTGCACCTCTGTGAGAAATGATGAACTGTGGGAAAGCAATGTGAATTATTTAGATGAGGAATAACAACAAGCCAGTGAGGTGGATTAGGGTGAGAGTGTGTGTCCAGTGAATGTCAATAAATCAAAAGTAGGTTTGCACCTTCAAGATACACACTTGAACAGCATACTCAAGTTTGCAACAGCACAGACCCTTTGATGCAATAATTCAGAGCAAGTGGTGTCAGTTATCAAACACTGTTAAAAAAATATTGCAAGAGTGCTAATGTTTTAAGCATAGTTTTTATTTTAAGTAAAAAAAAGAAACCCCTTGTGTTTGTGTCCTTTATAAAATTTATATCTCCACTACCTGGCATTACATTTTATGACACACATGGCCCAGCCCAACAAGGTCTCATTTATGTCAGATCCAGCCCTCATAACAAATGAGTTCTACACCCCTGTTTTAAATAGGCTGCATCTGGGTGTAGCAGAATCCCTTCCTCCATATCCTCCACCTCTGCGCTCAGCACTTCAAATGGGGTTGGCAATGAGTAAGCAGAAATTTGACTTACTGTTTCTTTAGTTAAAGGTAAAGGTAAAGGTTCCCTTGCTCAAAAGCCAGTCGAATCCGACTCTAGGGTTGCGGTGCTCATCTCCGTTTCAAAGCCGAAGAGCCAGCGCTGTCCGAAGACGTTTCCGTGGTCATGTGGCCGGCATGACTAAACACCAAGGTGCACAGAACGCTGTTACCTTCCCACCGAAGTGGTACCTATTTATCTACTTGCAATTTCTTGCTTTCGAACTGCTAGGTTGGCAGGAGCTGGAACTAGAGATGGGAGCTCATTCCATCATGTGGCACCCGGGTCTCGAACTGCTGAACTACTGACCTTCCACAGCCTGCAGTTCAGCCTCTTAACCACTTGAGCCACCGCAGCTCTTGTTTCTTTAGTTAGAAGGTACAAATGTCATGATGAGCTGTCATGCACTCTCATTTGAATTTCTCATGAGAACCTATTGGCCACTAATGAAAACAAAATGCAGGACTAGACATGGCTTTCATCTGTATTGAGATAAGATGTTTCACATGCAACATGTAACTTCTCAGTCATAAGTTCCAGAGGCCAGCACATGGAGGCATGCAGGGAAGATGTGTTGTTCGCTGCCATTGAGTTCAGTGGGAGCATTCATAAACCAGGGCTTAGTCAGCATAAATTTATGCTAGTTCAAAAGATAGGATACAGGCTAGAGACTTAGGCGACCAACTAAATTGCATTCCTTTTCTGGTATGCCTGTTTCTGGCCACTATGCTAGTGTAGTTGTGATACCAAGTTTATATCATGGCAGTGTCAGTGTAGTATTCACCAATGTATCTCCAGACACATCAGCATATCTCTGAGTTATACAGGGCTGTCATCTTCATTATGCCAGCATCAAGGTTTAGTTGCAGTCTTAAGTGGTTCCTGAGAATGGCTTTAGGATTCTGCATTCTTTAAATATCAAATATTATTTTAAGAGAGTATTTCAGTGCCATTCAAGTTCTTAGAACTTGTGAAACATATGTAACATTGGAAGTGGTAAATGGTGGCACTCTATCTATATTTTTTATTATGGAACCTCAAAAGCATTGAAGTCTGAAGGTTGCCAAAACAACATACTCTAAATCCAGCAGAAAAATACAGAGGTAGAAGAGGAGCTTAATTTCCAAGGCAGCACTGTGAGCCTGAATACCACTTACAAGTGGCGCTGTAAGTCTCAAGTGACTGCAGATCCAAGGAGCTGGGCATAAGCATCACATTGTAAGAAAACCGATTTTTCCTGCCCTTATTTTTCTCACAGAGGAGAATTGGTTAAAAGCAGATAATGCAAAATAATTTATCTCATAAATTTGTTACAAGGTTCCCGATAAATGAACTGCACAAAAATGCTTGCCAGATTACACGCTGAAAATGAATTTAATTAGGGCTGTCAACCAATTAAGGGTTCTTTGGTTGAATAAAATGAAGACAGTTAATTGCTTACTTGATTAAATTTAAATAAATTTACATATTTCAAACGTTAGCAAAGGTTCCTTATTGAAGATCTCGAATGAAAGGACAGTTAAGAAAAGTGTAAGATAATTTACAATTTAATAAACAAAAGCGGTCAAAAGAAACTTTTTAAATTGTTTCTTTATATAATTGGAAAATACAAAATATTGCTGGTTACTGTGGTTTCACAAAATACATGTTTAAAGGCCACCAGTATTGTGGACATTCTAGATTTAAAATACTCGTTGACATGGATTTCAGCTGAGCATTGACTACTTAAGTTGTCAATTCTTATTTTTAAAAGAAAAGAAAACTGAACAGTTTGTAGATTTCCAGGACGTAAACTGGAAGCAATGCTTACCCTCACCATTCTTTCCCATCCATTCTGGTATATGGAGGTGGGAAGTATCAGTATGACACAGGATGCAGTCACACATGCCAGAAAAAATGGGGGGGGGGGAGTGAGGCTATTTCCTCTGGAGGAATTTGACCCACAATTGTGCAATCACACAGTCCGTGGAAGCTGCAGGCACAGCCCACCACTGCGTGATCCGACACAACCGCGGGTGAATCTTTTTTTTTGGCCAGGTTTCCATCTGGCTCTTTTGATGGTCTCAAACATTGGGCCAGATCCACTGGGGGGAGGCTGCGCCAGCATGCCCACCTCCTCAAGTGGGGATTCCCTTAAGGGGTCTTGGGGATTGAGCCCTGCAGTAGCATGCCTGGCTTGGGGGCAGTTGCCTGGCTCTATTGCCTGGTTGCAAGAGCTCCACACAGAGACTTGTGCCCATGTGAGACCACTTGCTTGCCACTCCAGATTACCCCCAGCATGTGTGTTGAGGATGAGTTCCATTGGCTGACAGGCAGGTCACCTGTTGTCTGGATCTGTAACTTGTGCTATGCCAATGATCCATCTGTTGTAATCAATAAAGCTGTGACCTGTTTTCTCTCCAACTGGGTTCTCTGTGTACTTTGTCTGCCATGCACTCCCAATCCCTTTTCTTTCTCAGCCGCCCCTCCCTGCCCTTAGGATCGTCATCTACTCTGACTGGTGTCTTTCCTAGTTCTGATTCTGGATTGCTTATCTTAGTAGAGATGCTGAATATTGAACCAGTGATCTTCTGTACGTGCAAGGATGTGCTCAACCACTGAGTTATAATATTCCTTCGTGTATTTTTAGAGTTCTACGGCCAGATAAAAGCTGGTTCATAGTTGAAGGCTAGAATGATGATAGTTGGGTTTTTTTTATATAGAATGATTCCTCCAGAGGCCAGTGCATGGTCTAGTGCAGATTGTACAACTGCAGTGTCAAATTTTACCAGTCATATTTTGAGAACTTCTGCAGAAAGGTGCTGTTTCACATGTTAGGGAAAATTCTGAGTCTTAGTGTTTCTTTGGAGCTATCCTATCTTGCAGGGGTGGCATGCAGCAGGTAGTTTCACCAGTTAACCCTAACCCAAGAGAACTCACTTAAGAATCAAATTACACTGCAGCCTTTGTTGTGGTGAGGGGGATCAGTCCTCACCCCTAGAGGGTGGAATCATGCACTGCTGGAGAGATCCCCACTGACCCTTTAAACCAGGGGTGTCAAACTCTTTTGTTATGATCACTTAAGAATCAAATTACACTGCAGCCTTTGTTGTGGTGAGGGGGATCAGTCCTCACCCCTAGAGGGTGGAATCATGCACTGCTGGAGAGATCCCCACTGACCCTTTAAACCAGGGGTGTCAAACTCTTTTGTTATGTGGGCTGGATCTGACATAAATGAGACCTTGTTGAGCCGAGCCATGTGTGTCATAAAACGTAATGCCAGGTAGCGGAGATATAAACTTCATAAAGGACATAAAACAAAGGTTTTTTTTAACTTAAAATAAAAACATGCTTAAAACATTAGCACTCTTGCAATATTTTGTTTATTTAACAGTGTCTGATAACTGACACCTCTTGCTCTGAATTATTGCATCAAAATGTCTGTGTTGTTGCAATCCTGAGTATGCTGTTCAGGTGTGTATCTGTAAGCTGCAGACCTACAATGATGCAGCAGCAGCAGAACTGGAAGAAGAAGCAGAAGACAGACAGTTCCACTGTGGGCCTGATAGAAGCCCCCCGGGGGCCTGATCTCGCCCCTGGGCCGCATGTTTGACACCCCTGCTTTAAACCCATTAAATTCAGAGACCAGTTCACAGTTGAAGCACAATTTATTGAGCAACAACAGGGGGGAGGGGAAGGGGGGAAGGGATGATAGAAGCCCCCCGGGGGCCTGATCTCGCCCCTGGGCCGCATGTTTGACACCCCTGCTTTAAACCCATTAAATTCAGAGACCAGTTCACAGTTGAAGCACAATTTATTGAGCAACAACAGGGGGGAGGGGAAGAAAAAAAAAAGTGGGAGCAGCATCTGGAGGACGGCTGATTAGCTTGTTACGGGCGGTCTGGGACTGCAGCATGGACCGGCCAATGGTAGCAATGCCTATACAACAGATTCCGGTGCTCTTTGGGAGGGGAAAGTATAGCGGTGGGTCCAGGCCGTGGAGTACGGGAAGG
>NW_015173677.1:1666023-1670392 GCF_001447785.1 Gekko japonicus
GCGGCCACTGCCAAAGCAGCCTTTTGTCATCTACGGCTGGTGCAGTAGCTGGTCCCCTTCCTTAGCCATGGCGATCTGGCCACAGTGATCCATGCGACGGTCACCTCGAGGCTAGACTACTGCAATGCTCTCTACATGGGGCTGCCTTTGTCACAAATTCAGAGGCTGCAGCTGGTGCAGAATGCGGCAGCCAGGTTGTTGGTCGGTGTCCATAAATGGGATCACATCCAACCTGTGCTGAAAGCGCTGCACTGACTGCCTATAGCGTTCCGGATTCACTTCAAAGTGCTGGTGCTTACCTTTAAAGCCCTATATGGCCAGGGTCCGGCATACCTTTCCCCATACAAGCCCCAAAGAGCACTTCGGTTGGGGTCACAACACCGCCTAGTGACCCCGGGTCCTAAAGAGGCCAGGCTTGCTGCCACAAGGGCCAGATCCTTCTTGGTGGCGGCTCCTACCTGGTGGAATGAGCTCCCGGAGGAGATCAGGGCCCTGCGGGACCTCTTACAGTTCCACAGGGCCTGCAAGACAGAGCTCTTCCACCAGGCTTTTGAGTAGGAGCCACCGCCACCCCTGCAGGCAGTCGCCAGGGCCTCCCCGGCTCTTTAGCACACTCTCCTGTAGAACATCTTTCCCTGATGGCAAAGACACTGGCTGGCTAATCCTATGGAGAATGAAGGAGAAAGGCCAACAAAAAAGGAAACTGGATGGCAACAACTCTTAGATACGAACCGGTTACAAACGGTTTTTGAGAGGGTTGCTCACAAGACTTCAGAGCTTAGAAGGAGCATTGCTTGTATCCCCCTCCCCACACTATTTCCTCTTTCTCTCCTCCTGGCAGCTGCCATATCCTTACCTTTCCATGCTTTCTTCTCTGCTGCCCACCCACCAACCAACGTACCTTATATTTCCCCCCATCCTCCACTATAGTTATTATTTATTTACTTTTTATACACCATGCCTTTCTCCACAATGGGGAACTAAAGCAGTTAACATCACTCTCCTCTCCTACACTTTATCCTCACAACAGCCCTATGTGGTAAGATACTCAGCGTAGCTTGGCCCAAGGTGATTTATACCTGGGTTTCCAGATCCTGCAGCAAGCAGCTAGGCCTGGGTTAGTCATGCAGGTTGCATGGTATCAGGTTGCCCGGTTACAGCTGGCAAACCTGGCACTGATGCGTCTTCCCTTAGAGGCCAAAACAGCCCTGGAAAGGATCCTACCCCCATATCTTTTACTATCAGAAACCAAGGTTTGAAGGCTGGCATTACTGCTGTGTTTCCCTATCATCACCCAGGATGGCCACTGGGAGGGCTTTCATTTCTTCAAGATACAGGCACTGTTTCTATTATTTTGGGATTAAAAAACCAACAACTCTAGTTTGCATGCTTTAGATCTCAGATTTTTCAGCAAACCTGGAGCTTTTGTCAGGTTTGTAAAAATATTTGCCTTGTCTGTAATCTCTGGATTGAAGAATCCACACCTTTGGCCATGTAGAGAAATAGATATATTGATGCATAACCCCTGCAGTGGAATGCAAGACATTCAGTACCCAAAGAAAACATTACAAGGAAGGCAATCAGAAATGTAAGTCCTTCATGGTGCCTCACCATGCAACTGGGTCATATTTTTCCTGAGTAGAGACTGCTAGGAGAAGTAGGTAAAGGTAAAGGTAAAGGTCTCCCTTGCTCGAAAGCCAGTCGAATCCGACTCTAGGGTTGCGGTGCTCATCTCCGTTTCAAAGCCGAAGAGCCAGCGCTGTCCGAAGACGTTTCCGTGGTCATGTGGCTGGCATGACTAAACACCAAGGCGCACGGAACGCTGTTACCTTCCCACCGAAGTGGTACCTATTTATCTACTTGCAATTATAGGGAAAGCTGAAGACAGGGGGCAGATAAATGTAGGTTGGCTGTTGGATGGGAAGAGAGGAGAAAGCAGGAAAAGCAAAGAGGTTATGGTTACTTTCTAAGAAGAAGGAAATAGTGGGAGAGTAGAAAATGAGATGCTCTTGCAAATAGTTGCAGTTCCCTTTCTTATTCCTTCCTAAAGGAGCAGCCATAAGTTGTGTTCTGGTTAAAAGAACCAGGAAACAGATGAAGGAATCCATTCCAGCTAGGGATCAGAAAATGACCTGTATTTTGCTTCATTTTATATTAATTTATATTTTTTGCTTTTCACTTTTCCCTGTTAATTTTCTAACTATGTTTGTAGTATGTATGCATATTGGATGGTTTTATATGTAGTGTAAATGGTATTTATATGTAAAATCAATGTTGTATATAGATAACAAGATACACTGTGATTTATTGGTGTATAAATACCTTAGAAATATGAGTCCATTTTACAGAAATCTTCACGGTAAAGAAACAGAAAATGGCATTGTCACGGCTCAGGTGGGGTGTCACCTGACACTGCCACCACTCTGGTTCCAGGCTCCTCTGAGAAGGCCCAGAGCACCCTCCCAGGCCTTTGGACTTCCCCTTTAGCCGAAATGAGCATGAGGACCAGGCAGAATGAACAATGAAAATAGTTTATTTTATAGGAGGTTAAACAAACAAGGTGCAGAATAATAACAGTAAGTGGATAAAAAGAAAAGAAATCAAATGCCGTAACACATCTAAATATATACTGTCCCTAGCTCACTATCTCGTGGCCTTAGACTACTTACCCTTCCCTCAGGATGAGGGTTTCTTCCCCACAGCAGCCTCTCTTCTGGCCCTGTTCCCTGGGAAGAAGAACAGCTTTTTCTCTTGCACCAGTTCTTTTATTCCCCTGCCCTGTTCCCTATTGGTCAAAATTGGCACCAAAACGTCTGAAGGCCTTCTGGGGTTTGTAGGCCCAGCCTCCCCTACTGCTAGCCAGGCTCCTTGGGCCTAGTAGGCCTCTGGTGGCACAGCCCAGATCATGACAGGCATGTAAATGAAGAATCACTGGTTCAGTTTCCAGAAGGGAGAAGCAGAATGGAAATGGGTATTTTGTGGGCGCAACAAAAAGTTTGAGAAATTCAAAATCGTCTGACTGCAGTATTCATCTTCCTTAACTTAATTCTTATGACTGAAGTTTTCTTGTGGATATTAGTATCTGAAAGCCGAATATGACTGTATTGTTACCAGAAAAAAACTAACCAGTGTTAACTATTAACCATTAGGATCATTAGTCTGCATTCATGCTGCCTTGAAATTGAATATTGACTAAATAAAAACCACGGGAGGCAATACCTGCACATCAAAAAGTTGAACAAACTGTTGCAAGTGTTACCATGAATAATCAGATTTCTATTACTTGTGACTGGTTTTTCTGCTCTCTCCAATTTGAAATGATTGCATATTGGAATCAGTAATAGAGGGATTTTTCAAGTGGAAAATTAGCCAATTTTGTTTTTTAAAACCAAACTGAGCAAGCAAGATTGAAAGCAGAATAGAATTATTAAGTGTAAAGCAGCAGTTCTTAAGCTGGTTGCAGACTACCATTTGCAAGTATGACTGATAGCAGAATAGTGTGATTAAGTGAAAACCAGTGAATCTTTAAACTGTGGTCTACAGACTGACAGTGATCTGATCACATTTACAGGCAGTATCCAAGATCAAGACAAAATTCAAAAGATCAAGTATATTTCAGTGCAGCTGGACTGGTCTCCAGAATAAATGTTAAAGGAGCTCCAGGTCACATACATTGGGTTCTCTTCTCTATTTTATCCTCCTAAGATGTTTCTGAGGTAGGTAAGGTTAGGCTAAGATGACCCAAGACCAGTCACAATCTCTTAGCCAAACTACTTCACAAATTTCTTGTGAGGATAGAATAGAGGGCGGTACACTGTATCTGCCAACAAGAGCTCCCTGGAGTGGCACTGGGTAAAATAGGAAATCTTAATAGCTACTTGTGTAACTATCACTGTCTAGGAACATGGGTGGTAATGTAATAATGAATAACTGTAGAAGCATGAAAAAAAATATCAACCTTGTGCTGTTATTTCCACCTTAAAAACTGTCATGTAATTAAGAAATCCCCAGCACAGTGCCTGTGGGAGCCATGGTACCCACTGATATGTTTCTTGATTCTCACTGGTTTTCCCTTCATTGGAGCAGAAGGTGCTCCAGAGAAGTATAGGATACAGGACCGTGGTATCTTCAGGGAGTACTCATTTAGAAATATCTATCATCAACATATATTTGGTTTTGAGCCTCCCAACACTTCGTTATTGTTCTTCTGGTAGTAGCCATTTTGTGCTTGCATCAGTGAAAAAGGCAAACTGTATTGTGAATTACTAAGAGAGGGACTGAGAATGAAAGAAGAAGAAGAAGAAGAAGAAGAAGAAGAAGAAGAAGAAGAAGAAGAAGAAGAAGAAGAAGAAGAAGAAGAAGAAGAAGA
>NW_015173677.1:1670437-1675457 GCF_001447785.1 Gekko japonicus
GAGGAGGAGGAGGAGGAGGAGGTTGGATTTCGGTTGGGGTCACTTGGGAATCAAACCCAGTTCTCCCAGATTAGAGTCCGCACACTTAACCACTACACCAAACTGGACTAATATTGCAATGCCCTCTGTAAAATTTTGGTTGCCATATCTCAAAATGGATCTTGCAGAGCTATAAAAAGTATAAAGTATAAAAAAGACAACCAAGATGATTACAGCACCTTTTTGCAGACATTTTTAATGATAGAAGGATGATGATTTTATGGATTTTAAATTGAGTATTGTAATATGTTTTTAATATTGTAAATCTGCATTAACTGCAGATACATATATGCTGTTACCTTCCTTGAGCCTACAATATGGGCAGGGTGGGCTACAAGTCTAATGAAATAAATAAATAAATAATTTTTTGCTTACAAAAGCCTGAAGTGTCTGGTAGGGATGTGTACCTGAACAAAAACATACATGAAAATTACTGTTTTGGGCTGATACCATGATTTTCCAGAATGTTAACACAAATCCAGGATATTTAATATGCATATGAACTCAATCTCATCTATGCCTAGTAAAAGAATAAAAACATTGTTGGAGTTATCAAGATTTGTGAGCCAAAAACCCACACACATTATTTTTGTGCTTTCTAGATTTGGCTTCTCTAATAAACGCAATAAAATATGTTGCAATAAAAATAGGCTTCACTCAGAAATAAGAAGTGATTGGGCTGCTATTGTAGCACTGCTATTCTTTCCCCCTCATTATATTTCATAATTACAAGTTACTCATTTCCAGTTGCAAAAGAATAGATTTTTCTTAATGTGGATCCAATGGATGAATAATAATCTTATCTAAAAGGAAACTCTTCCATGAAAAGTTCCAACTTCTAAAAAAGTTTCTAGCTCCTTATTGTCACAATGATCTAATGAACATCTAACATTCTGACAAATTTAATATGAGTGTCTTACTATAATAATTTACAGAGCTTACTTGTGATGAAAGTGCATGGTAGGACAAAAATAAATTGTGCAGAATGAATCCATTAATGGACTTGCACTTCTGTCCATGTACCAGAACTCATAGAAGGAACTTTCAACATTTTTTCACCATTTTTCTAGGTGCCTCCATCCAGTATTTCAGTCAGCCGATGAGTGCTCAAGCTCATGTACTGTTCTCTCTAGTTGTTATTCTTCAAACATCACTCCCCCCCTTTTTTCACTCAGCAGAAAACTGAGCAGTCTTCCCCCACTAGTAAGGTATACAGAAGTAGCCATGACTGGCTTGAATCAGTAAATCCTGTGCTGCCTTTGTTTTCCCAGAATCTGTGTAATCCTGATCAAAAGTTTAGTGAACATATGTATAATCCACGTACAGTGTACACTTGGTTTTTCTGTTTATGTCCATGGAATAGTGCTCATGTTACATTCAATGCACGTACGGCTGAAAGTGCGACCCCCCATTCCATTTGTAAAGTGAGTGCACACGGGCTCTTTCTTACCAAAAGATATATGGATGTTAATGTAGGTTGTACAGGTCTCCATCTGTTACATGTGAACAGAACTTATGCCTCGCCAGAATTCATGACAGATAGCTGTGTAACAGCATAAATATTCAAAGATGGCAAAGCTGCACCTGTCTGTTATGCACCTGTCACAGGCACAGGATTCCCACATGAACAAAACATTTCTATTTTTTTGGGCTAGCAGAACTCACTCTACTATTGACCCTGTTCAATAAAAATAGTGCCTATTACAGGTTCTTGTGTGGGTTACTAGACTAGGAACATCCAATGAAAGGAGAAATTGGAACCCTCAAATAGGACAATATCATTTTACCTCGAGATGTGACAAAGGTTGAAATTAGAGGGCAATGTTTTTGACTGATTTCCCTCAAAGAGCGCCCTGTATCTCTGCGGTGGAGAAATGCCAGACTATGATTTTTAACAATAGATTGCAGGAGGTTCCCCCCCCCCTCTTATTTATGTTATGGCTTACCTGGGAAACTGAGGTGCAGCTATGATGTTTCAGGCACTGCTGTTCTGCATTTTACTTTTACAATTTATTTAGTTATGTTGTTTCTGATAAAGAACAGTCTTTTGCCTCTGTTAGATCTTCACCTCATTTTGTAGAACTTCCCCTTTTCCCATTTCCTTTCCCTTTTTAGTCCAGTATTCAATACAGAGGTGCTGAGAATTTCAGAGGAAACATGATTGCAGGCTAAGCTTACCTTGATTCAACCCTTTGCTTTTATATGAGTTGAGCCCCTTGCTGGTTGTTGTTCAACATTTAACTCAAATACCATACCACACAACTTTACAGCTGTGCAGTAGCCATTTGCAGTAAAAGGCCATGCCATGCCAAGAATTGTCCAGGTTTATTTGCATGTTCGAAATGTTTCTGTTTCAACATTTCTGCTGCATGGTGGTCACTTTAATATCTCAGTCTCTGTGTCTCTATGCTTCTGTGCATAGTGCTTCCACTTTCTGCCAAATCACACCATTTCAATAGCTTTAGACTGGGAGCTCTTTCTGACTCTGTATATTTAAGGGCCCTGTTTGCCAGATCTAGTTAAGAAGCTTGTTGGTCACAGATCTGTTGGTGACCTCCCTTCCAACCAATCCAAATGTTCATTGCCTTAAATGAAATTTGAATTAGGCATGCTATCAAAGATTTCTTTTTCAAAGAGACTTTTCCATATTCCATTAAAGAAGAGAGTATCTAAAGTATCTAAAGTATAAAGAAGAGAAGATCTAATATCTTCATGCCAATTTGAAAATCATCCTAAATAACGGCTTTGTTGACTTTATTTAAGTTGTTAGGTGCCCCTTTGTAGTGACACTGGATACATTTTCAACAAACATACACTGGCTTGGCTCCTGTGGCCAATTTCCACAAATGGAAGGGACAATTTCATTGATTCCCCTCCACACACTGCAGATCCTCAGTTTGTCCTCATGTTGTTCTTAGGAGCAGTATGTTGGGGAGGGCACAGGCAGGAAGTAGCATAGAAGTCCTGTTCCACTGACAGAAATGCCTTCTTTTAGAGGAGATTTACCATGGTATCAAAGCCATTGGATGCAAGTGTATACTTTGCAGAATATGTAGGGGGAAAATCACTAAAGAAATCTACTTTCTGGGAAATGGCATGTGGCAGTGATGCTGGAGATATTTTCTATGGTATAATCTAAAGTGAAAAAAACACACAGTCTCAATTTATAATTCTACTGATTCACTTCAGAAGCTGCCTTTTTAAAATACTGACAGAACACAGGAAAAAATAATAATGCTCCTAGCAGCCAACTTTGCATACTTATGCTACTGGAAGCAAGGTTAAAGATATAAATAGTGATCTTTGTAGAATGCCAGTTCTATAAATATAGGAGAGAAGAGACAACTTTACATTTTTCTCCTGTCAAGAATAGGTCTTAAATGGATGACAGTATATTAGGCAGATTTTTTAAATGCAACAGCAGTATGCTTGAATGGGCAACAATCTCCCTATTCTTGGGGAGATATTGAACCAAGACCCAATTATGTCATCATGCTGTTAATAGCACCACTGTTCTCAGAATGATGTTGTATCTTGAATTATCTTAAATGGGACAGATGATTGGCTTAATGTCCCATGCAGAGCAGCATATAGCAGTACAATGACCATTCTAAGGGCCATATCACAGAAGCATTTTCATAGCCTCTGGAAAATGAAACAAAGGCTCAGTTATAGAAATGTGGCCAGATCACTTGCTAAAGAGAGACCAAAATAAAGCTGGACATTATTAGTAAAGGGAGATACTCCATTCTGGAATTCCAAGCATCTGCGTATAGTTTGCTCAGTCCCTAAATTGGAAAAAAAAAATGAGCCCAAACTGAAGTAGATAAATCTTTTGGAGGGAACATTTAAAACAAAAACAAAAACATGGCAACCATAGTAACCAAACAACACACGTTTTACATGTTGCCATTTTTATACGAAGCAATATACTGTAACCTTGGGATATTTTAACTTGCAATATTTATGTATTCCTTAATGTTCCCCTTTACAATGCCAATAAAAGTATGATGATGATGATGATGACACAAGTCTTGGCTCTCATAAAATGCCATTATATACAAAACTGGGACTCCAGACAGAAATGAAAATCCTAAATATCAGTCTTCTTTTCATGTCTCATAAGCAAAGGGCATCTAGCCATTCAAAAGTATGGACAGGCACTCTAAAACGTAGCGTAACCCTACTAGATACATAGTTGGGGCAGATCTGGGTCTCCTAGTTTGAACACGGTAGTCCATGTATTGCTAGCTCCACACTAGAAAATATAAGGAATATTTGAACCCTTCAGAATGGTTATATGATGTTAAAGAAGAAGTTGTGGGGTGCAACCAGGGGCTGGAGAGACAGAAGTGGTGGTTTGGTTTTGTTCTGAAGTTTTTCAAATGTAGAAATGTCTTCCTAAACAAAATTAATTTGAAATCTTTTGCTCCATTGCCCACTACTCTTTCACTTGCTTCTTAATGATCATATGGCACATTTATATAAAAGGATATAACCTCTCTATGCAAATCAGAAGGAAAATGAGGAAAATGTGGTGAATTAAGTAAGTTTGCTGTATACATTTAAAAGAAACAAACTGCCTTGATTATAACATTACAGTCCTTCGATTTTGCAGCTTATTCTACCATATTGTCTTCCAAATCTACTTCTTCAGTACCTGCCTGGATTTTCTAATGCATTATTTTTCAATTTTCACCTTCACCCCTTATTCATGGCACAAATACTTGTCAGGTGCCTTTCTTTGTGGTTAACATCTCATGTACATTTTCAGTTTTAAAAGAAAGTCTGTCTTTTGCAAACTCTGGTCTTCAGAAGTGTCCCAGCTCCAACCCTGGCATATTTTTTTCCACTGGATGAAATAGAGGGTCAAACAGCACAGAAGAAGAAGAAGAAGAAGAAGAAGAAGAAGAAGAAGAAGAAGAAGAAGAAGAAGAAGAAGAAGAAGAAGAAGAAGAAGAAGAAGAAGAAGAAGAAGAAG
>NW_015173677.1:1675546-1698156 GCF_001447785.1 Gekko japonicus
GGATTTATACCACACCCTTCACATGGAGTCTCAGAGCGGCTTACAAACTCCTTTCCCTTCCCCTCCCCACAACAGACACCCTGTGAGGTGGGTGGGGCTGAGAGAACTCTGACACAAACTGTTCTTTTTCAAGGACAGCTGTGCCAGAGCTTGTGACTGACCCAAGGTCACATCAGCAGGTGCAAGTGGAGGAGTGGGGAATTAAACCCGGTTCTCCCAGATTAGAGTCCGCGCACTTAACCACTACAAACCACTACATGCAAACATTAAAGCCCTGGTTAATATTCCTAAACACAAGAGGCACATTTAAGCACATGAATAACATCTATCTAACCCCGCTGAAGTCAATGAACTTAGAAAGGTGTCACTCTACTTAGGATGGCACTATTGGGGCATACTAAAAGTCAATGGGAGAAAGTTAAAAATGGTTGGTGGGGAAAAGCTTAATTTTTTCCACCATGTACTTCTTCATGCAGAAAGGACTTCTCCTAATGTTGATGTTCTGTACAGATACCAAGGCTTTTCCACTCACACTTTATTTCCCTAAATTTCCCAACAAGAATGAATGTGTGAGTCTTCCATGAAGGATTCTATGTTGCTTAGTTTTTAAATAAAATTTCTCAGAATTGCAGTTTTTTCATTTTAAAAAGTCTGGCTTTTATAATGTCAGAGATAAATTTTATTTGTTTGTTCATTTATTCAGTATACATAAAGATCATCTTCTCTTTCTCTAAAAACACCAAATGTGTAATAGGAGCATTTTTATATCATCCATCTTGTTTAAGCAAGGAACCTTTAAGATGATACTCAGAATGAGTATGGTGTAATGATTAGAATGACAACACAGTATTAAGGAGATCAAGGTTCTAATCACTGTTCAGCCCAAGCTGAGTTATTGGGAGATTTGGACCAATCATTCTTTCTCAGCCTAGCCTTCCTCTTAGGTTTCTATGAGTACAAATGTTTACACAGGGCAAATGCTGCTAACCTCACATTGGGACACTGTACCAAATTCTGGTAACAAAATGTATTCATTTAACAAGCATTTGACCTCACAGACTTAGCAAGAGTAGAAAGTCTTAAAGTGTAAATGCTTGGGCCAGGCTGCATATCCCATCCCACAACCTTTGAATCACCAAGGAAAAGTCCTCAGGAAATTCTGCCCTGTGGACTTTCACATTCCCTACTAGGGGAATGTGACCTCCCGGAATGGTCGGAAAGAAGCTGATTTTTGAGAGGGCAGTATGTCAGCTATGCTGCCATGGGGGGTGGGGAGTTCATTCTGTGTCTTGGTAATTGCTATTGCATTCCTATCTTTGCTGTTCTGCCTGTGCTGAAATGCTTATCTCTACAGATGTGCAGGAGGAGGTTGTACTGTCTGGAAGTCTCCTATGTACCGTGAGAGACTACTGCTTCCCAGCTTTCGCCACCTAACGGTTTCCTAGCTGGTCCCGCGCACGGGAGGGTAGCTAATTGACCCATGCCATTGGGTGTGTGTGTGTGCATACGAATGCCCTATATCCTATTATGCTCAATGGGTTGCCGCCATTCTTAACAGTGCCTGTGTTACTGCATCTATAGCTTTGCAATAAAAGTATAACCGTTCCTGAATGGCTTTCCTACAGCATCCTGCTTAATTTATGCACATCCTGAATTGTTTTTTCTTCTTTTTCTGTGACCTTTCTCAAACCTTCTTTGCTGTGAAGTTTTGGGCAAGATATGAATTGCTGTCATATGCACGGGGAAGTTTTCCCTGATACTATCTGTGCCCTCACCATTTCTTTCCTCAACCACCTGAGGGGATTGTTTTAATTGGCAACTGAATATCAGTATACTGATATAACATTCCCTCTCATCCTACATGACCAATTTGAGAGCAATTGGCTACAAGTGGTCCAAATGTCCATTGAAAAGCTGGGTCCCCCCCCCAAGCCCTCCTGAATCTTGGAATAGATCGGGGAAAATTGCTTATTAAGCAGTGAGTGCTAGATTCGGAGAGGCAAGCAGACATTTGCAGTTCATCAAATTATTTTTCTCCAGCAAACAGTAGATATGTGGTTGCTCCTGCAGCCTATTTATATTTTCTTGAATCTTATAATACCAGAAGGGCCTTCATCCTAGCAAGAAGCATGGCCTTGCCGTCTGCAGTAACAGAGGGACGGTACAAAGGGATCCTTTACGCGCTCAGGCTCTGCACTTGTTCCCGGACTGAAATAGAGTCTGTGGAGCATATCTTTTTAAATTGCTCTTTCCATACGGCAAGCTGAAAGGAAATCATCGGCTCGCTGCTGGAAAGGTTCCCAGGTAGATCAAACAAAATTAAATTAGAATACCTATTGTCAGATAGGAATCATCATACATCAAGGCAGGTGGCTAGGTTCTGCGCCCAGGTATATAAGGAATGCAAAAAGCAAGGCAAATAGACCATATCTCTACTTTTATCAAAAATTGTTTTAAACTGACTTTTTAAATGGCTTAAAAGTTTTAAACAGTAGTTTTACCTGTTCCTTTATATTTTATATAATTTATAAGCTTTTATGTTACTAAGGTTTTTACTGGCTCATAACCAGCCAGGATAGTATCGGGAATTTTTCTATTTGTCTTTTAAATTGTTATGTACTGGTTGAAGACTGTAATAATAAACTTACTGACTGATATAACATTATAAAAATATATGAAACGTCTGAATTCCCAGCTTTCATTAAAAAAAAGCCTAGACCTTTCCATTGCAGTGATATAAGGTGAAAGGCATATGTCCACAACAGAAGGTCTAAAGATATACATTTTTCTTAAAAAAGAAGACAATTGAGAGTTCAGAGAACCTATTACATATTGTCCTAACAGTATATTGATATTCAGTTGCCAATTAAAAAATGAAAATGCCCCAGTGGCCTAGGAAAGAGAGCATGACTGTTGTTGGGAGACTGTGGGGAACCTGCTATCTGGAAGCCCCATTGCTGCTGTGCTGTATTGGCAGCTGAATCAGCAAAATGGAAGCCACACATGTGTACTCATATGGAAACTAACTGACAGTGGCTCTGCAGCATCTCTTTTCTAAGAATTGCTGAAATTCATTAACAGGAGTCCCCAGAAAGTAAACTTGGGATGTTTACATGTATAACAGGCATTCTACCACAGAGTCATAGCTCTTACAATCTCTTGTATGCACATTCATTTTCTCCTTCTTTAAAATCATTGCCAGCAGTGCATACTTGTTTGAAATGTAGCAGTCCGCATATTTGTAATAGCTGTACTACACATCTTTGAACAGTTATATATTTTAAAAAAACAATACAACAACAAACATTTCTCCTGTTAAAGACTTGACTCTTGGAAATAAGCTAGAGATCTATGCAGCAAAGAATAGTTACCAGGTATGCAGAATCAAGGTCGTTTTGCTGAACTGGTTAAAGCGACTCAAGCTACTGAATCAATAAATGGCTGAAACATAACATTAGTGGATAGATTTTTGCTTCATTTATGCTGCATAGGTTATAAATGGAGAAAGAATTAGGTTCCATAGAGTCTTCAGCTGAAAAAAGACTGCACCTCAAGATGGACTCTGCTAAATTCTGGAAACTCACGCAGTGTGATTTAAATTTTTGTAATACTTAAAGAATGAAAGTAATACTTTTCCCCCTGAGTTTTGTTTGCATTATCTTTGTCTGAAAGACATGAGTTATAATGCAGTGCAAACAGTTTCTGAATGTAATCTTACCCAGTCTTGCCTGAGCAACTCTCTGCTGTCTTGCCACAAGTCCAGAATTGGAAGCAAAGGGGGTTGCTTCACCTCTCTTCTCACAGCCTTGAGCTGAGCCTGCTCCTCCTCCCTGGCATTCATCAGTAGTCTTCCTTTTAAACTCTGTTGTCACTCCCCCTACCCCACTGACACCCAATCCTACGTCTGATTCCACCCAGCCAGTGTCCTTGCCAATCCCTGGCCTAAGAAGCCAGTGATCAGGGGTGTGCATTCGGTATATATCAGCATTATTCGGGAATTTATCCATCCAAATACCAAATTAGAGCATCTATTTGGTAGCCCAATAGAGATTCCCGAATAATATTCGGCTCCATTATACCATATATGGCCATTATTGTCAATGGCAAAACTCTTAGGGTATATTCAGTGGCCGGGGAGGGGGAGGGTTTGAGACAGAGGCACCAAATTTGCTGTGTAGCTGCTGGAGCCTCTCCCAAAAAGTTTCAACAAGATTGGACTTGGGGATCCAATTCTATGGGCACCCAAAGAAGGTGCCCCCATCCTCCATTGTTTTCATGGAGGGGGGGGGAATAGCAAGGCAATACAAGCCCTGCAGAATGTCCCAGAGAATCTCTGCAGTAGAAGGTGAAGGGGGGGCATGTTTGCAAGGCCAGCAGCAGAACCAGTGCCACTGTGCAAGTGCCAAAAACCCAAAAGGAATAAGGTCAAATCTGAGAATCTCTGAAGTACAAACTGGTGGGGGGCATTTCTGCAAGGACAGCAGAACCAGTGCGGAAGCCATTTTGTGGTAGTGTGAACTATTCATTCGCAAAATGTTAAAAGTGGCCACAGACTGGGTAATCATTGTCAGTGCTAATTCTTAGATTGTTAGTTTGCAGGCTTGGACTGTGATTTACTTAATCATTCTACATACAGTATAAATGTATATGGTTGAAAATATTACTGTTACTATTGACATAAACAATAACTATGATAAAAACTGTATGTCTGATTGCAATAGTGATTTTCCAATCAATTATTTTTATTTTTCACTACTATAAATTTATCTCTCCAGCTTCTTCTTAGCATAGCACTTCCTATCCAGAATACTCAAACAGCTATTCCTATCAACATGGCAATTCCACAGTAACATTCCATCTGTCATAGTATTAGTGCAACTCATCGCACAAAATCAAAGTAAAAATCAGCAACAGGAGGTGCTGCTCCACTCCACAGCATTTATCAGACTCAGCCCTTAATACCCCTGTCCTGGTACCTCTCATGGCCTCAGAACAGAAGTGGAGAAGGTTTGTAGGTAGCCTGATACTTCACTGCCCCCCTCCAATGTCCTATTGCCACTTTAGCCTCTTGTGAAGAGCTTTTTCTTGCAAAATTCTAGGAGGCAATCCACCCCTCTGCTGCAACTTCTGCTGCTCCCAGAGTAGAGCTATGACATTGCCAATCAGTTGTTGCAGGGGCAGCTGTTGCCCAAATGAGCAGCATCTTTTTCCCCACTCCACAGCAGTCTCTAATCTGAGTCACTAACCAGATAATAATCTTCCTAGGAACAATCTGTCCCACAATACCCAATAATATCACTAGCTATCCATAATAATTATCATTCTACTCTTGAAGCAGTCCATTTCCTAGTCCTTCCCTTCCTCTGTTTTGTGCAGCCCTCTGCTCCTTCTTTTAGATGTTTTTGAGTACTCTTACTTTTTGACACTGATTTCAAACAAAACAAAAAAGTAAGAACAAGCCATTTGCCAAATGAAGACTGTTAATCTGGCTTCTGAAACATTTGTCATTATAATCAGCCGAACAAGATTTCACCAAAGATACTTGAAATAGATAAATAGCAATATATAATTAGTCACAGAATAATCTTTATTCATGTTTCATGCCCTGTAATTCTGTTAAAAATTATGGCTCTAACCCAGTATTTGGTTACATGAGAATTAGTCACATTGATTTAAAGGGGCTTTACACGTGAAGCAATAGATTCTATATATAGCTTTCCGGGGTTTTATCTAATTTAACAATGTTATCTAATGGTGCAATCTTCAAGGCTCATGTCATTTATTTTTAATGATAATGGGGCACTTTCATACAGACTGAAAAATGCATTTTCTTTGCACTTTGCAACTAAATTTTATTGTGTGAAACAGCTTAATCAACTTGCAAATCATCACCAACATGCACTGAAAGCGGATTGAAAGTGCATTATTCTTTACTAGGCATAAGGCCCATTGTGGAAATAAATACAACGAGCTCTAGAAAGAGGCTTTGGGAGAGTGCCAAGGCCTTGGGCCCTCAGCGTCAATGTGCTGTGGCAACCTCAGCAGGGTATAATGACACAGAGTCCACCATTTTCTCCAGAGGAACTGATCTCTGCTACCTGAAGAGCAGTTGTAATTTTCAGTGATTTTCAGTGATCTCCAGCTCTCACCTTGGCAACAATTGTTACCCAAGAAGAAATGGCTGGTTTGGAGGGTGGAGTCTATGCCATTGTACCTGTCTGAGATCCCACCCCTCCTCAAACTTCACCCTCTCCAGGCTCCACCGCTCAAATCTCCATGAATTTCCCAACCTAGAGTTGGCAACCCTATTCCCTCCCAGCCAAGCATCAACCTGCCATTATCTGCCCCTCTGATTTCAGATTTCTATCTTCTCCCCCCTCCCTCCTGGAGATCAGTTGTAATTCTGAGTGATTTTCACCCCTCTCCTGAGATTGGCAACAGTGGTTCCCCAGAAGGGAATGGCTGATTGGGAGGGTGGAGTCTATGGCATTGTGCCTGTTTGAGGTTCCACCCCTCCTCAAACCTCACCCTCTCCAGGTTCCATCCCTCAAATCACCAGGCATCTCCCACCTGGAGTTGGCAACCCATTTTGAGTGCTCTCCAGCCTTCACCTGGAGATTGGCAACAATGGTTTCCCAGGAGGAAAAGTAGTCTTTCTCTGCAATGGGGACCAAAGCAGCTTACATCATTCTCCTCTCCCCCTTTTGCACAACAACCCTATGAGGTAGGTTAGGCTGAAAGTCTGTGACTGGTCCAAAATCACCCACTCAACTTCTACAGCAAGAACCTGGATCTAGCAGACCCTGCTCTGAAGCTCTTGCTACACATAGGGCAGCCAACCTCCAGGTGGAGCCTGAAGATCACCAGGTATCACAACTGAACTCCAGACAACAGATCTCTCCCCCCCAGAGAAAATAACTGCTTTGGAAGGTGGGCTGTATGGCATTCTGTTCAGCTGAGGCCTCTCCCCTCCCCAAACCCTGGCTTCCATAGACTCTACCAGAAAATCTCCAGGAATCTCCCTACCTGGAGCTGGCAACCCTAGTCAGGACTTGCCCCACTGAGTTCCTCACAAAGGCCTGCAAAGGGTTTCCTTTATTTGAACCAAGCTTGGTTGCCAACCATGGTGAAACGGGCTCCAATTTACAACTCAGCTGTTTGCCTCCCACCTTCGTCCCATGGGTGTATCTCACGCCTTAATTTGCTGCCACCACTCACAGAATCATCACTGCCTTTTTAGAGGGACAGTGAGACCCCTCTGGCCGAATCTCCCTATTTGGAGATGAAATCCCCAATCTTTGGGGGATCCCTGGAAAGTTGGCAAACCAAGGGTCTGGCCTTTCCTTGCTTCCCTGGGCTACCCCCTCCCTTTGGTATTGTGTAGAGTGGGGGAGACTATGTGGTCAGAGCACAACACAGATTATTAGCCCAAATAAAAGAATTTAACTATTTACACAGTTATGGAGCACACAAACACTGTAGGAGTAAGCACACACTATGAACCAACAAGACATAAATCAACAGGGGTTAAACTCAATCCTCTTTCCACACACACAATACTCTACCTACACACAATACTCTCTACCTCTGGAGGTTGTGGGCTCAGGATAGGATTTTTCCTTGGATTGGCCTCTGGCTGTACTTCAGCCTCTCTCTCTTGTCTAAGAGAGCAGGGAAACTTCCATTCATCCCCCAGTCCAGCCAACTGTGGAGTGGCTGAATTTCTGCTGCCTCCCAGGGACGAAGACTGCCTCCTCCCTGGATGGGCTAGCATGTACTTCATTCTGACTCTAGCTCTCCCACCCTCCTGACAAGACACCCCTGAA
Source organism: Gekko japonicus (assembly GCF_001447785.1). NCBI lineage: Eukaryota > Metazoa > Chordata > Lepidosauria > Squamata > Gekkonidae > Gekko > Gekko japonicus. Next base: position 1,683,373 of record NW_015173677.1, read on the forward strand.
AATTTGGGGCTCCTTGAAAGTAGCCTGAGAATTAGGTCTATGGTCAGGTTCATTCACAGAATGGTCATGTACAGTGTTCCCTCTAAGCTGAGTTAGAGTGAGCTAGCTCACAGTTTTTTAGCCTCCAGCTCACACATTTTTGTTTCAGCTCAGGAAGGATGGCTCCAGAGCAAACTGATTTATGCTGTAGCCAAATTGCTCGCTCACAACTTTAATGCCAGTAGCTCGCAAAGTAGAATTTTTGCTCACAAGACTTCACAGTTTAGAGGAAACATTGGTCATGTATACCTGAGATGTAATTGAATCACAGCATATATACAGGCAGCTGTGGGTTAATATTATCTTAATTTTCTATGCCAGAGATAAACAAAGCATGGGATCAGGTGGGGCTTCTACCATAAATATTTGGCAATGTTTTTTTTTAAAAAAATAAAGCAGTAGTGCTGCTAAATATCACAATGAAATCTGAGCTGGACAAATATGTTTCTAGAGAAGGAATGGGAGAAAAGGATGTGTTAATCTCTTCAACCCATTCCCACCCACACACTTCACTTACAAAGCCTAATTGGTTAGGCTTTTTTGCAAATAAAAAGTTAATTTCACCCTCAAGTCATAAATGAGAAAAGCTCTTTCAGTGTAGCAGCTACCATACTCTGGAACATATATTAACATTGTATGCCCACTTAGAGAACTATTTTAAAGAATCAGTGTTGAAATTATTCAAAACTTGCCAAGCTTAGTAAAATTATTAGGAAAAATGTTTCATTGACCAGCTATCTCTAGGGGCTATGGTAGAAAGAACTGCCCACAGATTGCAGAACAATTTTCCATTCTTAGTCCCAATAAAGACCAGAAAGAAAGGAAATGAATAAATAATCATTGTCTACAGTATTACTTTTTTATATGATTTATCCTGTAGTATTTGAAAACAGAAGGAGCTGCGGTGGCTCAAGTGGTTAAGACGCTGAACTGCAGGCTGTGGAAGGTCAGTAGTTCAGCAGTTCGAGACCCGGGTCTGCCGCATGACGGAGCGAGCTCCCGTCTCTAGTTCCAGCTCCTGCCAACCTAGCAGTTCGAAAGCAAGAAATTGCAAGTAGATAAATAGGTACCACTGCGGTGGGAAGGTAACAGCGTTCCATGCGCCTTGGTGTTTAGTCATGTCGGCCACATGACCACGGAAACGTCTTCGGACAGCGCTGGCTCTTCGGCTTTGAAACAGAGATGAGCACCGCAACCCTAGAGTCGGATTCGACTGGCTTTCGAGCAAGGGAACCTTTACCTTTACTATTTGAAAACAGACATATAATAATACAAATGGATGACCTGGAAGGTGAAGGTGAAGGGTCTTCCTGCTTCTGCTCTTCCTCCTTCCATCCCCCTCCTTCCTTCCAGCGCCTCTCCTTTGTCATTGTTGTTTTCTTCCTCCAACTCAAGGAGTGAAAAGGCCTCAATATACCCAGTTATTCTCTATCACAGCTCTGATACACAACTAAAGTTCCACAAGATGATATCACAAGGCTCTGGAAGATGGTTGAAAAATCCCATTCCAGATAACCAACAGCCATTTTCATGACTTTTTCTTCTAAGCAGAGAGGATGGCTGGAGGCACTTTATTCAAGGGACTATAAAATCAGGTTCCTTTATCCAATTCCCTTGAAACTTGGAGAGTCTTTAGAAGTGAAGGTAGATAAGGTTCTTGGATATTTTGATATCATTTGGTGAAAAGAGAAGTTCACGAAGGGAAATCTGACATTTTCCATATCTGGAAAATATTGGGCAGACACCCAATCTGATCTTAATGGAAATGGAGCCTGACAAGCCTTAACAATATGACATTGCAGTGTTTTCTGAAAACGAATTAAGATACAGAACTGAAATGACAATTTTTCAGGTACATACCCCAGTGGGCAGAATTGGTCAGGTGGTTGGAGAACTATAATTATAATAAATAGCACTATCTGTCACCATCTTTTAAAAGGAACATTTCTCTATTCTGACAGTAAGGTATTATTTTTAACTACTATTTTTATTTATTTACTTTTATTTATTTACAAGACATATACTGTACATTTCTGCCCAATCAGAAACCTTTAAAACAAGGGTAAAACACATATACAAAAACACAGATGCAGAAATTAAAAGCATAGGGCAGGAAGGAGGGGTTACTGAGGGAACACCAGTAAAAACAAAAGAGTATTCACCTACTGGTGGAAGACAGAGATAGGAGATAGGTGAATATAGTTGGAAGGAAGAGCCTCAGTTCTAGTGTCATGACTGAGAAGGCCCTCTCTCAGGTTGCCATCTGTCAAGAAGAAGAAGAGGAGGAGGTTGGATATGTACCCCACCCTTGACTCGGAGTCTCAGAGTGGTTTATAATCTCCTTTTCCTTCCTCTCCCCACAACAGACACCCTGTGAAGTAGGTGAGGCTGAGAGAGCTCTTTTGAGAACTGCTCTTGAGAGAACAGCTCTGAGAGAACTTATGACCCAAGGTCACACCAGCAGCTGCATGTTCTCCCAGATTAGAGTCTGTGGTCTTAACCACTACACCAGACTGGCTCTCTGGAAGGCAGGAGCACTCGAGGCTGGGCCTTAGAAAATGATTGCAGTGGTCAAGTAGTTTCAAATGGGAGTAGGTGGTCCTTAAGGTATGCTGGTCATACAGGGCTTTAAAGGGTTTCTGATGACTCATAAGAATTTCCCTGTTGATATGGTCAATGTCCCTGTCAATGCCCTAGTTGATCTCTGGAATGAGGAAATGAATTGGGTGATTGACACAATTGCTCCTAGGTGCCCTCTCTCAGGTGCTGGAGCCCATGTAGTCCATTGGCTTACTGAGGGGCTGTGGGCAATGTAAATGCAAGGGATACGAATACAACAACACTGGAGGAAAATACAAGGGGCAAATGTGAGAAGACACAGGTTAGAGCTCATTTTAAAACCTGCCCCATAAAAGTGATGGCAGCAGAGAAACGGTACTTTTCTCCTGCCATTGCATCTGCTCAGTGTAGGCCAGTGGAGCTGTTCCAAGTGGTCAGAGGCCTATGGGAATCCAGCCTGTAGGAGGAGGTAGACTGCTCGGTGGTAGACTGCTCACTGTGACCACTTTGCTCAACATTTGCAGATAAATCTCTTGCATTTGTACCAACCTGTACTCTGAATTATCAGTAAAAAGGTCATATGGTGCCTGAGTGCCAACTTCCAGTTAGATGTTTGGGATACACTTCAGTTTATTGAATCTGACGATGTAAACAGGATATTTGAATGTCTGAAGCCTGCCACCTGTATGTATCACTTTTTCCTTCCTGAATGCTGAAATCTGCTGGGGAGGGATGACTGGCCAACTGAGTCCAAAAGGCAGTGTCTCCTTGAGGTTGTCCCAGCCTTGAAACAGGCTGTGGAGCATCTACAATTTAAAACAAACAAACAAACAAACAAAAACCTACTCTGGACCCAGGAAATTTGAATGATTTTGACCAGTCTCAAATGTACCATTCTTGAACAAGCTGACTGATTAGTTGGTAGCTGGATAACTCCAGGATTTCATGGATGAAGTAAACTATCTGGATCCTTTCTAGTCTGGTTTCAGGCCAGGATATGTGATTGAAACAACCTTAGTCACCCCAGTGGATGACCTGCACAGGGAGATGGAGAGAGAATGCAACCCTACTGAATATCCTCACCCTCTCAGCAGTTTTCTATACCATTGATCATGTTAAAAAGAAAAAGCTCCCCACCCTGAATAAAGACCTGAAGTGAAGTAAATAAGTACTCCTGGTAAAGCAGTGCATCTACCAATCTCATCCTGCTTCTAGCCCTGCTTTGACCTCATGTTATTGTTATATTTCCATCATGCTTACCAGATAATCCATGCTAAAGAAAACAATAAATATTAAAATGGGAGAAACCCTCAAAGCCATGTAATTTCTACCTGCCAAACACTATGTTGCAAGCAAATCAAGTGGCCATCTTGATTTTTTGATCTTCAAGATTTTTCCCCAATATACTTTTGGCTTTTTAAAATGTATGATTCTAGCTAGTCTCATAGGCTCTTCTTGATCCTTTCCTGATAGGCAATTTTGCTCAAAGGATTTAAGAAAATTAAGGTCTTATTACAATAATGTCCCTGCCAATTTTCTCTTGATGACAAGTTATGCTATAATGCTTGAAACGGTGTTCACAGTTTCACCTTCTCTCATGAGCTCAACAGTGCAATGTTCAGATCTCTTACAAAATATTTTAATTAATGATTTCTGCAGCAACTTTCAATCTACTGACTGATTTTTTATGCTTATTGCAATGCTCACAACACTCCTCTGCAGTAAATTAGCTCAAACAATCACAATGTTATAGGCCAGTCAGAGTCTGCGCAGGGGACTTCAGGTGAAGCAATTGTATTAATAACTGAGAATGAAAACTTGCAATGTACAGCTTGTCCAGCAGGGCTGAGAAAAGTTCTACCTTCTAAAGTTCATTTTGCTATGTGCTAGTGAAGATACCTGCTCACTGATAACTTAAACAAGATTCTGCTGTTTCCAAATCCCTTAACCACAGGAATAGTTATTGCCTCAGATTTGCTGAACATCTTGCATATTATCAACTACTGAGAGTTCAGGAGCAAATGGCTTCTATTTCGGCTGAAAGATACTCATTCCATTGAATCAATCAGGCCATACATAATGTAACATGTGATTTGCAATTTCATGCACACATTCCTTTGTGTGCGTAGAGTTGCCCATCCACTGAAATAGATGGGGATGGCATTTCAGGAGAGGAATTCCATGTGTTCCCGTAACACATAGGCATAACTGGATTAGGTTTTCTTTTTATCCTGGTTGTTTTGATACAGTTATATTCTTCAGCATTTGCATCCATTGCAGCAAATTGTGTTGTAAACAACTGCCGTATATCAACATATTTCAATTCACATTCTCCCATGTGAACAATGTTGCATGCAATATTTCCATTCCTATTTAATTTCTGGAATGTATTATAGCAGAATACCAGAGGTAATTACGAGTCATGATTAAGAGTTTCTGGGATGGCTCTGTCACAAACCACTTCTGCTAGCTATGAAGCACAAATGAATGATACCAGGGAAAAGTCAACTGAAATGTTAATCTATTGTCCTAAAGCAGTAGGATCTAACTTTGGTAAATTTAAGCTATATTTAGCTTCATATTTTATTGCTTATCTACTGAATTTTACTGAAAAAGATACCAAGAGCTGACCATTATACACAAGGTAATACATACCATAATATATGGCTGTTTTCATGAAAAACAAAAGCAGGACAAAAGCACACTAGTAGTTATATGATGAAATACAGTGTAGTATAGTAGTCGAGTGTCAGGCTATGACCCTGGTTAAATTCCTAATATGCGGTGGGAGCTCACTGTGTGACCTTCAACCAGTCACACTCTCTCAGCCTCTAACCTGTGATTATTGTGAGGATAAAATGGAGGGGAGGAAATGATGTTTAACCACTTTGTGTTCCCATTGAGATAGTCAGGATATTGGTGAAATAAATAAATGGGAATGTTTACAGCCAACAACAACAGTCATTTCCCAACAGCCATTTCATATTGTTATTTATATACTGTCTCGTTGAAATCTAATTTATGGAAGGAAGGAGGCAGAATTTCTAATAAATAAACATAAATCTATGAATGCTCACAAAACATTAGACTGCATTTTAAGGGATAGTTTTCAACACAGCACTAAACATGTGATTTTTACAAATAATTCTGAGATTTTATTTGCTGCCTATGATATAAAATGGTTCCACCCACCCACATACTTCCTATGTTGATAACTGCATGCTGGATTTTTTTTAATATATGGCAGAAAGAGTATAAGACTTATCTATTATTTCCTTTCAAAAGCAGATAAGGGTATTTTCCACTGCAATGTGCTCTTTTCCCTCCCTCTGATAAAGTTATGAATTTAATGATAACTTCATGAAACGTTACATATGCAGTCAACGCATCAGTGTGGATCTTGCAGACTAAACATCATGATATGGCAGGTCAAATAGCTTCAGGAAGTCAAAGTGGGCATCAGATTTAGATTTGGATCAGCTCTTCTAATGTTTCTGAGCTCTTTTCAACATGACACATGGCTATTAGTCCGCCTCCACTATACATCATTCAAACATTTCTGGTGATAGTTCAAAACAGGTTCTGCTTGTGGCCTCTTTCGAAGGTTTAAAATGAAAGTAAGTTAGAAAATGAATCCCATTTAGTCCACTATTCAACCTAATCCTGATCTTCTAAGCCCATTAATTTAAATGGATTTAGAAGAATGCAACAAATTGCAATTAGATAAATAGGTACTGCTTTGGTGGGAAGGTAACAGCGTTCCATGTGCCTCAGCATCTAGTCATGCTGGCCACATGACCATGGAAATGTCTCTGGACAGCGCTGTCTCTTCGGCTTGGAAACAGAGATGAGCACCGCATCCCTAGAGTCGGATTCGACTGGCTTTCGAGAAAGAGAAACCTTTACCTTTATTAACTATGTTCAGGATTGCACTCTTATGCTGGTAAAATAACAGACAAATTAAATACTACATGGGAAACCAAAAAGATTTGACCCACTTCCTTTGAAATTATATTAATAGTACAATCCTGAGGGCCACTGAGGCAGCGTTGGCCAGCTACTGACCCAAAAGCAGCACCGCTGGTCTGTTCCCTGTGGGCATTCCACAAAGGGAAATAGCTACCCATGTCCCTCTGCCAGGCACAGGTGGCATAGCAAGCATGCTGGAGTCTATAGCAACCCCGGCAGCTCCCAATGAGAGGGCAGCCAATTATGCCTATGAGTGGCACACAAAGGCACAGTTAACCACTGCTGACTAAGCCAGCCACTGCCCCTTGATTGCCCCCCCCCCACATTCATGGAGGGCCAGAGATGGAAGGACTTCTGGGTCACCCCCATGCACATAAATTGCTAGTGTTGGGTATGGGAACCACCATTCTCAGTGGCACCTGGTCTTATGCTAGGGGGACAGGGGAGACAGGTACAGACTCCTGGGCTGGGGCAGGTCAGTTCCCACCCCTACTCATCTGGCAGTGCACAGTACTCCTTTGAGTTGGGATACCTATTAGGGTTCTGAAATCAGACACATTAGCCACACATCATGGATTTTGCTCTCCTTCTTAGGTGTTAGTTCTAACTAAGTGCTCCATCAGTAGTGCTAACTGCCTTTCTGTGACTCTCCCACTCCTAATGTGCAACACTATGTACTCTAAGTGTGCATGGCAGGAACCTCTGAGACAATCTCTTGCCACCTGCCCCACCTACTGATCTATGGGGCATCCTGGCTGGGGTTTATGTAGTGCTGGGGGGTGACCAGGTATGGGGGAGGGTTTTGGCTTCTGCTAGGGAGAGGTGTGATTCGTTGCACCTGTAGTTGGCACCCTATGTTCTGTGAGGGCTTTGGGGTGGGGTCATCCTTTTTGATTGTATGGGTGCCTATGGGCTATGCCATGGCTTTAGGTGGAGCAATTTTCTGTCAGCTTTTTTTTGGGGTGTGTGTGTGTTAGAGAACCAACTAAGTCTTCCTGTGCCCCTGGGTCTGTCTCTTTGCCCACTGCATTGCTATGCTGGTGTTCATCCAGTACACAGTTCCACCAGTAGGATCTGCTGGTGCATCTCAAAGATATGCCAGTATAGCACTTAGTTGGTTCCTTTTGCCAGGATTGTGCTGCTTATGAAGTAATACAGCAATGTAAAGTAAGAATATGCCACAATTGTTCATAATTATTTGAGAAAAGAAATCAGGGCTTTGATTTGGTTGGGCAGCTACGGAGAAAAGTGACTACATAGTTAAACAATAGGATCCAAGTTTAGCATCCTGGTAAGTGTTCTTTTTTCCCAAGACCTGGGAATTAAGTACTAATGAATATGAAATTAAAATAGCCAGGGACCTATAAGCATTATGTTCAATTATTGCTATTAATTTTATCTTCCATGTAGCGGTTCTTTTGCACACAGAAGTTAAAAGGCTATGCTTTAGGGAAGCATTCTGTGAAATAAAATAAAATCTCATTTATCCAAATGGCTGAAGGGACAACTAATATTAGTTGGCTAATCAGAAGTTCAAATATGGTGGAAAGCTGTTTACATAAGATTAAACAGACATGTGGTTGTGTATGGGACATCCATAGAATTTAAATACTTGGATATGGATGTGCTGTATATATCACTGTATATTATAGTCTGATAAGAGACTGTAGAAATTCATCATGAAAATACGTAGTGGGTATTTTTATATCCTCTACAAAGTAAGTTATGTCACTGAAAGTGTGGGATACAATCTGCTGGGTTTCCATACTATAGGTAAAGGTAAAGGTTCCCTTGCTCGAAAGCCAGTCGAATCCGACTCTAGGGTTGCGGTGCTCATCTCCGTGTCAAAGCCGAAGAGCCAGCGCTGTCCGAAGACGTTTCTGTGGTCATGTGGCCGGCATGACTAAACACCAAGGCGCACGGAACGCTGTTACCTTCCCACCGAAGTGGTACCTATTTATCTACTTGCAATTTCTTGCTTTCGAACTGCTAGGTTGGCAGGAGCTGGAACTAGAGATGGGAGCTCACTTCATCATGCGGCACCCGGGTCTCGAACTGCTGAACTACTGACCTTCCACAGCCTGCAGTTCAGCGTCTTAACCACTTGAGCCACCGCAGCTCCTTTCTTCCATACTATAAAAAGCACCAAATATGAAAGTACAAATAGGTTTTTCACATTTTTTTTCTTTCCTGTTATTATTTATTTAAAACATTAACTCCCTGTTTCTCCATATAAATATTTATATGTTGGTTTGGAGCAGCGCCAGCAAGTATTCTAAAACCAGTGAAGTATTGACATCATTGTGAACATTGCTCATCATTCTCTTAATCCTAGTCTGTCACTTAAGACATGTTACATTTAAGGAGAGATCGCTGAAAACATTAATGTATTTTTTTTTAAGTGTGCATCGCACATTCTTAGGCAGAATTTGCTCACCATATTCTGTCCCACTCTGCCTCATAGCTGAGCTCCCTCATAAGATTCTTACCTTTGTTGACACCCTTGGACAGACTTGGGTAGGCTCACTTTGGAACTTAATAACTAGAGAGTAGCTGGCTAGTTGGAAATATATGTGAGAGCTTTGTAGCACACTTAATTGTAATTTTATTTCTTTCACTAGAAGTACATTGAATGGGGTTATACAAAACCAATAATACACAATGAGCAATCAACCTAAAAAACATTTAATCCATTTTCTCTTAATTTCTTTGCTGAGAGTACAAACACAGCGATCTTGTGAATAGTTAATGTTTATCATCACTCCTGAGAATAGAAACCACATGAAATGTTTGAAAACACTCAATTCTTAGATTAAACAAAATGTTTGCATATGTGTTACATTTCTTCTCCCAAGAACTGACAGTGAATAGTATTTCAGAACAACAGGTACGATATGACAATATATATGTTGGGCTAAAACCAAGTTTCTACAGGAATTGTGCAGGTACCATTTTTAAGCCATGTGACTTGATTTTTCTCATGTGTTCTCCAGTTACATCATTCAGTCCCAGAACAGAATATACATATTTTGGTTTGCAGGTGATCTTGAGGGAGTAATAGCTGTCCTTTGTCTGTATTGATAAGTACTGACTGTTGCATGTTCAACTTTTTGAACATGCAGCAGTCTGCCAACATGGATACCTCTAGTGATTACAGATTTAAAGAGTCCACCAACATGGTTACCTCTAGTGCTTTTAGATTTAAACCTGTCAATCATCAAAAACAACCCCTACAGGAATGATTATTTTGTTTTCAAAATCCTTTAGCAGAGCAAGTAAATGAAGGGTGCCTCTTTCAAAATGACCTTGATGTATTACATTATGTGCTGGGAAGTTGTTTTGCTGAATCTTTCAGGCTGAATTTAACAGTGGAATCCAAAGAAGAGTTACACTATTCTAAGCCCATTGTCTTCAATGGACTTAGAAGGATGTAACTCCACTTAGGATTGTACTGCCAATGACATTCAGAACTGAAGACTGAAGCAAAGAAGTTTCCCCACCTCCCCTCTTGAGTTTGTACGCTGAAGAGCTGCTTTACATTTTTTCATAAGGCCAGCTAGTATTGTGCAGGTTATGGAACTCTTAAGAGCTTTGAAGCGTGTACATATAACTAATTTATCCAGGTTGTTACCATACACTTTCTGGAGGTCAGTTCTATGAGTGAAATTCTATATTCCTGTTTTATTTGTGCATGAGAGTTTATTTTGTTACTAATGCTGAAAGGGACTGTTTCATTATGGGGTCGTTCCATATGTTTTGTTTCATTATTGTTTCTGTCATTATTGTTTTGTTTTCATAACTCTGTTTTGTTATTATTTCCTATTGGTGTCCTTAGAATACACACACACACACACACTTTTCTCAGATCAGTACCTTCATGTTTTTTAATTCAAATGAGACAAAACTTAGAAGAACTGTAGTACTCCCCCAGGACACCACACTGTCAAATGTCTGACAGATGGAATGAAGAGCTGCCATGTTTAATGTTTAATACTAAAGAGCTTCCATGTTTAATGTTAAAGACTCTGGGAGAACTGAAAGGAAAGATTCCAAAAAGTAAAGCAGACGACACTGCAACCACTTAGCTTGAAGAACAGTAGCACAAGGAAGAGGCAGACAGATAAGGCGAGGCATTTGGTGGCACCAGGAGGGTAAGGTACCTGGACAGGCAGTGAGTAGCAGGAGGACCTTGACACAGTTGTGCTTGGATGAGGTAAAAGGCAGCAGAAAAGCAAGCGAATGCAGGCTGAAAGGGAAAATTTGGCACAGTAGGGTAGGAAGTGGAAGGAGAGAGGAAGTTCCACTTGTATCCTTCAGGACTGGAACACTGCTCACATGTATGTAATCCTACTGGGTACACCTTGCAATCAATGAAGACAGCCCAGAGCTTCTGCCTGCTCCCCCCCAAGAACTCTGTCCTCTCTTTGCCTTTTAGTCAGAAAATACTGGGTGCCTTGCAAAAATGAAACCAATGGGGGGCATAGATTTCAACCATGAAAAAAATCAGAACAAAACAAAAGAAAATTGTGGGCTTTTTTCATTATTCGCTGTTCAGATGTAGCATTTGTTCAGAATTCATAGTAATTATAATAATTACAAAACACCCCATTTTTTGTAATGATTGTAATTAATAACACAAGAAATGCACAGACCTAATTCCTGTTAAATAATCTGTTTTGGACAATTGTATGCACTGACAGGATACCTTAGAAACTCTTGCAGTGAACAACAAATAATGGGATCATTCAGATCCTATGAAGTCCTCCATACAGAGTGGCCATGGAAGAAGTAACATTAAGTACATTATGACTATAATTACTGCATCGCTTGCCTGTGGCAGCATGTAAGAAATGTGAGCATTTGCACATATTAGTCATTGATGACAAGAAGTGTTTGTACTTTGAACATTGTCCATCTATACATTTATTCCATGCCCTCTAACCATTAGGTAACTCTATGCAATTTGGCTTCTATGGACTGTTGAGACCAGCATGATGTAGTGGTTAAGAGCAGTGACTGTAATCTGGAGAACTGGATTTGATTCCCCACTCCTTCACATGAAGCCTGCTGGGTGACCTTGGGCCAGTCACAATTCTCTCAGAAATCTCTCTGCCCCACCTACATCACAAGGTTCCTGTATTGAGGAGAGGAAGGGAAGGCGATTGTAAGCCGCTTTGAGACTCTTTAGGGGAGAGAAAAGAAGGATATAAAACCAACTCTTCTTCTTCCATGAACCAAATTAGTCTCCAACCTTGTTAATCCAGGGCTGCCATGATGATTTACTTTACTTCTGGTCTCTTCCTTCCAAAGAATCTCTATGTTCTCAATTAGTGTTGTAGGCACATCTGAATTACTGCTTTCATGTTTTGGAGAGCAGGCATTGCTCTTTGTCTCAGTAGCCTTTGGAGTACCTAGAAATCTATTCCTTCCCACTCATTTAATCAGATTGACAGTGTAATCCTTCACAGAGTTACGCCAATCTAAACCCCTTCAGTAACTTTAGAAGAATATAACTCTGTTTAGGATTGCACTGATTGCACTGTAAATCTGTGTCACCCTCTTGTACTCTATTTCTAAGACTGCTACAAACTGCAACCTTTTGCTTTTTCCAGCTATGCCCTGAAACACATTTTTTGCTTTCTGTCCCCCTCCCTTTCTTTTGTACTGTGCACTGGGCCTGAGGAAGAGTTCTAAGGAACTCAAAAGTTTACTCATTATTTTGTGATGTTGTAGTGGTCTTAATGAGAGGTAATACATTACTGCTGATTTTGGATTTTTTTCCCCTATGGAGCAATTGCCTGCAATTTTTATCAGTTGGTGAGTATATATTAATCACAGTAATTACTCACTTTAAACTGCACATAAAGGGCAGTTTCTTAGTACAGGGCAGACATACTCTCGCTCTAGTCAAGATCCAGTATATGTTGGACTTCTGTATTGTGGAGATTACAAACTGATTTCATGTAATGCATATCGGCCATCTAATTCTTTCACATAATACATAATCTAAGCTGTGACAGCTATGGTAGCAGTGACCTTTGCCACCAGAGAGGTATTTCATGCTTTGTGAATCATCATTGTTATTTTAACAAAATATTTAAAACCGTTGCAGCTCTTTCTCAAAGGAAAGAGGCTCTTCAAATAACTTTAGTCATTAAGTGATATTTTAGCTTTGTTACTTGGGGTCTAAATCTCTGTGTAAACATGAGCTTCCCTTTATCTTCTATGAAGGGAAATGTTCAGCACTTACAGATTCATCCTAATATGTGCTAACTGTTTGCAGAAAAAAATAATATATATCTGGAGGCACATGCTTTAGAGCTTCCAGGACAACACCTGTATCAATTAATTAATTTGCTTTGTTTATACCCCACCTTTCTCCTCAACAGGGACCCAAAGTGGCTAATCATTCTTCATTTTATCCTCACAACAGCCCTCTGAGTTAGATGAGGCAGAGAGCATGTGACTGGCCAAAGGTCACCCAGTAGGGTTGCCAAGTACCTACCTATGAACCGGCGGGGGACACATGCTTCCCTGCCGGAAGATTCTTGCTTGTAACACAGGCGCTGCACTATTCCATCGCCCAGACGCGATGTAGGCACGTAGCTGGGTGACGCTCCGGTAATGGAGCTGGAAACTCGATGGTGCCATCAAGTTTCCAGCCCCATTGCTAGAGTGTCGCCCGGCTACATGCCTACGTCACGTCTGGGCGGCAGAATAGTGCAATGCCTGTGTTTTCCCCGCGGGAATGGTCCTGCGAAGAACTACATATCCCCCGCCAAATCAAGGTAAGTACTTGGGAGCCCTGTCACTCATCTAGCTTCCATGACAGAGTGGGGACTCAAACCTGGGTCTCTGAGATCCTAATCCAACATTCTAGCCACAACATCATGTTGGTGCTCACTTTTTCACTTACTGTACAGTGGTTCAGATGTTTTCATGGAAGCTACTGCTAAAAATTGTGTAGAAATTTAATATGAATGTAAGCTCCTAACTGCAAAACGTAATGACTCCCCTCCTGTTCATCCCCAGAGCTTCAGAATTCTTTGGTATCCATTGATGTGTGTTGTTTGAAATGGTGTTACAAGAAAGTTGGGGAACTACATTGCAATTGGAAAAATACTGCATTATCCAAGACAATTAAACTGAAGAAAGAGCTATATGGCTTAGAGTTTCAGACATCCTTCACTAAGTATAACTGCTAGGAGGGGTTTGTACTCATAATAAGAATGAGAGGTTCATGTATTTTACCTATTTAGATGAAGTGAAGGTTCTGTCCTTTAGAAATGCATAATCAGTCTCAAAAATGCACACTGTGGTACTCTGTTCAGTTCAGTTAGGTATCCAAGGAAGTGCTATCAGTTGTGATTCTGCCTCCAAATTACCTCTCGTGTTAAAAATCACCATCTTGAACATCTTATATATTTAATTAGATTTTAAAAGATGCATAATAATTCAATTACCATCTCAGTGTGACAACTTATGGTCCTTTGATCAACCTAGAATAATTTGAAAAGCCTTGATAAATTGCAGTGAGAGTCTTTGGGAGGGACTCCCCTCCATCCCAGCCTGCATATCTTCTTTAGAGGTAACATGTAGACTGACCCTGGGACCTCCCACCTCTGCCTGATAGTTCAATTAACCTGAGAACTGTTAGGAAGGAAAGGCTTGTGATAGTGACAGTTAGTTTTGATGAAACCCAGGATTTCTAGCTTTACAAGGGACATTCTGAATGCGAGTGAGGAGTGAATCTTTTTCTGATCATTTATATATTTATCAGTCTTTCTGCTCTTTGTCTTTCACTGCTGGTTTTGTACATTTGTTTGTATAATGTATCAGTTTATACATGAAGTATATAGTATCAATATATTGCTTTTACATATACATGTCAGGGAACCTGCAAGGACTTGGGGGGTGAATGACTCTTTCCTTTCCCCAAGTATTTTCTCTTTCCTTTACTTGAAAGCCACCATAGCCTCTCCTCCTTTCCTGCTTCCTTCTCTGCTTCTCATCCGTCAGCCAACCTACCTTTATCTTCACCCAACTTCAGTTTTCCACTCTACCCTATCTCAGCACTCTCTGCATAGGAAAGCTATGGCCCAGTTCTGCTGTGCCAGTTGCCCTGGCTGGCCCAGCTGCACAGTGGGGAACCTGCAAAGACTTCCAAGAGACACTGCATTTCCCCCTGTCTCAACCTCTCCACACTATTTCCTCTTT
>NW_015173677.1:1698426-1706086 GCF_001447785.1 Gekko japonicus
GGAAGCCGCCCGTTGGGTAGGCCGGGGGAGGCATTTAAATGCCTCCCCAATCGTTCCAGCCCCCCCCCCGCCCACCTGCTTCAGAGTCGCCAGGGGGGTCGCTCTTCAGGCCTTCCTTCTGTAGCCACGCATGCAGAGGTTTTGGCTGTAGTGGGCGTGGCCAGCTCTGAAGCCAGCCGGAACTCCATTCCTGTGCGTTCCTGCCCAAAAATAGCCCTGATTGATTTATGCCATTTATATCCTATGTTTATCTACAGTAGGGACCAAAGCAGCTTATATCATTCTCCTCTCCTTTTTATCCTCACAACAGCCCTGTAAAGTAGGCTAGGCTGAAAGTATGTGACCGGCCCAAAATCACCTGGTCAGCTTCCATGGCAGACTGCTGATTTGAAACTGAGTCTCCCAGATCCTACTCTAATGCTTTAACTGCTACACCACACTAGCTTTCATAGGCTGCTATTGAACAGTAGCAAGCAGCCAGACCTAGGTGAGTCATGTTAGTAGGGCAGTATTAAGGTTATTCAGTGGCTGCTGCTAGGCCTAGCCCCAAGAAGTCCTCTGTCAAACAGCCCTAAAAAGGGTCCTGGTGACTCCCCCTGCCTTGTACTGACAAAAACTAGGCCTAGAATGCAATGGTTGCCTAGCAGCAGAAGGCTTCCATTTATTAAAGCTACAGGCACTCCTTGTCAGGTTCTTCTGGGGTCAGATCTAAGTTCAGGGATGATTTATTTGGGCAAGTGTCCCAGGACAGAGCCTCAAAGTAGAGCAACAGGAATTTTACCAAATTTTACTGAATTTCCCCAAATTGCTCTGCCAATTACCTATTCCCACCTGTCAAGGAATGGGTCTGGCTCTTTGTCCCTCGATAGGGTTCCCAAGTACTTACTGCAATCCGGCGGGGCAAACATGCTCCCTGGCCGGACCATTCTTCCCTGTAACGCACCATACTGTTGCCAGGAAGTGATGCTGGGTGACACTCTGGCAATGGGGCTGAAAACTCGATGGTAACATCGGGTTTCCAGCCCCATTGCCAGAACGTCGCCCAGTTTCACTTCCTGGCGATGGCATGGTGTGGCGCGTCTGTTGTCCCCGCAGGAATTATCCTGCGAAGATGTCTGTGTCCCCCACCGAATCATGGTAAGTACCTGGGAAGCCTGTCCCTCGATGCTCTTCAGCATGCCTTTTAAATGCTTTCACAAGAGAGGGCTAACCTGGCCTCAGACAATTGTCCTTCCCCAACCACATTGCCAGCAGGACCCTCAGAGCTGTGGTGGTGGTGGTAGTGCCCTAGGGAGATGGCAGGGCCCTGAGGAACCACTGTTTTGGCAGCAGGGCCCCTGGCTGCTGGCAGGACCCCTGGGAGTCACTGTGTCAGCTGTGCAGGTAAATAATCTGTACATGCACAGATAATGTTATTTTTTGGGGGGGTAAACCTCCCAATACAATTTTTTAATGCTTAAGATTTTTTCTGCAAACCTGGGGAGGGGTCTCCCCAAGTTTGGAGAAAAATCTCCTTTTTACCCCAGGAGCTGTCACACTGGTCATAGGGCCCCCAGAAGCCACAGTGGCTATGGCAGGGCCCCCAGACACTGCTGCACCAGCCATAGGCACCCCCAGAGCCCCACCAATGGCAGCACCTTGATCGTCAGGAGCTGCATCCTCTGGTAAGTACTCAGTGCCAGTTCCTACTTATCATCTATACATCTATTGACAGAGAAGGGGAGGAGGAATTTTTAAAAAAGAATATTTTGGTTTACTTGAGTAGTGCATATACATCACCATTTATACATAATCAAAATGAATTTTGATTGAAACAAAAGTCCTTCTTTGAACTCCAAAATACATATTGGGTGCAGGGACCCTGAAGTTAATAGATACGGAAGATTCTAATTATATGGTATCAGCTCCGATTCATTGAAGGAGATGGCATTATGGCATGCTGTACAGAAGTGCTAGTGATATTTTAATTACTGTATTAGTCCAAGAATATTCTAATGCTGTTTTTCTAATGTCTACCTCAGCCTATGGATGTCATTGTGATACAGACGTTATCATTCCCTCATTAATAAAGAAGGTGAGTTGAGTACAGGCGGTCTGGCCACCAAATCACTTCAAGGGAGAAAACAAGAGTGAGAACTTGGTGACACATGAAGTTTTGAACATATACACATAAACTATTTTAGTGATGGTAACAATAAAACTTTATATTGATACAGTGAGTGAAAGTGGGGTGAATCATCTTAACATAAAATGGGTGATGAAGACAGGGATGCCGAGTGGAATGCAAACAATGTCCCTGTACATGCTTTTTAGAGCAGATTTCTTCAAATACACCATCTTTTTTAATGTAGTCAGTTTGAGATGTTTATTTATTTGCTTTTATTTGTGTTGATATTTATACCCCACTGTTCTCAGCTGGGACCCAAAACAGCTCACAGCATTCTGCCCTTCTCCATTTTATCATCACAACCACCATGTAAGGTAAGTTGCTCTGAGAATGTGTACCTGAGCCAAGGTCCCCCAGTGAGCTTCCCTGTCAGAGTGGGGATTCAAATCTAGTTCTCCCAGATCCTAGTCCGACAGTGTAACCACTATAGAACACTGGTGCACTGTACATTATCTAATGTAAAGCTCTTGTTTCATCATTGCTCAGACAACAACTTCAAATGTGAGAAAAGGTGTATGCATTCCATCATACATTGTCATAATGGAAAGGTACGCCTTCCTTTTTGGTGCAGCAGTTAGAAGCGCAGACTGTAATCTGGGAGAACCATGTTTGATTCCCCACGCCTCCACATGCAGCTGCTGGTGTGACCTTGGGTCAGTCACAAGTTCTTTCAGAGCTGTTCTTTCAAGGGCAGTTCTCAAAAGAGCTCTCTAAGCCCCACCTACCTCACAGAGTGTCTGTTGTGAGGAGGGGAAGGGAAAGGAGATTGTAAGCCGCACTGAGACTCCTTCAGGTAGTGAAGGGTGGGGTATAAATCCAATCTCCTCCTCCTTCTCCTCCTTCTGGACAGTCCAAATCACTTACCTGATGAGCATCCTCTTTCAGAGGACTAAAACTCTGCATTTTCTTTCAGATCTAGGGAATCAATTTAAAATTGCCTGGTAGTGACTGAATATATCATTTTAAGGTACAGGAAACAATACATTATAACAAATCTATTCACAAATTATCTGCCAGCCTTTTAATTGCATCATCAAAGGCAACTCAATTAGGAATGTAATTGAGAATAGCCATATTGCATAACCTTGCGAATTCAAGAAAGAGACAGAAATATAAACAGAAGAGGGAATGTAGATATATAAACAGGAGGAAACTAAATAAAGCAAAAGAGAGAAAAGGGCCTAAAGAATTACATAGGGTTTCATTGTGGATTTGGGTGTTTCCCACCTTATCAGGCAACCTGGCATCCCTAGTTATTTGTCATAGACAAAAATTGTCTTCCAGAATGGTGGCTTATCACATAAACAGGTAGTTAGGAACTGAGCTAGTATTGATTGTCAGCCTGAAATGGTGGGAGAGGACTTTTAGATTTGAGAGCCAGTTTGGTGTAGTAGTTATTAGCACAGACTCTATTCTAGGAGAACTGGGTTTGATTTTCCACTCCTCCACGTGCAGCTGCTGATGTGACCTTTGGTCAGTCACAAGTTCTCTCTTAGCTGTTCTCTCAAAAGCAGTCCTTTAAAGAGCTCTCTCAGCCCCACCTACCTCACAGGGTGTCTGTTGTGGGGAGGGGAAGGGAAAGGAGATTGTAAACCTCTCTGAGTGAGACTCCAAGTGAAGGGTGGGGTATAATCCAATCTCCTCCTCCTCCTTCTCTGTTGGCTTTAGAAGTGAATACTATATTCGGGTAGAAGTAAAATGAAAAATGATCTGATGGGAATGTATTTTATGTACAGACTGAGCTATGTGACTGAAAGTGAGAGTCTCAGTTCAAAGCCTACATAGCCCCCAGAGGAGACAAAGATTCTGGGTAATAAGGTGCTAGCTTGGTAGTAATAGCGGGTTGGAACCAGACTAAGCTGGCAATTTCTCCCAATTTTCCTTTCCCACTGCCAACCCTCACAACAACCCTGCTTGGAGGGTCAACAGTGGGAGGGCTTCTAGCGTCCTGGCCCCAGTGCTGGACCTCCTGATGGCACCTGCTATTTTTGGCCACTGCGTGACAGAGTGTTGGACTGGATGGGCCTTTGGCCTGATCCAACATTGGCTTCTCTTATGTTCTTACCCTCTTCGTGTCATTCCTCAGGATCACCTGTCTCCCAGGAGCAGAATTTCACAGGGTGCTGAGTGGAGGGGAGACAGGAAAGTTCCATTCTGCCACAGAAGAATTAGTCCGGATCCGACCCAGTTTGTTCAGTATGTAATAACATTAAGAACCTCTTCACTTTACCTTTAATAGTACAAGTTTTTAAATGTATATAATATTTTTGTAATAGGTCCTGTTGATGGAAAGGTACCTGAACTGAGACTAAAAATATTTGGAGTTAGCTTTCGCAAGGAAAATAGTCATGAATAGAGAATCCTCAGTCTTTTTTATTGCTACATAATTTAAATATTACTGACACAGATGTTTGGATATATAATTGAAACATTAATTCAGCTTTAGATTTCCCAGGGGAATTCATAGAAAGCTCAGACACTTGAAAGAAGAGAAACTGTGCTACAAAGTGATTACAAAGAAGCAGCACAAGCAATTAAATGATCTAAAAGTTTGTTAAATTGTTTGTGAGTCTTTTAGATTCTTAATTGATTCCTGGCTCATTTATTAAAGAGAGGAGTGTCTCTTTTCATATTGAATAAAGGTCTTGCAAAGATATAACAAATCTAATCTCTCATCATAGAAGGTTCATTGCACTTCTAGTGAACTGACATTCTTTTATTAACATCCTCACAATCTGATAAAATTTATTAGTAATGTGTTAGCTGGGCACAACTTTAGTTACCACAGGTAGCTATGGCATCAGAGCAAAATATGTTGTATGTTCACTACTGTGGAGGGGGGGTTATCTATTAGGTTAATTTTTTAAATATAATTTATGTTTTTATTCAAGGAACACAGAGGTTTTTGATAACATTCAACACATCTGGCATACAAAATAAATGCAGAACATTTCTTGCAATCCACTTACCACTCTACAGTCCCTGAATACTCTCCCCCTCTAGAAGACAGGAAATTAAAAAAAAAATGAAAACAGAAAATTAGTGTTGGTAATTATTTTTCTTTCCCCGAATGCATCCTGTAAGGTTGGATTGCAGCAGAAACAGCAAAGTTTCTTGGTGCTTTGTTTAACTTCACTAGGTGCTGTGAAGTTCCTTCTTTTACATTTAGATTTTGTTTACAGCTTCAGCCTAGGCATATTTATATACATACCAGGACACTACAAAATAACAGCTTCCAATCATGGGGAGAGAACCTTCTCAGCATGCACTGTGCGCACCTATGCGCACCCTCCAATGAATGCAGATAGGTGGAGGTAAGTTTGTACTGCAATTGCTCCCTCTCCAAAGATGCTCATTCCCTCCTGCCTGTTGTCTGAAAATGGTTCTAGTTTCAGTTGTGTGTTCTCTCTCTCTCTCTCTCTCTCTTCCGCATTTAGATAATCTTGTACAAATAGGTGGTTTTCACTGTGTCCTTAAAACAGTAATGTGTGGGCTAGTATTGACCTGGTACATAAGGCAATAGCAAGACTTTCCTATGCAAGCTAGAGCATAACTGCTAGATTTGTTTTATGTATTCCATGCTAAGCTTCTACATTTCAGAAATTGGTGTCTCTACCGTTGTAAGCTAAAAACAAGTCAGTCAGGTCATTTATCATTTTAATATTGGAACTAAATCAAGTAGCAGTGAGCATTTCTATTGGATCTCATCATCCATTAACTTAAGTCTTGCTATATGTTCATTTGATTCTACTTTTAGCTAAGCAACATTCCTAGGATTGCACTGCCCATCTTCCAGTAGTTGGTGGTTAATTTTTTGGTTGGGGGGTGACTGAAGTTCAGAATTATACCAAATCATTATCCTTTGACACCTTTTCTCTCTGGTGGTAGTGGAAAGTGCTATCAAGTTGCAACTAACCTATGGCAATCCTGTAGGTTTTTCAAGGCAAGAGACAAATAGAGGTGGCCTGTTTGGTGTGAAGAGCCAGTTTGGTGTAGTGGTTAAGTGTGTGGACTCTAATCTGGGAGAACCGGGTTTGATTCCCCACTCCGGCACTTGCACCTGCTAATGTGACCTTGGGTCAGTCACAAGCTCTGGCACAGCTGTCCTTGAAAAAGAGCAGTTTGTGTCAGAGTTCTCTCAGCCCCACCCACCTCACAGGGTGTCTGTTGTGGGGAGGGGAAGGGAAAGGAGTTTGTAAGCCGCTCTGAGACTCCAAGTGAAGGGCGGGGTATAAATCCAATCTCTTCTTCTTCTTCTTCTTCTTCTTCTTCTTCTTCTTCTTCTTCTTCTTCTTCTTCTTCTTCTTCTTCTTCTTCTTCTTCTTCTTCTTCTTCTTCTTCTGTCATTGCCTGCCTCTGCATAGCAACCCTGCACTTCCTTGGTGGTCTCCCATCCAAGTACTAACAGGGCTGACCCTGCTTAGCTTCTGAGATCTGATGAGATCAGGCTGGGCTGGGCCATCCGGGTCAGGGCTTTTCCATATATGCCAGGGCTAGATTGGCATTGTCATGCTTTTTCACCAGTCCCAAATACTTAATCTGTTATGAGCTAGACGTGATTGCAGATTTCCCTTGATGGTACACAAATTAAAATGTTTGGCTTACCTATTCTATAATTGTGAACATCTCTACTTCACAATTATATTGTCTATTTTGATTTTTGCATAATCTGTTTGTGGAAGAGCTGTACTGATCTGTAAGAACGATGGATGTTTAGTGAGAGC
Organism: Gekko japonicus; assembly: GCF_001447785.1. Lineage (NCBI taxonomy): Eukaryota > Metazoa > Chordata > Lepidosauria > Squamata > Gekkonidae > Gekko > Gekko japonicus. Next base: position 1,705,318 of record NW_015173677.1, read on the forward strand.
TGTTTTATCAGCTTTATTTACCAGCCATTTAAGCTTTTGCATGATGGAGTTAATGAATCAGAAAGAACATTACCTTTGCATGTCATGACTGGCATTTGAGTTTCTCAGGAGGAAACACGTTTTTATCGCTTCAAGCTGCAACCAACCAGGTAGGAGTAAAATGTAAAAAAATACATATATAGCTTTTTAAAGGTGGCTGCTGCTGTCAATGCATTAAAAAAAAAAACCCTGACAATCTAATCACACATTTGATTGCTCCCTAATTTTTCTTCTTTATCAGGACTTCAGTCTTTGAACCATGGTGAGTCTGGCGAGTGGCTTAGTGATGCCAGCCTCTTTAGCAGGCTTCAAGCTGTATGCAGCACATATGGCATGATCTACTTGGTATTTGTTTAGTGTGATCCAGTGATCTGCTGGAAGAAGAGAACGTAAAGGTAGGCAGTGGCCCACCAAGCCCTCAATCCTAGAGTGAATCAAAATTAAGCCCACATACTTAGGCCCCGGTCACACGGGAGGTTTTGCCCCGCAAGAGGGACAGATCGGGGGTGCATCAAATGGGCGTGATCACACAGCAACATCTGGGAAGCGGAGCGTACCCGTCCCCGATCCGTCCTTTCTGGGCGAAACCGCGCATTAAGAAAAAAACCTAGGAAAGAGTACTACCTACCTGAAGCTCCACAGCAAGGACAGCCATGGGATAGCCGGCACGCCCATCTTCCGCAGCATTCAATGCTCCCGGCCAAACTGCGCATGTGCACACATGCGCAGC
>NW_015173677.1:1706145-1739233 GCF_001447785.1 Gekko japonicus
GGCATCTGATCGTGCCGGGGAGCAACTGCGCGGCGGCTCGAGGGATCTGTCTGATCCTTCCGCTGCGCGTTTATTTTGCTGCGGCTCAGAAAAGCCATGCTTTGGCCGTGCTCCCCCCCCCCCTGTGTGACCGGGGCCTTAGATTTGCTTTCTGAGAGCTACCGTTTTCATAAATTTCCCCATACACTTTTGTTCACAAATAAACCATGTTCACAAAAATTGAAAGTTCCACAGAGCAGCTTGGTAAAAACAAATGGAATAAGTGACTGTTTTAAGAACTAGATGAGGGTCTTTGGAAGGGGCACTGTCATGTTTGCATTAGAGGCAGCCATTTGTCTCCCACCCTAGTCTAGGAAAGCACTTTGGGCTCTCAGGGAAAGGGCCACAACTGTGGAGGAAGCAATAATTTCTTCCTACTAAAAGCAGGAAAGAAGATGTATTTCTTCAAGGCTAAGGCTCAATCAACCAACTAGAGCAGTCATAGCCCCTTGACTAACTGCTGTTATGGTTTCTCCCCCCCCCCTTTTTTGAGGGGGTATTATAAAGGCAAGATAGTGTACTAACTTTTTTGAAGCAGTTGATGTTACAAGCTTAGTATTTTAGAAAAGAACACAAAGGTATGAAATTTTCATGTATAGCTGTTCTTCAGTGTGGTATGCCACCTTCTGTACAGGGCGGTTATACCTCTGGGGTAACGCAAATTAAGATATTAATAGTATTCCACATTCTGCTTACTTTTTGTCCTCTGTTATTTAAAAGCTGCGTGTGCCCTCCCCCCATCCCAACTTCCTGGTATATTTGATTTCACTTACAAGACCACTACAGTCCATTTTTCACCTCTCCTGAGTTATGTCCCTGCAAGTGTAAATGGCAAGTGAAACAGTAATCAGAGGTGTTAATTTGTCCTTGCAGGGTGGCAGATAATTGGAGTTGGAACTTTGTACAGAGTCTTTAAAAAAATTAAATGATGCTTTTAAACTTTGGGTACAAATTAAGGGAAAAGATCAAGGAACAGAAAGGGAGACACTGAGATGTAACTGGAGTCAGATATTTAACTCTATTTCTCTGGAGTCAAGCTTGATAGTATTATAGAATCATAGAGGTGGAAGGGACCATACAGGCCATTTACTCCAACCCCCTGCTGAATGCAGGATAAGTCTAAAGCATCCCTGACAGGTATTCTTCCAGCTGCTGCTTGAAGACTGACAGCGAGGGGGAGCTCACCACCTCCCTAGCTATATGGTAAAATAATGCTGTCGGTCCATTAGGAAAAAATCAAAAAATAACAACAGAATAACTTTATGAGGGCCAACAAAACATTGTAAAGTAATGGTAAAAGTTTAATTCTCCATAACTCTTCCTTAGGCAGTATTTTAAGCAGGGAAAAAACAAACAAATACTGTAACAAAGCAGTAAAGAAATGCGGAAGATCCTTTCGAAAACCCTACCCTCTATTCCCATTTTTTTCACTTGTAGAAACTCATTTCTGGAATTCCCTTATCACAGAGGCTCACCTGGAACCTACCCTACTCTTTTAGATGTGAGGCCAACAGATTTCTTCCCTTTCACTGAGGGTTTTCATCTTTTGTAGCTATTGTTTTATGGTATGCTTCTCGCCTGAGGGCAGTTTTTGGATGCTCCTGAATACCATTTTCTGTTTATATGTCTAGTGATTCCTTTTTTTATCTGTTGATTTCAGTAGGGCTGTTTTTAATGTGGTTTTATGATTTTATAATTGTATATTGTTACCTTTTCGGCTACCTCAAGCTGGTACCTATGGAGAAGGCATATGTATGCTCTACATAAATAAAAATAGCAAGTGTAAAGGAATATTTCCAGAACATGAAAAGTTTCTGAGGTCTAGACTGGACATGCAGAAGAAAGATACAGTAATGAAGTGGCAGGATGCTGAAGAAGTAGAATAAATCATGCCACTTACCTGGAAAAGTCCCATGGGATCAGTCCAATAATATCAGTCAGATTTCCCATGCAATTTCCTCAAGGGAAGCTGTGAATTTCATAGAAAGCCTGTTCAGCAATCAAACCTAACCTGTTCAGTACTCATGATGCAACCATAAGCTGTTGAAGCATATGTTCAGCTTTCACTGAGCAACTCAAACAGCTGCTGAACAAGCTTGCAGCTACATGTTGGTCAGAAGAGGACTCACAGTTGAATGAAGGATTGAGCGATCAGATGAGAGTCCTCCTAGCTCTTCCTTGTATTCTAGCCTAGTGCTGGAACACAGGAAAGTGTCACGAGGAATCAGAAACCAACTCACAGCTGATGAAGGATCAGCCAGGCTTTTGATCTACCTCTCCCTTCAGAACATCGCTGTACAGTAAAGTTAATCAGAAGCAATTGGTTTCTGATCACCCCCACTGCAAAAGGGAGAGGAGAAAAGTAATTTCATTCACCTTCCAACTTGGTAGAGGAAATGGAGCAATACTTCTGATGTCCCCATTACAATATAGGGTTGCCAACCCCAGGTTTGGAAATGCCAGGATATTTGAGGGTGTAATTTGGAAGAGTGGGATTTAGGGAGGGGAGTGACCTTGTTAGGGTATACTGCTATGCAGTCCACCTTCCAAAGAAGCCATTTTCTCCAAGAGAAGTGGAATAAGTGTTTTAAATAAATGATTGATGTAGCCTGGAGAACAGTTGTAATTCCAGGAGATCTCCAGTCCTCAGCCTGAAGGTTGGCAACCCTAAGGGAGCATGTGAATGCTTCTCTCCTTTTCTCTGTAGCCAAGTTGTCTGATCCTTTTCTCTGCAACCCAGGCCAACAGTGGGAGAGGGAGAGTGATGTCTTTCCACTTCCCTACCCCACCGAGGGTTTGAGCTGTAGAGAACAGAACTGAACTCCTTTTCTCTATGGGAGCAGGAGAAGAGGAAAAAGAATCATTTGAGCTTCTGATCATGTGCACATGCACGCACACGCACACCAGCAACAAGCAAATATGCTGCATTTTAGCAAGACTATTGTGAATGACTGCACTTTTAAAAGCTTTGAAGTGCTGGACAAACAGGTAAAGAATTGTGACGGGTTAATTCTTTACAGAAACAGAGAGCCTTGAGTGATAGGCTGCTCCAAGCAATTTTATTAGTTAACATCAGCTGAGCAAAGGAAGACTTTAGAGCTGAATGCTGAGGAGGAGAACTCATTTGGAATTCAACCCTGACTGAGAGCAGTTTAAAACAGACAGGAGAACTGGGGAAAGTTGATAAGGACAAGTGGGTTGTTAGATGGAGACTCCAATTTGGGCCAAGGAAAGGGGATAGATCTTCTAGTGAGAGGACAATTTCCCTACCCAGTCAAACAGGGAGTTAGCCCTGGTCTGATGTGGTTAGAAACTGACTTTAGAAACCTTAAGAGTCAGTTGAAAACTCAAGATGAGTACTGGTGTTTCAAGAGATCGGGTTTTGGTACCGGAAAGCATGCACCAGCCTTAAGGAAACTGAAAGAGTTAGACAATACTCAAAGAAAGTGTATTGAAGTATTTGGGGAAAACACTAGAACAAAAGCCTCTCAACATAAAGATTTAAGTCACTGTGAAAAGCTTAAAAAACTCTCATTATCGTGCAACATAAGAACTAAAGTCTGTGCATGTACTGGTTTTAACTCCAAAATTTGAACCCTTGATTTCACCTGACCTTTCCACTTTATGTTGAATAAAATATTTTATTAATTTGGAATATTAAAAAAATCTCATTCTTGGACTGAGCCAAAAAAACAAGTGTATGCCAATAAATGTTATTGGAATTGTACTGAGCCAAAATACTATACTTTGACAAACAGGGACAGCCAGAGTTCTTCAGGAAAGAAGAAAACACATTACTAGGGTGACTCAGGCAGACAGGGAAAGAAAAAGGGAGGGAAAATCTTACCTCTGAAGAAGGGAAATGGACGGGGGCAGTGTTCCCTGTAAGCTGTGCTAGGGTGCACTAGCGCATGAATTTCTGGACTCCAGCACAGGGATTTTCATCCCAGCGCACAGGCCCCAGGAGTGGGGGGCCCTCCTTCTCAATAATCAACTTACTTGGTGAGGCAGCTGTCTTCTCACTGTCTGCAGGGCCAACCATCTAAAGGGAGGCAGTTGTCTGGGCCCCGCCTTACTTTTTGCTTCAACTAGAATGCCTGGAAGACCCCTCCTGCTGTGGTGCTCTAGAAGATCTGCTCTCGTGCCCCACAGGCCACTGGATCAGGTAAAGTCTCCCCCTCGCCTCTCTCTGTCCAAGAGGAAGTTTGGGCTCAGGACTGGGAGGTCCCCAGCAGCCATGCCACGCATTTCTCTCCCTAGCCCCAATGGGGTAGCCCCAATGGGCTTTACAGTTAAACACAGCAAAAGGCTCTTCATGAGAAGCTTTGTTTTGGGGTGGGGGAGGGAAGGAGCTGGTTTCCAGGTGGAGGCTTGCACCGGCTTGCTTGGTTGCTGGTGAGTCCCTGGGAGAGAAAAGCCCCTTGCGCTTATTTTGCATTGAGGGGGAGAGTAGGAGCTGGCTTCTACATGGAAGGTTGAGCCTTCTCAGCTGGTTGCCAATGAGTCCCTGTGAAAGAAAAGCCCCTTGTGCTTGTTTTGTTGCTGGATCCAGCCTTCCTTCAGCTTAAGAGTCCCTCCAATAGTCCCTGCAAGAGAAAAGCCCCTTGTGCTTGTTTTGCATTTGTTTGGGGTTCGGGGAGGGAAGGACCTGCCTTCCACATGGAAGCTTGAGCCTTCTCAACTGGTTGCCAGTGAGTCCCTGAGAGAGATAAACCCCTTGTGTTTGTTTTGGTGTTGGATCCAGCCTTCCTTCAGCTTCAGAGTCCTTTCAATAGCAGAAAGAGTAAGCATCCTTAGACTGGAGGAAGGCTTCAAACTTCAGTTACTGGAGTGGTAGCAGAGGGGTAGGAGCCACAAAGTGACTTGAGTATTCTATGCTGAGATTTGCAGTTTTCAGATGTGATGTTGCAAGAGAACATCTTCCCTTTTCATAGAATCATAGAATAACAGAGTTGGAAGGGGCTATACAGGCCATCTAGTCCAGTCCCCTGCTCAATGCAGGATCAGCCTAGAGCATCCCTAACAAGTGTAATCTATCTGCTTGGTTCATAACCTTTTTTTGTAAGTTGTTTGAACAGATGCACTTAAATTGTGGAAAATAGTCTCTCTCCACTTCATTATATTTTCCAATGTGGCTTTCAGAGTTAAACTGGCTTGGGGGACTGGTGGGGCATCAGGTCCCTCAAGGTTGGTTGGAGAGGGTGGGGGGATGGAGATGGATGTTGTAAGTGGGAAGCTGGGAGGATGGAGATTCTTGTGGGGGGTCTTTTAGTAGCAGTTTTAAGGACAGATGGGCCAATGAGACCCATCCAGTCCAACAGTCTGGCTAAAGCCCTGGTGCCCACTATTGCCCCCCTGGCATAAATTAGAACGTTTACTGTAATGAGACTTGATACTCTTTCAGTTAGAATGTTTAAATAATTATTAAAGTTATTCTCACAAAGTTATGGTAACGGTTATGTTTACATTTCATGTCTGTATATTTTGTATGTTCATAAACTGATATTAAAAAATAAAATGTAGACTGGCTCACAACTTTTATGGTTTGGCTCACAAAGACATTTTTTTGCACACAGAGCTTTTGAGCTTAGAAGGAACATTGGACGGGGGGCAGCGTCATAACTAGGATGCAGTAACATTTCCAGGATGGGAAATCAGAATAATTCAACTTCCAGTACATTCACGTGATGAACTGAAATTTGCCTCCTGATACCTCTTCCCGCTTAAAAGTTTTGCTTGGTATTCCTCTGCACAGATCAGAAGCTGACTTCCAGATTCTCCCTCATTAACTAGGATCCAGCTTCTGATGGCTGCAAGTAGCCTTTCCTGCAAACAAATGGAAACTGGCTGCAAGTAGCTGAACAGCCCATCAATTAATTGGCTGTCAGATCTCCACTGGCGAACAGGATATGAGCTGAACTGGCAGCTGTTCAAACATTCCTAATTGCCTCATATTTAAAAAATGCTTAAATGTGACTGTGGATACTTGTTCACTGGCAATGATAATCTCATTGGTTTTCAGCACAATGGTTAGATTAATTCTTCTCTGCCACACAGGCAGAGAGAGGCAAAAGGACATGACTCTATCAGCTGGTCCCATGGTCTGGAAGCACTGCAGGGTGCACACTCTTCCTCTGAGCTCTCTGGTTCAGACAGTAAACTCACACACAGAGAGACCAGCCTCTTCTTCAGCTGGGCTGCAAGCAGCCTATGCGGCAGCATTATTCAGTGCATTCTTTCCTGCCACATGGCTCAACCAGAAAATGGACAAAGAAATAGATGGGAGTGTCCATCAGCAGAGTCATTCTGATCAGTACTGGCTGGCCCAGATTGGGCGAGGGGGGCACTGTCAGATGGCATAGTTGCTGTGGAAATTGAGTCTATGGGAACATGGAACTGATGGGGAGATAGAGGCTGGCTGGAGAAGGACACCTCATGCTGGCTGCTTTCTTTTCATTGGGTATTTGTCTTAAATTCAGGGTCATATTTTTATGTGTAAGCTTATGGGGGGGGCAAACACATTCTGGACCATCTTCGGGTAAATATAGTAAGAGTGTTCTGACATATGAAAATCCAATCATTGAGTTACAGAGCAGGCATCTGACCTAACCAGTAAACTATTAAAAGCCTGTACTGTGGTTTGCCACTATTCTATACTAGCTGTAGCTTACAACACCTTTTGCTCTTAAAAGCTAGAGTAATTCCCCATGTACCAATCTCATCTCCTGCTTCAAGCTTTCACTATTAAAAGAAATGCACTGTAGTACTGCAGAGATCAGTGTCAGACTCAGTTTCATTTAACATTGTTACTAATGAACTGGAAGGAAGCGTAAGCAGCAATTCCACAGCATTTGTAGACCATAATAAATTAGGGTACTGCAAACTACCAGTTAAGACAAATAATGCTATTAATATAAAGAGACCTAAAAAGTAACAAACAAAGATTTAACCTGGAAAACACATACTGGTATGCAAATAAGGGGAAAAATCAATTTAGAGAACAAATACCGGTGTTACATTCCAAATATTCATCTCTGAATTCCAGAAACAATACTGACGAGAACGGAAAATACCTGCTGCAGTTCTTGTGCCTGTTTATTCGGAAGAAAGTTCCACATAGTTATGGAACTTATTTCCCAGTAAGTATGTGCTTTAAGGGATTTCCAAGATAGGCCTTTACAGTGATTTTTGAACTTAGTAAAATCTTTAAAAATGTGGGGAAATGGCCATTGAATAGTAGATACTAGGGATGGTCAAGAATTTAAATGCCTTTGGAACTCACTTCTAGCTGGGTGGCCTGACCCCAGAGTAAGCTCCAAAGGCATTTAAATGCCTTCAGAACTCATTTCAGCCAGTGATAGGTTCCAACGGCATTTAAATGCTTTTGACGCTCACTTCCAGGTGGACTGCCAGACCCAGAAGTAAGCTCTGGAGGCATTCGGAGCCCAAGAATGTGTCTCCCATGAACCTGAGAAACTTCCATGAAAAACATGGAGGTTTATGGGTGGAACATGGGAGACATGTTCTCCCAAATTCCTGGTTTGCAAACAACAAACTGGCCTGGTCCATGCTTGAACTGGGGTTCATTTGAGGGTTTGTGGCCATCCCTAGTAGATACATATAAAAATCACTGGAGTCCCTGAAATAAGGCAGTAATGCTAGGAAAAGTTGAAGGCAGTAGGAAAAGAGGAAGACCCAACACGAGATGGATTGACTCAGTAAAAGAAGTCACGGCCCTCAGTTTGCAAGCCCTGAGCAAGACTGCTAATGGTAGGACATTTTGGAGGTTCATTAATTCATAGGGCTGCTATAAGTTGGAAATGACTTGATGGCAGTTAACATACGCACATAGGAATAATTTACACTGAGCCACTCATAACCTGTTTACATAACTAATGAAACTATAAGCAATACAGTCCTGTCAAGACACCACATTTTTCACTTCAGGCCCCTCTTTGGGATACATTACATCTGGAGGTGGGGCATACAAAGAACAGGGCTGTTTCAACAGTCCCTCCTCCCACATCCCGATACAGAAGACCCTTTGCTCCCCTGTGCTTGTCACCATCTTTATAAATTTTTTTTGCCCCAAAGCTACTTAGGATTTAGTACTAAGGTATATTAAAACTCGTGTGATGGGAAAACAGCAAATTAAGGGGGAACAAACATAAAACCATTAAATTGCTGTTGAAATAAAACAGATGCAACTACTCTTTTTAGTTGTTTCAGTTGATTTAACCAGGCTTTTGTTTTATTTTAGACTTTCTTTACTACTTTTATTTATTTTTATTTATCAAATTTATATTCTGCTCCCTCTCCCCCAAATGGGACTCAGAGCAGCTAACAGCATATAAAATATACCAATAAAACCAATACAAAGATACAATAAATTATCTTTAAAATATAAAATGGTTAAAAATCTACCCCCATCAAAATCTATCCACTATAAAGTGGGGTAGGATGTGTGGATGGTGAAGACACTGCTGATGTATACCAGCTGCCTGGTGGATCGCAATCACACAAGGGTTGCCTGAAAAAGAGCAGCCTTGCATGCCCTACGGAACCTAGGGAGGTCCCACAAGGCACACACCTCTTCAGGAAGACAGGGGTCACTACTGAGAAGCCCCTTGTCCTTGTTGATACAAGGTGGGCAGTTTGTGGACCAGGGACCTTCAATAAATGCCGAGATGAATATTGGAGAAGATGGGAGGATCATGCTGGGAGAGGTGGTCCCGAAGATATGAGGGTCCCAGGCTATTTAGGGCTTTAAAGGTAAGTGCCAACACTTTGAATTGGCACAGGAAACTAATTGGGAGCCAGTGCAGCTGCTGTAGCATAGGTGTTTTATGTGCTGACCAAAACACTCCTGTCAGCACTCTGGCAGCTGCATTCTGGACCACTTGCAGCTTCTTAAGTGTCTTCAAAGGTAGCCCTGCAAAGAGCGCATTACAGTAGTCCAGTCTTGAGGTGACTGTTGAGTGAATTACTATGGCATGGTCTTCCCAAGACAGATAGGGAGCAAGTTGTTGGGCCCAGTGTAGATGGTAAAACACAGTATTTGTTACCGAGGACACATATTTCTCCATGGAGAGCAAAGAATCAAGCCATACTCCTAAATTTCTGATCAAGTTGACTGTAGAAGGACGGACCCCATCAAGGGTTGGTAGAAGTGGTCACCTTGGTGGTCTGGGCTTCCCAGCCACATAATCTCTGTCTTAGATAGATTTAGCTTTAACCAGAACCAGCTCTCACCTAGCCATTCCACCACTGCATCCAGGCATGAGGCCAAGACTGGAATTCTGGCTACCAGTTGCTCATTAAATAAGAGGTGGAGCTGGGTGTTGCCTGCAGATTGATGGCACCCCACTCCAAATGTGATGATCTCTGCCAGAGGGTGCATATAGATATTAAATAACATTGGGGAGAAAATTGACCCCTGTGGAACTCCAGAGGTTAGGATCCACCTCTCTCCACCCATGATTACCCTCTGGGACCGACCCTGGAGGAATGAGGAGAACCAGCTCATGGCCGTACCCCTCACACCTATGGAGGGTAGGTGGTTGCCCAGGACCACTATGTCTACTGTGTAAATTTTACTGTGTAAAGGCAGCAGACAGATTCAACAGGATCAGTATAACCATCCTGCCTGCATCAAGGTGTAACCGGAGCTTAACCAGAGCAACCAGAGCTGTCTCAGTCCCAAACCCCAGCCAAAAGCAGTATTGGAAGGGATCTAAGGCAAATGTCTCATCCAGGAATTCCTGGAGCTGTTCAGCCACTGCTCACTCAATCACATTTCCCAGAAATGGAAGTTTAGATACTGGAAGGTAATTGGCTAGGTCTCTCTCATCTAGCAATTACTTTTTCAGGAGAGGTTTCACCACTGCCTCCTTGAGGGAGCTAGAGAAAGAGCCCTGGGAGAGTGAAAGATTGATAATGTCTCTCATTTCCCTGGAGGCTTTCACCAACCAGGAAGGGCAGGGATCTAAGGAGCAGATAGTAAGCAGCACAGCCAATGTTGACACTGTCAACATTTTCCTGGGAGAGTAGGTTGAAGGAGTCTAAAAATGGACTTGATTGCACACACAAGATTCCTACTAACTCAAAATCTAACAGCCAAGTCTTGGTGAAGAAGTGAGCCTTTATCAGAAAAGAACATAATTCTGACTCATGTCATTATGAACCACCTTATTCACATACTGGTGTATACAAATATTTCCAACTATTTCTCTCAGGTGTTGAATCTTTGGCACATGTTTTAGCTTTTCGTATTTAGCCTTAGTATTAAGTCTTCATAGCTGGCTGAAATGAAATCCTTGCTGGTGTTTTGTAAATAACTCCTTGTATTGATTTTGGTGACATTCCACTGGTTTCTATGAAACTTAATATGAGTGAAGTGTGAACAGGACCACAGCCTTAGAGGTCTAATAATAACCTAGTAAATTATTTAAACGAGACTGACTTCCAAAACAGTGTTCAGTGTTGCAACCTTAAACATTTTATATATTCCCTTGGAACACATAGTAATTTTGTACAATTTCTAATTGTAGCAAGTTCACTGAAGCCCAAGTGCTGTCAATGACTCATTGCCAATAGCAGCATATGCTCTACTCTCACCCCATTTTTTTTAGAATCTGAGTATGCATTTTATTGACATGTTCAGTCAACAAATTTTCTGAAGATAACAATGCCAGGCCCCCAGTGGCATTGGGGGATACCAGCTCCCATTTCCTGCTGCTGCTCTAAGAAGAAAAATCACATAAAAATGGCTATCAGGCCTATGGTGTGATGTCACTTCTAGGGAAACACCAAAAGTGATGTCATGCCTCTCTAGGAATTGCTGGGAACTCTAGCATAGAGTTGCCTGCAATTCTCAGAGAGCTGTGATGTCACTTCTGGGCTTTCCCTAGAAATGTCCTCTTTAGGAATTGCTGAACACTTCATGGTTATACCATAGAGTTTCAGTGATTCTTAGACAGGCATGACACAACTGTCAGGGATTTCCCAGAAGTGATGTCATGCCATCCTACAAGTCTCTTGCTGGTTTCCAACCCTTGGTAAACACCTGTGCATAGAAGTTCATTAAGTAATAGGAGTCACATGTTTTGCCTTCAGAGTATACATATAAAAGACAGAGAATTTTACTGCTCAGAAAAGTTAGTTTGAACCTCAACATGCTTGTGAGCATTTACTTCAGGTCAACAAAGTATGTGAAACTGTGCTGGCCCACACTAAATGTTTAAAAGGATGTGGCTGTAGGCAACCAGTATGCTGTCAGCTGTCAGGTACATCCATTGCACCCAGCCAATTCTGCCCTAAGACCTATGGAACCTGTAAACAATAATATTGTGCTCTAATTTCCCCCCAGTTCAGTGGTCTGTGTTGTCTTTCTCTCCCTTTCCTTCTGTCACCGCTCCAGGCACAAATCATCCACCATTATTTTACTAGCTACATTGTAGTATACTGTCTTTCTTTGAAACTCATTTGACTATTAGTACCAAAATCTGTTTTTGTGAGAACTGTTGGATAATCTCACCTATAAACTGCGATATAAATCTTGAGTTGATCAATGTGTGGACATCTTCTGTAAACAGATAAAATACAGTATTCCTTATTGCATTTGACAAGTTCTATTAAATTATATATTTAGTCAGCCCTCCTCTTCTAACAAGGTTGACTCTCATTCATGCTTAACTGAATACGGGAAAGCCATTTATATAATTTATTAAATCAGAAGAGTTCCATCCTAATTTCCAATTGGGACTAGAGTAAATTTCATCATTTATGGACACCTCCTTAGCAATTTGTATGGACTCCCAATCTTGTTTTCTGAAAACAGATCTTCAACCCACCCCCACCCCTGCACATTTTGCATGGACAAGAGCAGTGCAAAAGATATTGTGCGCATCAGGGAAATGCTGGAATAATTGTGGCTAATATGAAGACTTCCTAGATTATTTCAGATCTCTGCAACAAACAGGATGCAATACAACCTGCTTTCTTGACAGCAGTAAGAACTTCTTAGTAGGAATTTCTCTTGAATAACTGTGTGGTAGGGCAGCACTATTTGCTAATTCTCTAGGTGCCTCTCTGGATGGCATATTTCAGATATTCAGTTCAATGTCTCTTCCTTGTCCCATCTGAACATCCTCTTTCACCTGAAGTGCATTTGTCTGCATAAGTGATGTTGATTTGTGAGTTCTGACTTTAAATAATAACCTACTTAAAGCTATTTATTTTCAAATGCCCAATGGCACATAAGGCACACCACACTGCAATATATTTGTGTTTCATTGTGTTAATGTAATTAACATTTTAATAAAATTTCAATCAGAATAATCTGTCAGAGAAACACATGCTGATTTAATTTCTGCTGGATTCTCTTTAGCTTACTAATGTGTCATACTAGGAATAAAGTGGCAGTAGACTACAAGCAAGCAAGAAAAAAAATATGATTCATAAGTCCTATTGAAAGTAATGAGACTTAGCAGTGACTGTGTGCTGGTGTTCTGATGATTTCGATGTGTTAGACTTGCAGGGGGAAATTATCCAACACATTTGTCCTTTCTGGCTCCATAACAGATTTCTGTAGGAAATTTACTTACTGACTGACTTGGAAACAATGTAACAGCTGAACATAGGTGGAGAGTGTAACTTCCATAATGTACCAGCACAGACGCATCTAGTGGCTTTTGGGAAATGTGGAAACCTCCTTGTAAATTAACACATCTTACAGCTGTTGATTTTGCCAGAATCTGTATCTGCTATATTTGAGGCAGCCCAACTGCCCTGCAGACAATAGGATAGGGGAGGATGAAGGCATCGACAAGACAGTGTCCAAGGGAACCTTACTTATTTAGGATCAAAGTTAGCATGCCAAAGACTGGTAGCCCAGCCAGGTATTGCCTTGGTGTGCTTTGCATGCGAAGCAGCCTAATTTAATAAGAAACTCTGCAAGTGCAAAGTCTCACTGGTGAGTACTTTTGTCTTAAACATAGAAACTCGGGGTACAGCAATAGAGTACAGTAAATACAGAGTAAATTGCTGAAAAAGTTCACTAAGATATATACAAAAATATTCAATGAAAAATATTCAAATTTCCATGATGTAATTTAATACTTGTTGTTAGTATGTTGGACAAACATCTAGGGCTTTGCGGACCCGTATATTAGAACACAGATCGAAGTTAAAACATAAATGTATGACAGCTCCCATGGCCCAGCATTTTGAGGAGGCCGGTCATGGCCCCAATGATTTCAGATGTCTAGTTTTGGAGGTAGTGAGACCTAAACCTTACATGTATGTTGATATGCAAAAATTGCTGATACAAAGAGAAGCGTTTTGGACTTTTGTATTAAAAACTGAACAACCTTGTGGACTGAATGCTGCCCTTGACTTATCATGTTTTTTAGGAGAGTAAACATTGGATCTCTATTTGATATATCTCTCTCTCCCTGTACCATTGTGGGGTTCTTTCATTGTAATTATAAAATTTCTGGCAAGACAAAAGTACTCACCAGTGAGACTTTGCACTTGCAGAGTTTCTTATTAAATTAGGCTGCTTCGCATGCAAAGCACACCAAGGCAATACCTGGCTGGGCTACCAGTCTTTGGCATGCTTACTTTGATCCTAAATAAGTTCCCTTGGACACTGTCTTGTCAATGCCTTCATCCTCCCCTGTCCTATTGTCTGCAGGGCAGTTGGGCTGCCTCAAATATAGCAGATACAGATTCTGGCAAAATCAACAGCTGTAAGATGTGTTAATTTACAAGGAGGTTTCCACATTTCCCAAAAGCCACTAGATGCGTCTGTGCTGGTACATTATGGAAGTTACACTCTCCACCTATGTTCAGCTGTTACATTGTTTCCAAGTCAGTAAGTAGGTAAATTTCCTACAGAGATCTGTTATGGAGCCAGAAAGGACAAATGTGTTGGATAATTTCCCCCTGCAAGTCTAACACATCGAAATCATCAGAACACCAGCACACAGTCACTGCTAAGTCTCATTACTTTCAATAGGACTTATGAATCATATTTTTTTTCTTGCTTGTTGTCAACAGGTTGAATATCACACTTAGTAAGAACTGTAGCATTACTAATATTCTCAAAAACCAATCCTGTGCTATATAAACTACCTGGCATCAAACCAGCCAAATAAAAATTAAAAGTAAAACATATCTCACTTTTGGTTGTAGATGGTATTTCTCCATTTATTTAATAAATCAGAGTGGGTCCAGGAGTATTCATATTTGGTTTGGTTCAGGGTGATGGGGTGGGGATGTTCAAATGACTTTGTCATGCTTAAATCTTGTTCCTCAGTCATACAGAAAGCTAAAATGTATGGAATTGCAATTATGAAACAAGAAATAACTTGTATTTGCTAGGGAATATTTTGAGTAATTAAATATCTCCATTAATTAATGATTACTCTCCAGGGAGGCTAACCTTGAAAACATTCATTCTTCCCTTCTTCCAGTCTTTGCCTTTAACTGTCCTAGCTTTTAGGATTATACACCCTTCAACTTTGGCTCTTTTGCTATTTTCTTCTAAGAGGCTTTTCTATAGTTGTGCTTTGATTTTCTTCAGCATTCTGTGTCATCTGACATGTTACCCATCTAGCATCTCCTTTTGTTAATATGGGAAGTGATGGCATTCTACCAAATGTTTGAATTCTCCGGAGAACCTTACAGTGGCTTCTATAGTACACAAGGGTTTGTGTGCATTATTTTTTTCTTGGGGGAGCCTGCTGTGAATTTTGTGAAGAGGTGGTAGGTTTTCATACTCTCCCTGTTCTGTAATTTTACATAGAATCTTGGAATTTTCCCCATTATAATTCTTTTTTCTGAAAGCTGTTTCATTTGCTAATAGGTTAAACTTGTAAACTTAAGCAGCAGAAGTGGTGAAAAAGTTGTTGCTGTCCCTGTTTGCTGCTCTAAAAAGGAAAGTAAATTCTGACTTTTCCACTTGCCCTTTGAAATATTTGTCAATTTTAAGAAGTCACCATATGAGGGACTTGCTTCTCTGTTGGTAGCATTTTCCTCCTTTGATCCAGAAACTTTGAATTAAAAGTCTTTCTTTAAAATCACAAGCATGGGGGTTGCATCATCATCCAGATATCTTGGAATTTTGGAAGCTGGCAACATCAAACATACCTTTGTTAAGAAAAAGACAACCAAGGAGTACTACCAAACAGTTAAAAAGATATTGTGAACAAAATTAAATGGAGGCAACATGGTAAGGGCAATTAACACACAGGCAGTCCCAGTTCAAAGGTATACAGATGGCATCATCAGCTGGAAACAAGCAGAATTTGAAGCAATGGATCACAAAACTTGTGAGATAATGATGATGCATCACTCACTATATCCTAGAAGTGATGTTTACTTACCAATAAAATTAGGTGGAAGAGGTGTCCTGAAAGTTAAGCAAGCAGTTGAAGAAGAAAAATGAGCACTGAATGACTACATCAAGAAAAGCAAAGAGAAGCTTCTATTATACAAAGAAGACTTATTTAAGGTTACAGAAACCAAAGAACATTTAAAAAGATTGCAATCAAAACTCACTTTGACAACTGGAAATAAAAGCACTTGCATGGGCAACATTTGAAAGACATAGAGAACAAAGTTGATAATGAAAAAACCTGGAAGTGGCTCCAAAATGGGCACCTGAAGAAACAAAGAATTCATTCTAGCTGCACAAGACCAGGCACTCAAAATGAATACTACACAAGCCAAGATTCAGAAGACCAGTGATGACAGCAAATGTTCACTTTGCAAGAAAAGGGATGAAACGGTTGAACACATGATCGGTGTCAGCAGTAAAATTACTCAACCTGACTATAAAAAACATCATGATAGAGTTGCAACTCTGTTACACTGGAATCTTTGCAGAAAGGATGGCTTACCATCACCCAGAAATTAATGGGAGCAAAAACCGGATAAGATAATGAGAATGATAAAACAAAGATTCTTTGGGACTTTGGGACAATTGCAAACAGATAAACACCTGGAGTATAACACCCCTGCTATCACAATTGTTGAAAAAAATGAGAAATAGGGTTTGGATCATTGACATGGCAATCCCAGAAACAGAAGAACAGAAAAGAAAGAACAGGAGAAGATTAGGGATGGGCACAAACTGGAAAAATGCATTTCAAGTTGGTTTGTGGTTTGTGGCTGAACCACAAACTGAACCATGAACCAAACTGAACTGGAAGGTTTCTTTGCAAACCAAACCAGTTTCTTGCCCTGCAAACCCCATTGAAATGGACCGCAGTCCCTTTAAATGGGGGTTCCAGAAAGCCCAGAAAATAGCTGAGTGATAGGGAGCAGAATGCTCCCCACTGCTCAGCTGTTTTAGGTTATCTTGTGCAGTCCCGAACCAGCTGAGCAGGCTGCTCCCTGTTGCTCAGATGTTTTTTCAGCTTTGGTGGAGGACTCTATCCACAAACTGCCACAAACTAAACATGAACTGGTAGACCCATCATGAACTTCTGTTCACAAACCACCAAAGGCAAGATTTTTAATGAATTTTGCTTTGTGGTTTGGTTCGTGCCCATATCTAGAGAAGATCACAAAATATCAAGACTTATGAATAGAGTTAGAATGCATCTGGGAGAAGAATGTTACTGTGGTGTATTCAATTCAGTGTAAACTGTATGTGAACTCACTCATTGGAACACCATGCAAAGCTTCATCCTGGGCAAGGATCCTAATTCCTCAATTCCTATTGGTAGCCCAGGAAGAGCCGACCAATCATCTAACATCCAGTTCCCTGAGAGGGAACGTCTGTGATTGGTTGATATGTACGGTAGGGCGTGGATACATTCGCCCGGGAGAGTTTAAAAGGAGCTCAGCTGCAATGCAAAAGTTGTTCTGGTTGTTCTATTCTGGCTGTTCTGTTCTGGTTGTGTTAAGCGTTGCTCATTAAAGCTGAATCACTGGCTGAAATCACTCTCTGACTCTTGTTAAGTAGCCGACTTAACAGTTACCATCATGCCAATTGTCACTTGAGCCCTTGGAGTAGTGCCTAGAAGTCTCAAGAAACACCTGGGCATTGAGCAAACAACACCAGCTCAGCTCCAGAAGACAGTGTTGCTTGGAACAGCAAAAATCCTGTGAAGATACATCTGCAATTTCCAAGAACTTGGTTAGATCTTCAATTGCAGAAAACCATTTACCGGTCAAATATATGACTGTGAGAATTCATAATAATACTAAATGTCTTGTAATTGGGCTTTAAATAGTCATGAACCCAATGTTTAACCCATACGGTTGTCCAGAATACCTTAGTTTGCTTTACTCCCCCAATTATTACAAAATTATTATTTAATGCATACTCATTTTTATATTTATGTACTATTAATGTGCGCCAGAAGCCATAGAAGCCTGTACAATGAGCATAGTGTGCAGGAGCTTCTGTTCTTGAAGGTCAGTGCTTCTTTCATGCCATTATGTCCACCCCAAATAAGCTGCTCACATGCATATCATGAACATGCACACACACATATACAATCTTAATGAACAGTGTATTGCCATGGCCACTTAGCCAAACAAATATGAGGTGTCATTGTAAGTAAAATATATATTGCCATATTATTTAAATATCTATTAGAAGGTGAAACAGCCCCACAATCTAATGAGGAATGGAAATTCAGAGACGTGAAATAAAAAGATAAGAGCAACCATGCTGTATTAAACATTACTCCACAGAGTCCATCCTCCTCCTCTACACAATGGCCAACAAGATAATTCTGGAAGGTCTGCAAGGCTACCAAGCCAAACTCTTTACTTGTTGTTGTCCTTAGCAATGGTATTCAGAGAGTTACTTCCTCTGAACAATGGAGGCTCCATTTAGTCATCCTGACCCAGTGACCTGTCCTCCATCTATATATCTAATAGCCAAGTTGCTCCCTCTGTGCGGATATCTAAATCCACACATGGGGGGCACCTTGGGGGCAGGGAGATTTTCCTGCACACTTGGAGTAGTCTCCAGGAGTGCAGAAAAATCTAAAAAGTTGAAAAAAGTATACCGGGGATATTTAAATCCCCCCAAAAGTAAAAGAGTGTTTCCTACGCATGAGCTGAGGCGGGGGGGGGGCGGAGCTGAGGCGGAGGGGAGGGGGAGGGAAGGAGATTGGTGGAGGGTGAAGGAGCTGGGGGGGATTGGTGGGGCCTGGCGGCTGGAAGGCGCTCAGACCGTGCCGCCAGTGTCTGGGGATGGGGGGGAAGAGGGCTTACCTGCTGCTGCTGCCTCCTCCTCCTGCTCTGCGTGGAGCTCTTCTCCCCCCCACGAGTATCGTGGGTCCCCTTTCTTGTGAAGTTCTATTCCCTTTTTAAAGCATTTTAGCTACTGTCTATGACCACACCCCATGGCAGTGAGTTCCAGAAATTAATTATCTATAAATGAAGAAGTTTCCTTTGGTTTCTCCTTAGTCTCTTATACAAGAAGTTCATTGGGAGCTCAATGCATTCTAATATTATGGGAGGGGAGGAAGTTCTTCCTACTTTCTGTACCCCATGCATATCTGAATAAACTCCTATCATATTCATTCATAGTTGCCTTTTAGCTAAAGTAAACAGGCCTTAAGAGGAATGCTGCTCCAACCCCTTCATAATTTTTCATGCCCCCTTCTGCACCTTTTACAGTACTTCAGTATTCCTTTTGGGATACTGCAACCAGAACTGCTCACAGTATCACAAATGTAGCTGTGAAGACATTATGGTATCGCCTAATTTTTTTAAACTGCTGCTGTACACTGAATTAACTCATCAACCTGTTCCTCACAAATGCAACATCTCCTTCCAGGTCAATCATCCAAGTTCATACCCTGGCAGCATATATTTAAAGGTAGGAATGTTTTGCACCAAATAGCATCCTCCTGCATTAATTTGCCACATTTGACTATCCATCCAGTTTGAAGAGATCTTATTACTTTCTGAGTCTCAAGATTACACTCACAGTTTTGGGTCAGGAAATTGACAGTATTTCCTTCGTATTAAGTTAATGTTTAGTCTGATATTGTCATGTATAACAGGTCTGTGAGAGAGTCTACTTACGTTTTCCAGTTTATTGGACTCTATGCATTCTCTGACATTCAGAGCAATTCCACCCCCAATAAATCTTTCCCTGTCCCTCATATATAGTTTATGTCCAGGGATAGTTGTACCCACTGACTTTATTCATCCCATCAGAAATACCTACTGAATCCATGTTTGGCTATAACATTAAGTTCAGACAATCAAAGAAATTATGATGGAACAGAGTCAGGAGAATTCATTAATCCCTGGAGATGGGTGAACTTTGTGATTTTTTTGTCAGAATCCCACTTTTATTTTGAATTCAATGTGAATTTTCATCTTAATTATCCATTTCAGATAACTATTGTCATATATTTTTTCAGCATTGATGGCAGTTTGACATTGCTTCCTATAGAAATTGGCATATTATTTTCTTTCTAGGCCGCATTCACTTCAGCTTTTTCCCTTCCTTCCTGCTGTTCAGATTGAAAAGAAACATTCTTCAAGGACAATATTCATGCACACTGTTCTGAAGGAAATGGGCTAAACTTGTTCCTTCCCAAGGTCAACATTATGTTGAATATGCAAGACTAACACTGCAGATATAGAAGACTTTACATTTGCAAAATGCTGGCCAAACCATAAATAATCCTTAGCATGCCCCAAGGAGGAAAGCAAACTTTCTGAATCATATGCTCCCCTTCCTCTTAGAAATATTAATTAATAATGAAGAGTTTCTTCAGAAACATCCATAACTATATTGTTACATGCTCCCCAGACAGACATGCACAAAACTAGGCACCAGCATTAAATCAAGGTAGGAAACAAAGAAATAGCATTTTAAAATCACTGCCACTTCTTTGTCCTTGATATTTGTGTCAGGGACTCCAAGGCTGGAACCATGTTGTCTAAACAGGATCTGGGGGTTTTTTTTTGCCATCTTCTGGGCATGGAGCAGGGGTCACTTGGGTGTGTGTGTGTGTGGGGGGGGTATTTGTGAATTTCCTGAATTGTACAGGTGACCCTGGAGGTCCCTTCCAACTCTATGATTCTATGAATCTATGGAGCAGAGCCTTGCCTTATGGACTGCCCTGAGTTCTATATGCTCAGGCTTCATGGCCCTCTTCAGATGTATAAAGAAATACAGGTATGCAACATAAGGGCTAATGCAACAGTGAGACAGTATGAAGTCTCCGGATTGGTTTTGTCTGCAATAAAGACTAAAAGACTGGCTTTGCCTGGTATATTGATGCCACATCAGACTCCAGTTCTCCTCTTGCCCCTCTCTCCACTATTTAGATTCAGCTTGTGCCCTTCCATTTTGTTCCTTTATGTGCTATAATTCTGCTGTAAAGACATGGTTTGCCAGTGAATGTACATTCTAGCTGAGAAGAGCTGGTATATTTCTATGATCCATATTGCTTGGAAGCACATTTTGGCAAGCGTAGTAAGGCCATCTTTCTCAGCTGGTAAACAAATGCTTACAACTGGATGGTGACAACTACTGTTCTGGCTATAAAAATGGAAATAAATGAGAAATACTGTATTTTGACATCTGAAAACAAATAAGAAAAATTGAACATCATGCCTTTTTGTATGTGAACAGACTAAAAGAGTATGTGAAAAGGAGTTCAATATTTTAAGAGTCACTCCCATCTTTAAAAAGGGTTCCAGAGGAGATCCAGGAAATTACAGGCCAGTCAGTCTGACGTCGATACCGGGTAAATTGGTGGAAACCATTATTAAGGAAAGAATTAGTAGGCACATAGATGAACAAAACCTATTGAGGCAGACTCAACATGGGTTCTGTAAGGGAAGATCTTGTCTCACTAACCTGTTAATGTTCTTTAAGGGGGTGAACAAACATGTGGACAAGGGGGATCCAATAGATATTGTTTACCTTGACTTCCAGAAAGCTTTTGATAAAGTTCCTCATCAAAGGCTCCTAAGTAAGCTCAAAAATCATGGGATAAAAGGACAAGTCCTTTTATGGATCAAAAACTGGCTAATTAATAGAAAACAGAGAGTGAGTATAAATGGGCAGTTCTCTCAGTGGAGGGGGGTAAGCAGTGGGGTACCGCAGGGATCAGTACTTGGTCCACTGCTTTTTAACTTGTTCATTAATGATTTGGAGTTGGGAGTAAGCAGTGAAGTGGCTAAATTTGCGGATGATACGAAGTTGTTCAGGGTGGTGAAAACCAGTGAGGATTGTGAGGCACTCCAAAGGGATCTGTCAAAGATGGGCGAGTGGGCGTCAACATGGCAAATGGGGTTCAATGTGGCCAAGTGCAAGGTGATGCACATTGGAGCCAAAAATCCTAAATATAAATACACGTTGATGGGGTCTGAACTGGCAGAGACTGATCAAGAGAGAGATCTTGGAGTTGTAGTAGATAACTCACTGAAAATGTCGAGACAGTGTGTGACTGCAATAAAGAAGGCCAATGCTATGCTGGGGATTATTAGGAAGGGTATTGTAAACAGATCAGCCAATATCATAATGCCGCTATATAAATCAATGGTGCGACCTCATCTGGAATACTGTGATAATGCCCCTATATAAATCAATGGTGCAACTTCATCTGGAATACTGTGTGCAATTCTGGTCACCACACCTTAAAAAGGATATTATAGCTTTGGAAAAAGTGCAGAAAAGAGCAACTCGAATGATAAAAGGGTTGGAACACTTTCCCTATGAGGAAAGGTTAAGGCGCTTAGGGCTCTTTAGCTTGGAGAAACGACGACTGAGGGGTGACATGATTGAGGTTTATAAGATTATGCATGGGAAAGAGCAGGTAGAGAAAGAGGTACTTTTCTCCCTTTCTCACAATACAAGAACCCGTGGGCACTCCATGAAATTGCTGAGCGGTCGGGTTAGAACGGATAAAAGGAAGTACTTCTTCACCCAAAGAGTGATTAACACTTGGAATTCACTGCCACAGGAAGTGGTGGCAGCTACAAGCATGGACGGCTTCAAAAGGGAATTAGATAAGCATATGGAGCAGAGGTCCATCAGTGGCTATTAGCCACAAGGTATAGATAGGGACTCTGGGGCAAGTGATGCTCTGTCATCTTGGTGCTTGGGGGGGGTCAACAGTGGGAGGGCTTCTAATGTCCTGGCCCCACTGGTGGACCTCCTGATGGCACTGGTATTTCTGGCCACTGTGGGATACAGAGTGTTGGACTGGATGGGCCTTTGGCCTGATCCAACATTGGCATCTCTTATGTTCTTATGTTCTTAAGCTCTTTTAGGCACCAGAAGGATTTTGTAATGCTATAGATTATGGCATTAGTTATTGTACTTTTCTATTGCCCTGATTTGATTAGAAATTTATCCTGTGAAAGGTTCATTTTGTTCACCAGCATTTTCACTACAGAAGTGCTTTAGTGATAATAGGAGGAACTCATCTAAATTTTTTACAATTATTCCAGTACAGTCTTAGCTATCTTTTCAGGGCTTCCCCCATTTCCTCCCTCCAAAAATGGCTTAGGATGGATTACATTGGTATATCTGTCCTTCACAGCTCCCCCTCTTATCTCACTATCAGCACATTTCTTATGCTTTTTCTCAGCATAGTTGGAATACCTGGAAGCATTAATAAGCTCCCCGAGACAAAATATAGTGGGATATATCCATTCTGAATGTTCTTACCACAAGGCTGTCAGAAGTGAGCAGGAGAGAATATGGTAAGAAATTATGCATTCCATCAGAGACTATTTCTGAAAGGTACTCCCTGAAGACTCTTCATACTTCTTGGGAGTCATTCCCTAAACACATGCATGAACTTTGATCCAGCAACAGAGCTGCATGAAAAAATCCTGTATTTCCAGCTGAATTGTGATGTTTGGCAGGGCTCCTGAATTGCATGTGGTATGTGCTTTTGATGAGCTTTCAAATCCAGGACTACAGGTTGTTTCATTCAACCAGTTACATGCACATATGACCTAACTGTTCTTATTTACTGGGGACAGTGTCTTCTGGTAACATACTGTTCTGGACACTGATTCAGGTATAAGCTTACACTTAAGAAACCCTTAGGGGTCTAGTTCGAATTCTTAGATCAGATCATTTATCTCCCAGCAAGAGTTTTGTTCATTTTAAGGAACAGTACACAATTAACACTATAAGAGAATCATTGCTTCCATCTTAGCTTTCTATTACAACATAACTATCTGCATCTTTAACAGTAACTAAAAAGTATGTAATACCATCAACTGATATGACATAGATAATTAAAGGAGGGCATTCATTCTAGTCCCTTAAAATGTTTTACTCAAAAATAAGTACGTCATAAACAAGGATCCCCTTTTAAGATGAAGGTGATAATTGGTTCAGATTCCCATTTTTACAGATTTTCAGAATAATTTCCCAACAATAACTAGCTGTCTTAATAAGTGTACATTCTTGGCTAACTAATTACCTTATAGCTTCAAGCACCATGCTAAATGATCTATACCAGTGTTTCTCAGCCTGGGGGACGGGACCCAAAAATGGCTTCTGAATCCTCTGAAAGTGAGTTTCAGGCCGGCCCTCCCTTATGGCTGCTCTTGTCCTTTGCCCTTTCTCTCCTCTTCTTCCTTGCCTCCCCCATCATTTGAGACAATTGGGGGGGGGGCTGTTCAACAACTAATAACTTGGCAGTAGTAGCTAGAAGGGGGGGAGGCTAGAGTAGACAGGGGCTGTTCAGCATGCTGCAGAAACCTCATAGGTGGAGAGAAGTGTGCTTGCCTGGGCTCCATCTAAGTGCTGCTCCTTCAGCAGCCCAACCTCTTGGCCAGCTCCCCCACAGCACCTCACTGCCCTCTGCCTGCTATGGGAGATGGACCACACCAAGTCCCTTGCCACCAATCGCTTTAATGCTGCCTGCCATCTTCAAGCATCTCCTCAATCCGCCACCTCTTCAAACTCTGGTTCTGGTCTGACTGGCAGTAAGCACACGTGCATGAACATTAAAGTATTGGGCAACCTGCCATTTTGTACAGAAAAAGATGGTGGTTATTTTGAACTGTTAAGAAGAAAATTTCCTTTAACAGAACAAACACCATGATGACTTCTAAGTTAGTAAGACTTCTTTTTTTTTGCAGACTGCACAAATACAGCATGTAGTAGGCAGGTCAGAGTCTTCATCTACATCATATCTGTAATAGTTGAGAGATGGATATAATCTTTGGTAGGAGAACTAGGACATTATTTAGTGTGTACCATTTTCATCTGGGAAATGTGCATCTAGAGAAGGAATGAGGCCTATGAGTGCTGTTCTTAAATAACTGACCCCATTGATCTTTAAAGCACAATGGAAATAATGTGGTCCCTAAGGTCTCATTTTCCAGTTTTGCAACCTGATTTTTTTCATATGTTATGAAAACAGCATAGCACAGGCGCATAATAGAACAATAATGTGTGATGATGTGTGGGTTAACTGAACACAAGATGCAAATGTCAGTGTGCCATGGGATGCAGCACCTAAGTATAAAATCCTAAATTTCCCAATTTTGGCCATTTTTTTCTGTGTGGATTCAGTGACATGCACTAATCCTGATGTACCTCTGAAGAGCAAACTGCAGCCCAGGGCTAGTGAGAGCTCCTCTGTGCCTTCCACAGTTCAACAGAGCTAAACTAACACATCCTTTGGATTAGATCCAGACTTCTTCAAATGGAAAGTGTGGAGTAATTTTCACCAGTTCCCTCTTCCAGCTACAGATCCGCACTTTGCCTTTCCTTATGTCTCTGAGGGTCCCCTTTTTTCTAGAAGCATTTTGGGGAGATCAGTTGGCTGCAGTGGGAAAGGGACATAGGAACATTGTGTTCTACTGGCACTCTCAGCCTAATTTACCCCCCACAGTTGTTGTGAGGATAAAGTGGAGAAGAGGAGAGCAATGTAAGCCACATTGGGTCCCCATTGTGAAGAAAGTTGGGATAGAAAGTAAATAAAATAAATAAAGTTCCTCGTGTGAGTGGAAAATTCAGTCTGGATCCAGCCCCATGGCATTATGTTCTTGGGAATAATCTGTGAAGTGTCACCACAAACCTCTTCACATCTTATTGTCAACTGCAGTGTTCTTGTGTATATAAAAATCACAGTGAGCCTACGTGAAGAGCACAGATGAAAATAATTAATACCCATGCCTTTTGATATTATCATGTTGCTTCAGGGGAATTCAAATTATCTGCAAATGCAAAACATGAACCTTATTCCTTGGTGAAAATAGCTTTCCTTATCCCCAAGCTGTTATGAGAGCATCAGTACATTTTTATTTAGTGCTCGTGTGAGATGGCATTTAATAAAACAGTTGTGCTGGAAATGGGGTCACTGCAGCCAGTAGCAAACTACGGATCCTCCCACAACCACCCAGGCAATGCGTCAGTTCAGTTTTGAAGTATGTACAGGCACCACTGCTCTCCTGAGTAATTAGAATTATAGTCTAATTACCTATTCCCCTTCTTTACAGAGTTATTAGCCTGACTCCTTAATGGAAGCTGCATAAATAATACTACTGAAATTGTGAAAAAACTGGAGGGTTTTTTTTTACATATGTCTAGTGCAACTTTTTTACTAAAAATTATTCCAAGAAAAAATTATCTTGTGGGAAGGTAGAAATAGGCATTGTTGGACCTGTGAAATAAATGGATTGGAGCATTAACTTGTGCGCATTGTTGGACCTGTGAAATAAATGGATCCATATGCTTGGAGCATTAACTTGTACAAATTGTCCAAAAAAAGTATATGACTGAAAATAATGGGCTCATATTCCCTTTCTATCACAAAACTACTTGTACAATAGTTATCTAGTCCTTCTTCTGGTTCAGACTCTTGGCATTGTATATGATACTACTCCACCACTACCATGCATCTAAAAACCAGCAGAGTGGGCATTCCACAAGGAGGCCATACAAATTGTGCCATCTCTTTCCCCTCTTCTTCCCAGACTGTTTCTAACACATATGGCCTTCCAAATGGAGATATGTACACGGTAGAGATAAGATGTGCACTTACTCATCCTTTGCACAAGCTTCTGTGCCAGCCCAGTGAATGTCTAAAATCTCTCAGATTTTGTCTTTGAACAGATTTATTACATATGTTTAACAGATCTTGGAATGCTGGAGAGGATCTTTGAGATTTGTTTTTCTCATTGTGCACATGCCAGTTTAGTTACTGAGAAAGCACAGTGATGTATAAAGGATAATTTTTACAGTTAGATGTGAATGCTGTATCATTGACAATGGTTGAACTATGGTCAATAGTGAAAGAAAAACAACGGGTACATAATAAAAGGGTAACAGCAATCCCTGACAGATGTTGGAAAAACTGTGGCGGCCGGGGCACCTATATTCATTGTTGGTGGGAGTGTCCCAAGGTCCGGGCCTTCTGGAGAGAAGTTAACGCCCAAATATTTCTAATTACAGGTTGCGCCCTCCAACTGCAACCCTCCTTGTTCCTCCTGAATTATTGGAGCCATCCCGCCCCCAATGGGCTTATGAAAGAGCTAATAGAATTATGTCTTGCGGCTGCTAGGAATGTTATAGCATTTCATTGGAAGTCTAAGAAGACGCTACTACTGAGCGATTGGTATCTGAAGTTGTGGGACTTTTTTCTACAGGACAAAGTTTCCACTAGTATCCTTCGATCTGAAAATCAACCTGTCCCTGACAACCTCCAAGAAAAATGGATGCCCCTCTTAGAAGCATCAGGAGCACATAAAATGGACACTTCCCTGTTTGCTCTGCATAAACATCAGGATTTTCTTTCCTATTTTTAACTGTTCTTTTAAATTTTAAGTAAATAAAATTTAAAAAGGGGTAACAGCGTTTCGTGTGCCATGGCATTTAGTCATGCCAGCCACATGACCACGGAAACGTTTTTGGACAGCACTGGCTCTTCGGCTTGAAAACGGTGATGAGCACCGCAACTGGCTTTCGAGCAAAGGAAACCTTTACCTTTACTTTACATAAGACTACTTAATCATGGGACAAATTACAGTTTAGTAATGTTATATCATTTGGATTTCAGAAAGTTAAATGATTCCTGCTAATTGTATGCAGGGGTTCTGAACAGTGGTGACTAGGTCATTGGAAGCAGTTTAACTGGTCGTGTGCATAAAAGAGCTGAGGATCTCCTGTAGAGTTGTGTGTGTGTGTGTGTAAAACATAACTCCCACCCAGGACTTCTGGGCTCTGTTTTTTGGTTGGGTTGCCACCATTTAGGCTTAATTTCATGACAAACTATCTGACATGCCAAAACTATATATTCAGGTTTTTAATTTGGCTGCTGATTTTTAAAAAGTAAAAGGAGAGCTGAAACAGACTTAGTATGCTGCCATTCCACCAAGCCATTTTCCTGCACCAAAACAGTGCTGGGAAGGGGGCTTATTTCCCTGTTTTTGCTGCACCATGTGCACAGAATAGTCCACATGGAGCAGCAAAAATGGGGAAATGATTTGCTCCAGTGCTGTTTCCACATGGGAAAACAGTTTAGGGGGAAAACACAGGCTTGGGGGCGGGGCCTGGACACAACAGGTTAAAAAATGGAACATGTAATTTGGCCCGTAGGCTGCCCCAGAACAAGGGTGCTTGTATATGGCAGAGAAAGTAACCTGGGAAAGTTCTTTGTCTTCAGTAAAGCAACTGCTTCTCTCTTTTTGAATTTTTCTGTACTTTAAAGCAGCAGGAGCTGAGCAGCTGGCCTTGGAGGAAGAAACCCAGGAAGTCTCAAGACTAAGATCCAGTTTTATAACAGAATAAGGGTTATTCTATTCTATTCACACTGACAAGTGAGAAGAACAGGGGGAAGGAAGTGCAGAATTTAGAAACAAAATGAAAGTACAGTTTCTAGCTAATTCAAAACGTACAAAGATTCCCTGGCATTCATATCTTCTCCATGAAGCACTCATTACTGTTAGAATATACAAGGTCTATAGTGCAGCCTTATGAAGAAGATTAGAAGATCATTCTATAGGGGGACACTTGAAGGACTGCTAGTTAACACAGCTTGACTAGGGACCTCCCACATTTTCAAATTATGTCCTTCCAGTTTCCTGATTGGCTCTTCTGGAGACTTCTTGCTCCAGCAGAGCTTCCGTTGTTATTGCTCCTCCTTCAGAAGTTAGGTTAGACAGTTAAGGTTCTCTCCCATATTCTATCAAAGCTTGTTCTTCTTTAAATAAACTTACTTATTTTTCTTTAAACAGTTGGTGCTCCACTTTCTTGCATATTTAAATTCTGCCAACAGGGTTATGGGCCCAACGTGAGCACTGCTGTGAAAAAAGGGAAAGTTTACATAGATTGGTAGGCACAAAGAAGAAACTGCAAAATGGCTGCTTCTTGCACAGTTGAACACAACTACCTACCTAGGAATGGGATTCCAAAATAAAAGAGGCAGTAGGTACCAGCAACAAAAATGAAAATAGGAATATATAAAGTGACAGCTACTAGCAGTTACTGATATCAGCAGGATATTAGGTCTTCCTATGTTAATTTATGGGTCTCCCTATGTGAATTTATGTTATTACTGGTTAGCATTTAACTATTTAAAGTGTTCTATCATTTTATTTATTATCTGCTCTCCCCCCCCCCTTAAAATGCTGTCATGGAGTTTGGCTAGTGCAAAGTAAATGCTACTAGGGCTTTTTATGCATGTACAGCTTACTTCTGATTTTCACTGAAGTCAAGTCGATTGGGGTTTACTTTGAATGCTGTGCCTGTACACTGCACTTTTTCCCCCTTATGGTTTTCTATTGGGAATCGAGGAGTATATATTCTTTATACCAATGAGAAAACCCAGATAGTGTTGTGGGGTTGGTCTCTCCTGATTGGTCAGTTTCACACTGGGCATGTCTTTTGAAATAGGAGATTCTTTGACCTGAATTTACTGTGGGGTTGCCATTAGTGCCCCCTCCCTTAATCAGTGTACAAGCTCTACCATTGGTTAGATTTTTCATCTGCACAATTTTTTTTTTTAAGGAGAGCGTTAGGACTTTAATGCTAATCTGGGATGGTTGGAGTAAAAAGTCATTGGCAGGGAATGTTTTAAAGTTTGGCAAGAGGTGGTTTGTGTGTGTGTGCAATTAAAAGCTTTAAAAGATGTGTGCCCCCAAGAGGAGATGCCGACCACATGGCTAGAGAGGCTGCTGTCCAGAGCAGGCTTCACAGCATCATCCTTGCATTTCGACCTCCTGATGATGCTGAACCTCCTAATGGCACCTGGTATTTTTGGCCACTGTGTGACAGAGTGTTGGTCTGGATGGGCCATTGGCCTGATCCAACACTGGCTTCTCTTATATTCTTATGAAATGTTTGGGGTCAGAGTCAATTTAAAAGAAAAACATATTTCTTTTCAAAACCAAACTTGCCCGAATGGGGAATCAAACCAACAACCTTGCAGTTAATAGCATTGCATTCTAACCAACTGACCTAACTGGCCATTCCTATTCTCCTATTTCTAAAGACATGCCCCGTGCAAAACTGACTAATAAGGAGAGACCAACTGGCCCCTGAGCGGAAGGGGGGAGGAAAAGTCCGAGGGAATGTGTATGCTTTTAAATTACCTTCAGCTTGGAAGCAAACCAAGGGGAATAAATCATCAAAAAAGGAGTCTGAGATAACCTGGGGAACCAGCAGACTGAAAGCGGGGTCAGTGTTGAAGGGAGGGGTCATAAATGCAGAAAGAAAAATGAAACACAATTGGAATGCATGGGGGAATGCAGAAGGGGAAAAACCCTGATGGTGATGTACAGTGAAAGTGAGGGAAACAGATGTGCATAAAGGGCCTAAGAGGTCAAGACAGAGGTCTCTGATCAGTGGTCTTCAGGTTATAACATCCAAACTAAGCTAGATTCAATTTGATTCATTTGCAAACTAATGATATAATAATAATCATTAACATGACTCCATTTGGGGGAGGTTGAGACAAAATTCATTCATCTGTTACCCACTAAAAATAGAATTGTTCAGTAATACACTGAAACTTGATGGTTTAAAGTAACTGGACATACTGTCAGGGTCCTTAGTCAGGTTACTCAACACAGGGCTTCATGAGAAGAGAACTGTTTATTGGTAAAACCAGAACTGAAGACATGTGTACAGCTTGTGTCAGTACTGGACAACAGTACTAGGGCCTCTGACTTATACTAGAATCAAACATTCCCCCTGGTAAGCATAAGCCAATGGGTACATTTTGCGCACGCGGGCAAAGCAAGCAGGCAAAACAAAAGTCGTTAGCTTTCCCAGCCGAATAATACTGCAGCTGGAACATCTACAAGGTCAACCCTGAGATAACATACAATTTGTGAGCCAGGGAGAGCTGAGACAGAAAATGGGAGGGCACCCCTCCACATTCCAGATCCGTGACAGGGCTACCTGACCCATACATATACAGTGCAATTACTTTTTCCTGCTTATGCCCCAGCTGTCAGTTTTCTTATTTTTAAAAAAAAGATTCAAAAGTGTCAAGGGCTTGGGGAACGAAACAGATTTTCCATCTGTTTAGTAAATAACAAATTATTTCCAAGTTGCGAAAATAAACATAAAAATTCAGCAGTGTTTTGAGTCAACACTTATTCTAATTTTGTAGTCAACTGTTATAATTTGCATTTGCCAACACTGTAAACCAAAAACTTATCCATGGCTGCGGTCACATGGAACATTAGCCACGCAAGAGAGACGGAAGACAGGCGGAGTTTCCAGGCGCGATCTCACCGGCACATCTGGGAAGCGTAGCGCTTCCGTGGCACAACGGAGGCTTCCTGCCGAAAACACGCAGCAAAAAAATAGTACCTCGGAGGTACTAGTTTCCGGAAACCGCGGGGCAAGGGTGGGCGTCTGATTGTGTTTCCGGTGGCATCCGGCGCCCGCCCGTGTCCCCTTGCGAAAAAGTTTTTTTTCAAGTCTCCATGGATGCGCACACGTGGATGCACATTTGTCGTGTACACAAAAAAAGGAAAAGCAGTTTGCCGCACCGTGCGCTTCTTTGTTGCGCACAGGCGTGTCCTGTGATCGGCACCTCTTCCTACCCACGGAACCTCCACGGTACCTCCACAGGACCTCCACAGGAGGTCTGATCGCTTAACTGCGCGTTACTTTGCCCCGGGGCAAACAGCCACGCTCCCCCCCGCCGCAGTTTCCTGCCCGTGTGACCGGAGCCCATATTATTATTTTACTCTAAAATGTTTACTCAAACTCCTCTATCAAAATTTATTCCAGCAAAAGCTTTTATGAGTTAGTGTTGGTATTTAAGTTGCCACTGGATACCTGTTTTACTTTGTACCTATGAATTAACATGGCTACCCATCTGGATGTATTAGTCTGCTCTGACGGTGCTGGACACATGGTACTGGAGTCAAAGGTACTTTTTTTTCCCTTGCAGATAAGTAAACAGTGGCTTGGATCCTGCCTAGAATTTCTGCAGACCCAAAGAGGGGGATTTTTGTTGATTCAAACTATTTCTGCTGGACCTCCATTCCTCAGGAACAGCCTTTCAAAGGAGCATTTTGGGTTGCTATGGGAGAGGGAATCACTAATAACTTTCTGGTGGTCCCTGGCTCTAAAGCTATCTGGCTGTTCTTGACCTGGGCCAGGGCCTTTTCAGTCCTGGCCCCAACCTGGTGGAACCTTCTGCCAAATACCATCAGGGCCCTGTGGGACCTTATGCAATTCTGCAGGGCCTGTAAGGCAGAGCTGTTTTGCCAGGCCTTTGGTTGAGGACAACAATGGTGTCCATCATAGCTTGCACCCTTTCTGTTCCAGCTGCTTCCCATATCTGTTTTATGCTCTTCCCCCCTGCCCGTGAAGTGGCCAGCAGTCTGAAATAGGACAAATTAATATATGCCCTCTTCTGTTTGGAATTTCTTATTAAGTTTTTAATTGTTTTATCTTGATGTTTTTATGAATTATGTACATCGCCCAGAGACCTGCACTACAGGGATTGGGCGATTAACATATCAAACAAATAATCACTCCTCTTTTTTGTTCTTGACAGATTCCAGGCCAATATCTTTTTATTTTGTTTGTAAATAGTGATAAGAAAATAGTTGCTTATATCATCTTGAATAAACAAAATGTTATCAATTATAACCCAGCTAAGTTACCCCCATGTAGAATTAGGGCTCTTTTTGTAGCAGGAACTCATTTGCATATTAGGTGACACACCCCTAATGTAGCCAGTCCTCCAAGAGTTTACAGTAGCCCCTGTAAGAAGAACTCTGTAAGCTCTTGGAGGATTGGCTACATTAGGGGTGTGTTGCCTAATATGCAAAGGAGTTCCTGCTACATAAAGAGCCCATTAGGTCATACATATATAGCTAGCTGCAAGAGACTGGAACCCCTCCAACAACTAGTTAGTGAAACTCCAGTTTTTACCAGGTTGTATATTTGAAAACCTGCTTGTTGCATACATGCTCTGTTAGTTCAGTGCATATACGTTGAGTTTTTAGAATGAAAAACACAAATAATCAAGAAACTCCCAGAGTACAGGGCCGGGTGCAGTTTGGCGCCCCTAAGGGCCGGCCCGCTCTAGGCGATCGCCTAGTTCTCCTAGTGAGTGAGCTGGCCCTGGCTGTAGCTTATTTAGATTATGCGTAAATCCGGCATTGCATACATGCTCTGTTAGTTCAGTGCATATACGTTGAGTTTTTTCAATGAATTTTTGCAAGAGCCTCCCTTCCCCCATCCAAACACTGTACACTCTTACACACATTTCCTGTCAATGATTTTGACCTCAGAATGGTAGAATGGTAAAAGCATCAGCAGAAGTCTATATTTTATCAAGGTTATGCTGCTGTAAAGAATTTTGCACTTGGGAAAAAGTTACTGCTCAAAGCCCACACAGAAAGATCTAACAACACAAATTCAGATCCAGATTTTAGGTAAGGCACTGTTCTGTCACAAAGAGTCGGACTTGACTGTGCGACTGAACAACAACAACAACAAACTGTTCTCCTTATCCTCATTTTTCATAAGTTGCTACCAGTTTGGGATTTTTTTCCTGGGTATTTTTCTTTGGGACTATCAATTTTTCATCCTCCCCCAAGGCAGCAG
>NW_015173677.1:1739340-1788235 GCF_001447785.1 Gekko japonicus
GCCCTGCACTTACCATATCAGCATCCCCCCCCCAAAGGGTTTTCCCTGCTGCCAACAAGAGAGCCTAGCCCACAGCTAGGAAATAGCAGGCTAGTGGGCTCATGGATTCCTGTGGGACTTGGCTGTCATGGTAGCCTTTTCAGTTTTTAAAACTGGCAGTATAATAACATTATAGTGATATTACAGTATAGCATTACAGGTAGCAGGTTCTTTGAATTCCCTGATTCATTAATTTGAAGTTAGTCTCAAGCTCTTTCCATTGCTGAGATGGAGAGGAAAAGGCATACTTTCACAACAGGAAAAGCTAGAGACTTACTTTTTTTAAAGAAAGAAAGAAAGCTGGAAACTCTAAGACTCTGGTACACATATTGCTATACTGTTATTTTAATATAACTCTATATTATTGCTGATTTAAAAAGAAAAGCCTTCTGGTGAGTGTGCATGGGGAGAATGCTTGCTGCTGTCCAGAAGTCCATCGGCCTGTCCACCATTTTTCAGCTGAGGGGTAGGCTCTACTGTCTTAGATACCAGCAGAGGGGAGACGCCTCCAGGAGGGACAATGCCATCATGATAAATCCAGAGCAACTTTGGACTTTTCCTTTAATGTTTAAAGGGCCTTGGGTGGAGGCCAGGTCTCTTGATCATCAACTGTTGGTTTGTTGTCTTTCTTTCTTTCCCTCCTCATTCCTCCTCCTCCCTGGAAACCCAAAAGTCTAGGAGGTAAATTTTCATTACTCCTGGAATATCAGTAAAGTTTTGTATAATTTCAGGTGTTCCCAAGCTGAACTGAAACAACTGATTTTAGCTCAAGAGTCTCCAAATTCACCCCCTCCCCTAATGAGGCATCTTATATAAAGCAAATGGAAGAACTGCTGGAGATATTGCTTTTTGGTTTAAATTAAATTTTTGCTGTTTACATGTCTCTAAGGACATTAGTGAGTTCACAGATAAGGCTAAACCTTAGGTTCCTTCACTCTCTGGTTACTTTTCCTCTAGGCAGGTTTTTGTAATAGAAAAAGGGAGACAACCCCCTGCAGCTAGGGTTTAAATACAACTAGAGTTTTTTAAAAAACAGGGGGTCAAATTTTAAAGAGTCGGTTTGGTGTCATGTATAAGAGCGGCACACTCTAATCTGGAGAACCGGTCTTGATTCCCCACTCCTCCACTAGCTGGGTGACCTTGGGTCAGTCGCAGTTCTCCCAGAACTCACTCAGCCCCACCTACCTCACAGGGTATCTGTTGTGAGGAGAGGAAGGGCTTAATTAACATTTCAAATTAAATTAGCATTTGAAGTAAAAGGCAGCCTGGGAAGGAAAGAAGCTCCTTGTCTAAGCAGTTCCCTTTCAGCAATACCTATTGTTAACCAACCAGAGGATGAATAACTCATCATCCTTTATTGGTTAGTTCCCAGTCCATGTGATGGGCTTCAGTGGGATGTGGAGGTTTAGCCTAAGCTATTTGCCCCCATAGACGGAAGAAGAGTTGTACAATAGTAGTTGGGTTAACTAAAGGCCATTTTATTTATTAACAAAACAATGGCAAGGGCTGACAGTATGAAGCAGCATGGTCAAGGCCTGGGGACACACAAAGCCCCACCCTTGCCGTAAGATGGCCAATGCACCTGGCCCCCGGCGCGTAGCCCGCTATAAGCAGCTAGAACCTGGGCGGCCCAGCCATGGAATATGCCATGATGATCCCTCACCCACAGCCGCACAGCCTGTGTAGAGTATCCATCAAAGGCAATCCAAAAGGCAGTCTGCCCATCTTATCCCTGGCTGCAAGGCGGCAGTGATGATCTGACAGAACCCTCCACCCTCCAGGGTTGCTGATAGGTGCTTACCAAGCCGCAACAAATTTTCCTAACAAAACTCCACCCAACCATAAAGTGACAAACCTAACCACCGGCTCCACCCTTGCCAATTCCTCAGTCCACTGACAGCAGTGCAGGGTAGGCAAAAACACCCCCTATCCATAGCCAATCGGATCAGAGGTCAACATTCCTACCCGGCCCCCCTATCAAAAGGGGCGACCAGCCAAAAGCCTGCACTACCTCGAGGGTGGGTGGAGCACGAGGCGCAGACTGCCTGAATGGGGCCTGAATGTTTTTACTCTTGTGAAATGCCATTAAAGGACTTGTTTGTGATGTGAATGGGGCCAGATCCTTCCATTAAGACGGCACTGGCTCCGCCCCTTAAAGTACCCGGCTGCAGCAGCCGAACTCCTCCCTCCTTTCATGGAGGCAAAGACAGCCTTCCGCGTCTGCTGGGGAGCTGGATTATTCAGGACTCCTATGAGCAGGCTCCAACTCTGCAAGTTAGCAGGGCCAGCTCCAGTGACAAAAGTGTTTGGAACAAGGGAATAAACAGTTTAGCAGATGTGTGAGTTCAGCAGCAGAGTGTGGAAGCCAGGGCACTAGTCTTTTCATGTCCCTAAAAGGGTAAGCACACTTTCCACAAACAGACCTACATAAGTAGGACATTTATTTAAAAAGGGGGGAAGCAATTATGAAGGTAGAACGGCAGCAGGGGGTTGGGGGCTATCCAGTGTATTGCACTGAGTGTAACATCTATGACTATCTGCCAACTGGACAGGAGTTATGGGTATGTGCTTGGTGCAAGGAGCTCCTGGTTCTCGGGGAACGAGTTCACACCCTCAAGGCCAAGGTGGCTGACCTAGAGAAGCAGAGACAATCAAGCATACAGATAAGATGATGTCTGGGGCAGTGATGCTCTGTATTGTTGGTGCTTGGGGGGCAACAGTGGGAGAGCTTCTGGAGTTCTGTCCCCACTGGTGGACCTCCGGATGGCACCTGATTTTTGGCCACTGTGTAACACAGAGTGTTGAACTGGGTGGGTCATTAGCCTGATCCAACTTGGCTTCACTTATATTCTTATGTTCTTATGACATGATTTTGGCATTTTGCAGTTTTTGGCATGTGTTTGGAATTTTTCCATTTATAATTGGCAATAGGATTTTTCACACATTACATTCTTATTTTACATACATACAGTTGTTTGTGTGAATGTCTGCATGCACATTCATTCTGATCTTGTACCTAGGGACTGAAATCCTTAAAAATAATGGGTCAGAACAGACATTATTTATACATTAAATGAAGATGCATACAGAAAGCCAGTTTGGTGTAGTGGTTAAGTGCGTGGACTCTAATCTGGGAGAACCAGGTTTGATTCCCCACTCCTCCACTTGCACCTGGCTGGATGACCTTGGGCAAGCCATAGTTCTGGCACAGCTGTTCTTGAAAAAGAGCAGTTTCTGTCAGAGCTCTCTCAGCCCCACCTACCTCACAGGGTGTCTGTTGTGGGGAGGGGAAGGGAAAGGAGTTTGTAAGCTTCTCTGAGACTCCTTTGGGTAGTGAAGGGCGTGGTATAAATCCAATGTCAGCTCTCTTGTTCTAGTGCAGCTCCATGTATCTTAGCAAGCTATAGACAGATATGTAACAAGTGAAACAACACCTAATATGAACCTGTAGGCACAGGGAAAACATTTTTCATATAGGCCTACAGTTTTCAAAGCCACAGGTGACAGACTGGAAGAAGAAGAGTGAGAACCAAATCAGTCTGACTTGCTTTCAACACCCCCAAGTGATACTATTCAATAAAAGTTTGAATTATTTCTCAGCTATGTATCTTTGTATTTATGGGGTCTGATGAGATGGGGGAAGACAAAGGTTCCTCCACTCTCTGGTTACTTTTCCTCCAGCAAAGCTGAGGGGACAGCTTCCTCAGTATTCATAGTCCCTCAGATAGTTAACATTGCTAAAAAAGAAAAGAGAAGAGTCACAATAATGTTCTAAAATGTACTGCTTTTCACCTTTTTTGTGGTCATTCCACCCTATTTAGTAAAATCAAAAATGATGTCCCTACATGTTCCTGATAACACTCTATCTTCAGATACTACTTAGCATAAGGTCAAGAACAGGCCCAGTTTGTCCAAAGCACCTTGTCCATTTTTTGAGGAACAAGAACTGAATTGCATTGCTTTAAAAATAATATATAAAGTTTGCAACTCAATCTCAACAGTCTTTCATTACTTTATTTATAGTTCCACAGAAATTGGTACCCAATTTGAGACAAACTCTTTACGAAAATTCATGTTCCAGTGATCTCTGTTATCATTTAAATGAGCACACTTAATGGGACTTTGTTTTCTAAATCTTCACTTAATGATTTTTACCCTCAGAAGCAAAAACTAAATCATGTTCATTGGCTTACCAAATGACTGTATCACGGAGTTTATGGCAAAAATGATGGAAGAATGCTATCAAATTTCTAATTCACAATATATTCTTTATGTGGAAATGACCAGCAATCATTGAATGAAGATTTTTGTAAGAAAGAAAGTTATCTTTATATCTGATTTTTTTAGTTCCAGACAAAGCATTTTAAAGGGAAAGCCTGGGTGCTGATATAGTCTAATGGATAGAAACAGGAGGGTCTAGGCTCAAGGGCAACTTCTGTCATTGATCAATGGTAAAATGGGCAAGTTACTACAGGCAAATAAAGAGAACAATTTAACACAGTGAACATGTAGCCTTAGGAATCCAGATCTCTATACTATTCAGTCTTGAGAAGAATCTGCCACTTGCCTAGATATCTGGTCAGGTATACAATTTTGGTAACATTCCACTAACCATTTGGCAAGATGTCCCCAGTTAGTTACATGAAGACTGGAATAATTCACCATTTGGTACATGGTCATCTGTATTCACCTATATTGTTGTCATTAGAGAAATGGGAATCTAAATAAAGAAACCCATATAGGCAAAACAAAGTACCCAGGATAAAATTTTCTCTTCATTCTACCAAGTGGCAACAAAATGCTCTACCTTTTACAATAGCACTACCGATAAGATTAAAATTTCAATACCCAATTCATATGCAAAATAACCTCCTCAGGAAAGCTCCTCCATTAGCATGTCACAGCCCGGGGAACTCCTACAAGATAATCTCAGCCCTACCCCACCTTCCTGAGTAGATATAGGCCCCGGTCACACAGCAAAATTGTCGTGGGAGAGGCACGGATGATGGGTGGATTATCCAGGCGTGATCACACCCCAACATCTGGGAAGTGGAGCGCACCGGTGGTTTACCGCTGACAATGCGCCTTAAAAAACTAGTACCTCCAAGGTACTAGTAAACGTTTGTCATGGGCTGCCTCCAGACATCCGTGGTGTGATCGCGCCAGTGTGCAGCATTCCCCTCCGGTCCCTTGTTTACCCGCCGGTGCTGAGGGAAGGCCCCTTGGTGTCCCGCTGGTGCATCTGATCGCGTCATCGCGCATCAAACTGCACCGGGGCAATTAGCCACGCCTCCCCTCCACAATATCCGGCCTGTGTGACCGGGGCCCCAAATTGCCTGCCTACCATTTTCCTTCTCACCTTGACACAGAGAGTACTACATCTTACTGTGTTATACCTCTGAGGATGGCAGTCACAGCTGCTGGCGAAACGTCAGGCCCTACAATGCCAAGACCATGGCCATAAAACCCAGAAAATCTACAACAACTAATGAACTTCGGCCATTAAAGCCTCCGACAACATATCAAGTGGTAAGAAGTTTGTCATTTTTTGTAGGAAAAAAGTATTTGGTAGAACAGTTGTCATGTGAGAAAGACAGATGTGCTCTTACAATAGAAGTCGCAGTATCTTCTTTCTTGTTTCACAGCTGAAAGGACTGGCTTGTAGACTAGCAGATTTAATGCTAATACATCAGACTTGTCTGTTCTGCTCTTGCCACTATTGCAGGTTCTAAGATACGGAAAGTTAACACAGTTCCTGAGGATACTGGGCTGCTCAAAGTTACTTACTCCCCTCAACTCCTTTATGCAATAAAGAGGGGAGAAATATCTTATTATCTTCATCATTCAGTCAATAGATATGCACATCTATCTTCACTATTATTTGCTTTTCTATTATTTTCTCAGGACTGGGTTTATGGTATTAATTATTCTATTAATGTACAATTAATATTTACATATCATTTATGTTGGCATTTATTTTACCACAATTGGCTTATTGAGAAACTACTGTTTAAAATCCACTACAAACTCATTTATGGTATTTAGCAAAGATTCATCACATTTAAATGATTTACTGAATCCTTTTG
This sequence comes from Gekko japonicus, assembly GCF_001447785.1. NCBI lineage: Eukaryota > Metazoa > Chordata > Lepidosauria > Squamata > Gekkonidae > Gekko > Gekko japonicus. Next base: position 1,745,466 of record NW_015173677.1, read on the forward strand.
AATTCAGTTACTATGAAAGTTCTCAATTCTTAGAATGAAGTAAACATATTCACAGCAGCTACTAAAATTGTTTTGTTGTACAACCTATGTTTTACCATTCATTAATGTCCATGGGAACCATTAGAAACATTCTTGTGTTTTATTGCTTGATGATTTTCCAAAGTAAAATTGACCTTCATTGACCATTAGAAGAACAAATCGCCAAAATGGTAGAGCAAAAAAATGTAGCCATAAGAATAAAGGAAGATGGATAATGAGGATTTCTAGAGAAGGCAGGAGATCAGCCAAGAACACATACCACCTGTGACAAAGATGGAAGTCATATTGCTGAACAAATTGAAAGCTTAGTAAAAAAAAAAACCCTCTTTTCATAGAGACCACTTGCCCATGTATTGAGAGCAGGACAAGGCATTTCATCTTAGGAAGTGCTGACTTCTATATGGATATGGATTGATGTTTGTAGTGCTAGAGAATCTGGGAAACCTACATCTCTCCTGGAGCTAGATGCTCACAAGCCAGAATAAAAACACTGCAATGCTCTGTTGTCAAAATGCCTGCCTATTGGCTAAATGATTTCTGGCAGTCCCAGGCTATCAGAACCCAAGACCCAAATTGTTTGATGCTCCTCCTGCATCAGACTAGGAAGCAGGGAAGGGGGTGGAACCCAGAAGGGGGTTGCAGCTGATGAGGGAAAGCCCCCCCCCAACTCTTAGGGGAAGGTGGGTGCCATGAGGGATTCTCCCTGAGAAGAGTGGGTTTCCCTTAGACATCATGCCTTAATTGTGGCCTGTCAGACTCTGTGGTAGAAGCATTACACCATTTACATTTGTTTTCAATATAGACACAGGGGCTGTATTTTTACTAGTGATAAGTCAACCCATTATTGGAGCACCTAAATGTCCTCTGGTCAGTTCAACTAGTAAGTCTGTTGTAGGCCTCACTTGTGATCTGGGTTGCACTGTGAATGTGGAACATTCTTATCCTCTGCCCCTGCTGGGAAAGACAGAATATTGAGTAATTGTGAGCCGCTGCAATAGACAACATGCAAGCTCAGCTCCTCAGTAAATGGTAGTGAGTTTCCATGCCTCATCCTCTTCACTCTTTCTTTTACAAATAATTTGAGAACCACCACATTGTGCCTTTTGCCACTGAAGGGTGGGGCTGTGGCTTAGTGGTAGAACATCCAGTTGGCATGCAGAAGGTCCCACTTCCTGAGATCTCCTGTTAAAAGAGCAAGATTATGGGGAAAACTTATCCTAGGATCCTGGATAATTGCTGCCAGTCTGACTAGTCAATAATGACCCCAATGGACTAATGGTCTGATTCATTTTAAGGCAGCTTTATATATTCATATATATGAGGAAGATGGTCCCATCACCAAGACAATTTATTTATTTATTTATTTATTTTCTACCACGCCATCTCCGTCATAGCAGGCTCAGGGCAGCTTTGGAACTTTTCATCTTACTCATCACTTGTCATTTTTGTCTGTGCAGTTTCTAGTAACCGGGCCAGTGAAAGGGGTGAAAGGGGTGTTGAGCATTTGGCCAGAACTAGCTATGATTGGAACAGAGTGCCTAGTGCTCACCTAGAAAGGTGTCTGTGCTGCTTGTCAGGAAAGAAAATATGCAACCTCTCTCCCTGTGAATGGAAGCACTTCCTGGTTGCTCATGCACAGCATGGGACTCTTTGTTTCCTAACTCCTGCATTATCTGAGCATTCAGTTGGGGGGGGGGGTTGTACTTCATAAAATGTGATGCTTTCCTCAGGTAGATCGCTGATTGCACTTATGATGGTTCAGTGGAATGTGGCTGTGCGAGTGTTATCAGTTCTTGCGGGATATTGTTTTGTGTTCATTTACAGATTGATGGGTTTTTATACTGTCTGTCTAATGACTCAGTGCAGTACACAAAAATCAATCTGATTCATTAACATTATAAAACAGAGCCATAAAATACCATAATAAAAGCAGCATACAACTAATTAAAACTGAAACAACGAAATCAGCTTTCCCCTTATTGCAAGCACTAAAACTACGTCCACCCTCTAGTCTCCAGTTCCCTTTAGATGTGCACTTACTGGAGTCACTGCTGTGCCAGCATCCCATGCCAGGCTTCTTCCTGTGTGAGTTCCTACTACCTTATTATGAGGCAACTATTAGCATACGGCAACTTACCAAATATGTATTTAACAGGGGTCTTAGAGGTCCCTTGATACCACACAAAGGGGGAACTAAGTAAGACACTGCCTCTTTACTACCCCCCCCCAAATAAAACTTTACATATAGAAGGATAGCCTATGAAAGAGGAGGGTAGGCTAGAACTAGGTTTCCTGAAAGTTGACCACACTTGATATGTGATGGTATGAATATTTAGAGAGCTCCTCTGGGATTTTAAATTCTGCCTACCTATCTATGCTGACCTGTGCATGTGTAAGCACTGAGAGGGATAGCTGGAATGTGTGATGTGGGGCTATTCCAGCTGGTGCACCTTTTGATGAGCATTACGCTCATTTAACAACATCTCTGGTTTCCTTGTGTTTCCAAGCTCAATTCAAAGTGTGAGTTATTACCTATAAAACCCTTCACAGCCTGAGATTCACAATTTTCTGACACTATCCCTTACAATGCAATCGTAAGCAGAGTTATACCCTTCTAAGCCCATTGGCTTCAATGACTTAGAGCAGAGGTGTCAAACTCATTTGTTACGAGGGCTGGATCTGACATAAATGTCACTTTGTGGGGCTGGACCATGTGCCATAAAATGTAGCACTAGGTACTGGAGATATAAACTTTATAAAGATAATTTCAGATGCCTCATGGCAATAGCAGGCATGATTGGATTAGGTGTGATATGCAGAGGGGTAGTAGGCGTGGAGATATCAGCACTGATAATGAAACAGGAATGCTAGGTCTTAATTTGGTATAGGAGGATCCAGTCCAGGAAGATGCAAAGAATAAATGGAAATAAGTCTGAAGAAGTGAGCAGTGATTCATGAAAGCAAATGCCATGCCACACATTTTGTTAGTCTTTAAGGTGCTGCTGGACTCTTACTCTTTCTATTGCTATTACAAACCACTCTGCTTTTCCAACTCCAAACAGCTCTTATGTTCTTATGTTCTTATGCTTTTCCAACTCCAAACAGCCCTGGGGTGTAATGCCAAATAATGGTGCTCTTTCAGGTCAGAAAAAGGGGGAGAAAGGAGCCCTCCTCCCCACACCATTGTGGTCCCAGCTAGTGTTCTTAAATGGCTTTCATGGCACTATAAATTGGAACTATGTCCCCATGGTAAACACAGGGAGAGTGTCATGTTGTGCACTTAGAAGGCAGTAATTCTGATTACAGTGGCATGGTCAGATCTGCTACTGAGCTTCTTTTAATGGTTCCATCAATTTACCAAGTACTCCTTACTTCAGAAAGGTTTCATTCCTTCATTCCATTCTTCTACCCCTTGAAGGAATCTCTCAAAGGAAATTTGGACTGTCTTATCTGCTGCCTTAAATTCTAGTTTGTGGCAAATATATCTTTAAAATAATTATGCTAGTACAGCCATACTTCTTAACATCCACATTATAGCTGAACATTTGGTGAATATTCTAAAAACAGTACTGCAGAAAGTGTGCTACAATTGCCTCTTGTCATGTGGAATGAAATTATTATTTCCTACAACTCCTGTGCCAATCTATGAACCTTCAGGGTTTGTTTCATTTTTAATTATGATTTGAAGCCTGTAAAGTCTCTTGGTATATGTTCTGCATCTGCTTGGAGTTGCACGTCTAGTCTAATGAAAAAAGAAAGACAGATGCACAGCCATTCTAGCCTATTAAAACAAATCTGGGAAATCTTCTTTGATTCCACACATCCAGCCTTCTCATTTCTGGGCATCAAGTCCACATTATTTTTATGTAGCGCCATGGTTAGTTTCAGTATATTGTCATGTTCAAATCCCCACTCGGCCATGAAGTTTGCTGTGCTGTCTTGGGAGAGTCATTGTCTCTTAGTCTAACTTAGTTCACAGGGTTGTTGTGAGGATATAACTGAAAAGTGAGAGCAATGTATAGGCCTTCTTAATTTCTTTAGAAGAAAAAGCAGGATAAAAAGGTACTACATAAATAAGGTTTGGATCTTCCTTGTCCCCTTGGCCTGCAACTTTCTGTGTTCATCAAACTGAAGGCCAGAAGATACCCAAGGAAAATATGGTAGTAGTGGAAAATGCCATCAAGTTGCAGCCAATTTATGGCAACCCTGTAGGGGCTCCAAGGCAAGAGACTTCACTGGTAGCTTACCATTGCCTGCCTCTGTATCATGACCCTGGACTGCCTTGGTGGTGTCCCATCCAAATACTAACCAGGGCTGACCCTAATTAGCTTCTGAGATCTGATGAAATTGAGCTAGCCTGGACCATCCAATTAAAAGCAAAGAACAATATAGTGGCAGGGCTAATTGCTGATTTGGCATAAATCACCTTTCTCTCCTCCACCCACAGAAATACCCTTCTGTTGGTAGAACTCCTGTTACACTGAAGGAACAAGACCTGAGGAAATAAGTAAATGAGTAGTATGGGTATATTGCTTCCTTTAAAAAATATAATTATGTTTCCTATGTTGTTAGCTGCCTTGAGCCTTCCGATATATGTTTCTGAGCAAATAATAAATGCATTAAATAAATCAGCTACCATGTAGGAGCCACTTCCTTGTAATGTGGTCTTGTGCAGCTCTTTCTCTGGCCACAGTGATGTCACTTGATAACCTGATTGCCATTACTTCAAGGTGTAGGGCAACATTATAAGAAATGATCATGACAAAAGGAGCGCCTGCAGGTATGTGTGGAAAAAAAATTAAAGTAATGGCAAACCACCTCTGTTCATTCCTGGTCTTGAAAACCCTACTGGGTCACCCTAAGTCAGCTGCAATTTGATGGCACTTTCTACCACCAAAATGGATATGTTCATTACCTGGGGACACATGAGGGGCACAGGTTCCATGCCTACAGTACATTTGGAAACAATGACATAATGAAATAAAGCACAGGAATGTTAGCAAACACGATTATCAGATAACGTGTGAAGATTCCTTCTGCCATGATGCACCATGGGAGGTAAGGAATAATGTTTTTTCTCCCCCTGCTGCACAAAAAATAAAATAACTTTGTCAAGATTAAATACAGCATTGGGGTGAATAGCAATTAAATTTCATGAAAAATGATCTTTGTGAGAACAAAGGCAATTTTCTTGGGAAAGTTTTAACTTTGACAAATGCAAAATACTAACCATGGTAGTTCATATACTATGCAAATATCTTTATGCCATAAGCATAATTTCTACATTGTGTTCATTGTAAAGCTCCTTTTCCATATGTACGCATAATCAGTCACTGTTCTACTACAGTTAAGTGTATTACTAACAGGAATATATGTTCAGCACAGTTGTTCCTCAATCTCAGCAGCTTCTTTTGTTCAGAAGTTTAAATATCAAGAAGAAGAAATGAAGTGCTTTATATATACAGTTATTGATGTTTTAGCACACAGGTAACAGAACTGTATTTTTTTGTTTGTCCTGGGGAAAAAGAAGCCCGCAAATTGACTGATTCAACAGTGTCTTCCATGATGAATTTTTTTTCCCGTGAAGTAACTTGTGTTTTTTGTGTGCCATTTCCCCAGTACTCCTTATGGCAAATGGTTATAAAATTTGTGACATCATTCTTGCTGACTATATCAAATTGTATCATTTCTGTTTTAATTTGATGCCATATAGTAAATATAAAGGGGCCACGGTGGCTCAGATGTTAAGATGCTTAGCTGCAGACTGGAAGGTCTGTACTTTGGCAGTTTGAGACCCGAGTGTGCCGCATGACAGAGTGAGCTCCCATCTCTGGCCCCAGCTCCTGCCAGCCTAGCAGTTCAAAAGCAAGAAATTGAAAGTAGATAAATAGGTACCGCTTTGGTGGGAAGGTAACAGCGTTCCATGTGCCTTGGCGTCATGCTGGCCACATGACCATGGAAACATCTTTGGACAGTGCTGGCTCTTCAGCTTGGAAATAGAGATGAGCACCACCCCATAGAGTTGGATTTGATTAGCTTTTGAGCAAGGGAAACTTTTACTTTTACTCGTAAGTATAAACCCTCTACATATTTTATATTGTTGCTAGCTCAGTGGCTTTCTGAGATCTGACAGGCAGTGGTCCTCCAAGGCCTCAGGCAGAAGGTCTTTCCCTGCCCTTTTTTGCTGAAGATGGCAGAGAATGAATCTGGAATATTTGGTTTTTGAAGCATCTATGTACTAATAGCAAAGTCGGCCAAATCTTTGGATACAAACCCACTGCCTGGAACTGTGAATGGGTAGGACAAATTTTTCTACAAGTCTGAAAAGAGCCCCAGATTTGCAGAAAAATGTAAAATCTAAAAGAAATGCATTGGGGTTTTTTAAAAAAACAAACATGATAAAAGGAGCACCTGTAGCTTTAAGCTAGGCAACCACAGTATTCCAGGCTGCGTTTCCCTGAGTAAAAAACAAAACAAAACAGGGGGAGATGGCTTTCCAGGACTATTTTGGCCTTTGAGGGAGTCATTAGGGCTAGGCCTGCTAGGGTTGCCAGCTCCAGGTTGGCAAATTCCTGGAGATTTTGTGGTGAAGCCTGAGAAGGACAGGGTATGGGAGGGGAGACACCTCAGTCAAATATAATGCCATAGAGGTCCCCTCCAAAGTGGTCATTTCCTCCAGGGGGATAGATCTCCATAGTCTGGAAGTTGTAATTCTGATAGCCAGGTCCCACCTGGAGGTTGGGAACCCTAGGCCTGGAAGCAACCTCTGGGTGACTTGATACCACCCAATTTGCATGACTCATTTAAGCCTAGATGCTTGCTACTGTTCAACAGCAACCACTCTATGAAAGCTAGTGTGATGTAGTTCTTCCAGGTAGGGTCTGAGAGACTCAGGTTTGAATCCCCATGTAGCTGTGGAAGCTCACTGAGTGCTTTTGGACCAGTCACATACTGTTAGCCTAACCTACTTCACAGGGTTGGTGTGTGTGGATAAAAAGAAAGAGAGGAGGATAATGTAAACTGCTTTGGTTCCCACCATGGAGAAAGGTAGGGTATAAATGAAGAAAATAAAGAATAAATATAGCTGAAGACGAGAGGAAGATCAAAGGTAGGTTGGTAAATGGCTGAGGAGGAGAGACTGAGGCAGGGAAAGGGAAGAAAATATGGGTGTATCCAGAAGGAGGGAAAGAAGAAATAATGTGGGAAGGAATATTAGAGGAAAGTGAAGTACCACTCCACAAATCCTTCAGGGTTCCCTACTGGGAATGTGGGCCTGGTCTAGGGTTGTCAGGTCAACTTACCTGACCAGTGGGGAGGTCTCCCAACATCCTTCCAGGAGACCGGAAGTGATGTTGGGCATTTTCAGACCTACTTCCAGTTTTGGGCCTACTTCCAGTTGGGGGTGACACTAGTTTTTGGGCTTCAAACCATAGAGTTTTGCCAAAAAACCAGAGTGTCACCCCCAACCAAAAGTAGGCCTGAAACCAGAAGTGGGCCAAAAACTGGAAGTAGGCCCCAAAAGGTCAGTCAGTGGCAGGATTTTCCCCTGCTGGCCAGCTGGCCAGTGGTGAGCAAAAGCCTGTGAAAGAAAGGGTTCCCCCACTCCCACTGGGGGACTGGCAACCATAAACTGGTCCTGTGGCCAACACCACACAGCTGGGCCACAGTTTTCTTAGGTAGAGGCTGCTGGGGTGGGGGAGGGAAAACTTAAGACAGAGGTGCAGACAAAGATAGGTTGGCTGTTGAGTGGAAAGAAGATAGGGTTGTCAGCTCCAGGTTAGGAAATTCCTAGAGATTTGGGGGGTGGAGCTCCCACCCTCCAAAGCAAACATTTCCTCCAGGAGAACTAGGGCTGCCAACATCCAAGTGGGGGCTGGAGATCACCCAGAATTACAATTTTGAGCAAGGGAAACTTTTACTTTTACTCGTAAGTATAAACCCTCTACATATTTTATATTGTTGCTAGCTCAGTGGCTTTCTGAGATCTGACAGGCAGTGGTCCTCCAAGGCCTCAGGCAGAAGGTCTTTCCCTGCCCTTTTTTGCTGAATATGGCAGAGAATGAATCTGGAATATTTGGTTTTTGAAGCATCTATGTACTAATAGCAAAGTCGGCCAAATCTTTGGATACAAACCCACTGCCTGGAACTGTGAATGGGTAGGACAAATTTTTCTACAAGTCTGAAAAGAGCCCCAGATTTGCAGAAAAATGTAAAATCTAAAAGAAATGCATTGGGGGGTTTTAAAAAAACAAACATGATAAAAGGAGCACCTGTAGCTTTAAGCTAGGCAACCACAGTATTCCAGGCTGCGTTTCCCTGAGTAAAAAACAAAACAAAACAGGGGGAGATGGCTTTCCAGGACTATTTTGGCCTTTGAGGGAGGACTCATTAGGGCTAGGCCTGCTAGGGTTGCCAGCTCCAGGTTGGCAAATTCCTGGAGATTTTGTGGTAAAGCCTGAGAAGGACAGGGTATGGGAGGGGAGACACCTCAGTCAAATATAATGCCATAGAGGTCCCCTCCAAAGTGGTCATTTCCTCCAGGGGGATAGATCTCCATAGTCTGGAAGTTGTAATTCTGATAGCCAGGTCCCACCTGGAGGCTGGCAACCCTAGGCCTGGAAGCAACCTCTGAGTGTCTTGATACCACCCAATTTGCATGACTCACTTAAGCCTAGATGCTTGCTACTGTTCAACAGCAACCACTCTATGGAAACTAGTGTGAAGGCTGGCAACTCTAGAAATAGAGATAGAAGCAGGAAAAGATGAGAAACTATGGGGTCTTTCAAGAAAGGTAAAGAGAAAATAGTGTGGGGGTGAGATGCCTCTTGCAAGTCTTTGTGGATTCCCACTTGTATTTTCTAACATTACAATCTGAAGTTTTGTTAATAACTATAAAAACATGACTGGGGAAAAAAGAAATTTAGAATGGAATAGAAAATAGAGGTAAGACTAAATTTTGAAATTTTGGAATATTCCTAATTTGATTTTGTCGATTATGAGACCTGTATATCTTTATTTTAATACTGGTATGTGTTTGCCTTTTCCCACTATCATTAATGCATTTTCAAAGTTCTTTCTGCATCAGTTGTGCATAGGCAGTCTTTAAATGTTGTATAATGTAAATCAGGCATAAAATAATGTAAACATTGTTTTACAGAATAATCAACAGGAGTAACAAAAATATGATGCACACAAACCAACAATGACAATATTCAACATCAGGGGAAAATTACATTGGCTAATGTGGTCCATTCCTAAAATAATGCAATATGCAAACAGTGTCTCAGATCCACACTAGTATGTCTGTGAGTAAAAGTTGCAATTCTCTATCCCAGGAACAGAAGTGCAGTGGGCATGTGGAGCTGCTGCAGGAGGGTGAAGGTAAGAAAAGTGTGCTGTGGGTACAAGTTGGAGCCATGAAAATACTAGTGAGTGCCAATGGTCTACCACTCCACTAAGCAAAATGTGAAACCTTCCTCCAGCCTAAGGATTTTTCCTCTGGCCAATGTGGCTCTTCTTCCAAAGAAAGATATCCACCAGCCTAAAGCATAGACTTGTCAAATAATTATCTTGGAAATAACAGATTGTCTTTCTACAAACTCATTTCCGTAAAACTGATGCAGTAATATTCCTGACAAGCTAATTTTCAGTGCAGTAAGTTGATACTACAATTCTCTGGTACCATCACCAGCACAGAAAAGAACTGTTAAATCAGTGAGAGCCAATCCATGCATAACATGGTTTTGCCTGCGGGCCACATATGCAGAAAATGCAAGAGAGATGTAGAGATGGATCTATCAGGCTGTATGTTTGCTAGCACTGAAGCAGTTTTCTATCCCACACAATCCCAGTACCTACATGCCTTTTCTTCTTCTGGATGGCAGAAGGAAGAGGAAGATTTGTGACTGGCAATCATGGCTATATTTGCTCACTGTCTTACTGGGTCAAACCTTTTTTTTTGTATTCCAGCATCCTGTTTCACACAGTGGCCAACCAGTTGCCTTGGAACACCAACAAACAGGGCACAGAGGACAAGAACATTGCCTGATGTTTCTTCCTTGCATTAGCATTTGGTTGGATACTAGTTATCATGGCTACTAGCCACTGAGTAATTTATCGCCCATCAATCTGTCTAATGCTCTTTTAAAGCTAGCGCCTTGGTGTTTAGTCATGCCAGCCACAAGATTACGGAAATGTCTTCGGACAGCGCTGGCTCTTCGGCTTTGAAACGGAGATGAGCACCGCAACCCTAGAGTCGGATTCGACTGGCTTTCGAGCAGGGGAACCTTTACCTTTACTTTACCATCACTATATCCACTGGCAGTATCCACATGTAAATTACGTGTTGAATGACGAATCCCTTCCTATTGTGTGATCTAAATCTGCTGCCCATCAACTTTGTTGTGTGTAGCTGAATTCTAACATTATAGGAAAGGGAGAAAAAAATCTCTATCCACTGTTGCTGCCCGCCTCATGCATAATTTTATAAACCTCTATCATGTTGCCCCTTGGCCATTTTTTTAAGCTGCTGAAATGCTCCATACCCTTCAGACTGTCCTTGCAGGAAAGGTTCACTAACCCTGTCATCATCTTAGTTAACCTCTTCTACACTTTTTCCTGCTCTACAATATATATATTTGAGATATGATGATCAGGATGCTGTGTGTGTGTGTGTGTGTGTGTGTGTAAAGTGTTGTCAAGTTGCGGCCAACTTCTGGCAACCCCAGGGGGTTTTCAAGGCAAGAGACTTCAGAGGTGGTTTGACATTGTCTGTAGTAGCAACCATGGCTGTTCTCCATTGGAGAAGGATTCCTACTTTCTCACAGCAGAAGGGAACCATTGGATTCAGCCCAGAAAGTTTATATGTCCTTCCCACTCATTCCCCAGTTCCTTGGTAAAAATCTTCAGACTTCCCTCCTAGAGATTAGAAACATACTATTGCTATAATTTCAATTGAAACAGGAAGACTTACATTAGATTAGCAATGCCTTAAAATCATTGATATACTTATTGTGCAATCATATGCAGAGTTTTGAACCCACCAAAATTAATAGGCTTAGACTCAAGTAACTCTTCTTAAGACTGCACTGTTAATTGCTTATGTAGGGTTCCCTGCCATATTTTAATCATTTTATTATTTTAGACTCCCAAAGGAAACTGTTCCTCAGTTACTCGATACCAAATGTGTGTTTGCATAGAGATTTAATTTAATCTTGTATTAATTATTATGCCTGTGATGGTGACTCAATGTTGTAAGATAAAAGTTGCCAGCACTTAAATGTGTGCCCATTTTGAGCACTTTGGGGAAAAATGAATATTTTGATAAAGACCTCAGATACATTCAGAAGACCAAACTCAATAAATACATTCCCAGGGTTTGGAAGACAATGTACATTTTCATGATTAATGATGTGATTGTTAGCACAATATTTCATTTGTTTGAAACCTCATTTGCTTGCCAATATAAAAAGGAAATAAAAGGCATGTTTGGAAAACATGTCCAATTTGGCATCTACTAATTGTAATAATGATGACAGGATATCAATTTTAAGCCTAGGGGAACTAGCTTACTAAATTTTGGAATGATGATTACTCTGGCATTTTCCAGTATCCTGGGTAGTTATATTTATGGAGTAAGAATTCATAGTAAGTTATTAAGAAACCCCCTTGTTTTCAGAAACTTCAGCATTTGGTTATGAAAATATAATGCATTCTGATTCATTCTACTATAAGGTGAAATCACATTTGGTAGGTCAAGTGACGTATCCATTTTTGTACATTGGTAAATAAGCACTGTATATGTGCATACATGGCATAAAAACAGAACACATTCATTCACAGTGTAAACAAATGTACAAAGCCAACTTTCCAAAGTGGAAAACTGAATCAGTTGGGGGGGGGGGATCATTAAAAAATACAAAAGAAATGCCACAGGGAAACTGATCCTTTTCCAGTTTATGACTGGCAGTGGATCTACAGTCACATGTCTTGCAACCACACAGGAACCTCTGGGGGCATATGTGCAAGATCCACACAACTTCACATATACTGTCTAGTTACACACAACACTTTTAAAGACTGTTACATGAACAAGAAAGAGGGCAATATGCTAAGCTGATGCTAGTATAGAATCCTAGAGTATTATTAATTTAATGACTTCACTGGCCTTATAAGGGTGCAGTTCTGATTAAGATTGTACTTCAGATCACTTGCCACATGTGTAGTGAAGCACCTTTAAATATTGTGATGGGAAAAATAGGATTATTGCATTGATTCGTTCTGGTTCTTTTGCCAATATCATGGCTTAGCATGGGTACACACTCCATTAGTGTGACCTCCATTAATCCTGTCTGTTAACGAATGTAAACTCAGCCATAATGGTCCCATATACAAAGCCAGTATTTGCGTGTCAACAGAAATGCAATCCTGCATTGGGTAGAATTTAAGTTAATTGTTTAAAAAAGATTCTCTTCCTTCTGTAGAAGGTTCCTTGTTTAAATCAAATGTGTCTTTCAGAATTGGTGGGGACACTCCCAAGTTAGGAATCTCTCCTTATATATATTTGAGTTTTCATGTCCCTCTTGCCTGAATGTTCCACACTCCCCCACAGCCTTTGGCTGCCTGATGTGTTGCTCACCAGGGACCTCTACCCATTGGTGGCTGCGTTGCCTCAATCCCGCCCTTCCCTTTCATTTCACACCGCAACGGAGAATGATGAGGTTTTTGCTGGGACAGAAGCAAAGCTGCACCACTTGAAGCAAAACCTTGCTCCACGTGTGATGTGTGTGCGATGCGGGGGGGGGGGGGGGAGAGAGGAAGCACAGCCAAGCCGGGAGCCCCCTTTCATTGCCTCTCCTTCACCTGCCACCGGAGCACAGTCTTGCAGCCACCACCACCCCGCATGGAGCAATGCCCAGACATAGCTCTTGCCCCTGCCCCGTCTCGGCTGCTGCTTCCCTTTCCTCGGATGCCCACACTCCTGCTTTGCATCACGCCACTTTTTTGGGGGGAACACAAGCGGGACGCCACTGAGGTGCCTCTGCAGCCAACATCAATCTCCTCCTGGGCCGTCCCGTCCTGGAAGGTGCCACTTGCCGCCGCCGCCGTCGATCACCACATCAGGCAGGGTGCCCCCCACCCTACTAAGGGTGGGTACTCATTTATCTACTTGCAACTAATTGCTTTCGAACCACTTTAAGCAAAACCTTGCTCCAGCCTTCAATGGGCTGCTTATGGGGGGGGGAGAGGAAGTGCAGCCAAACCGGGAGCCCCCTTTCATTGACCATGCTGCCTGCCTCTCCCTCATCTGCTGCCGGAGTACAGTCTTGCAGCCACCACCACCCCCCTGCATGTAGCAATGCCCACACATAGCTCTTGCCCCTGCCCCACCTCGGCTGCTGCTTCCCTTTCCTCATCCGCCCACACTCCTGCTTTGCATCACACCACTTTTTTGGGGGGGAACATGAGCGGGACACCACCGAGGTGCCTCTGCAGCCAACATCAATCTCCTCCTGGGCCGTCCCATCCTGGAAGGCGCCACTTCTTCACTCAGAGCCACCAGCCTTGGAGCGTGCCTGGCAAACTGATGCTAAAGACTCCTCCACCCCGGGCCACTTGCTCACAGCCTATTTCTAGAGCTCGTTGTCTCCATTTCCACAATGGGCCTTCTTCCTAGTGTGTGTGTGTGTGTGTGTGTGTATACCCTAAAAATTGAGCAGCATTTTGTTCATTATAAATAAACTGGTCTTATAATTGTCATTAAGAATAGCACAGTATTGCTAGCCTATATAAGATCGGCTTCACACAGTACATATGGGTGCACATTATATACCAAATGAAAATGGCAACGTATGAAGTACTTACACAACTTTTTCAAAACATTTACCTCAAGCAAATGTATTTCAATGAGAGGGGACCAATCTCAGTTCTCTGCAGTGTTCTTGAACTAATTTTAATAATATGTGTAAATTCTTTGGAATGTTATATCCTTAGCTGGTTCAGCAAATGGTCCTGTAATTTGTATCATCTATCAAAAGATATGCTTCTCAGCAATGTGAGTTTAAGCAGATGAGCAATTTGAGCTTGCAACTTACACTTGTAAAAATGTACAAAGTTGCCCTTAGCTGCATATGAACAATGGAAATTTAGAGGTGCAAATACAAACATAATTGTGAGCAGGGGATGAGAAAATCTGAAATGGATGAATGAAACACTGAAAGAGAACGTGAAGTGCTAAAATGTGAGAACTCTAGCTTACATGTGCAAATCCTGTGTTGTACAGGTATCTTGCTCAGCACATTGCTCAGCACGTAAAGTCATAAAATCTTGATTCAAAAAATAAATCTCTGTAGCAAGACAAATGTTTGTCAGAAACTAGAAATGGGAGGAGAAATATATGAGACATCCATACCTTGCAACATGACTATCAAATCTAAATGAAGCTTTTATTGTATCTCTCCTTGATTTGAACAGAGGAAGCAAGAATCATCAAAGCAAAACCTCCAAGGAACAGCCTACATCATTCATCCTTCCTGTGAACTGGAACATGGACAGAATATTAAGAAGAACAACCCTGTCATTAATAAACAAGCAACTGACTACTTCCACACTTCTTGTTCCATTAGGCTATAAAGGCCAGTGGTAAGATATCACATAAGGCTTAATGTATGGATGCAGCTTAGAAATCATTACAGTGAACATCTGGAAATAAGTTTTCACTGTGCAACAGCTAAGGCCCTTTTGAGTGCTTTGAAAATGCACCTGCTAGTAGCCAGCAAAATGCTCAAGTGGGATTTGGATATTGCTAAATTTAACTGGCCTTAAATATAAGCTGGTGTGAGTTGAATGGCAGTAAAATGGCAGGAACCATGACACAGGGGCCGGACTTACTGCTGTCTTGCTGCTTGTAAACCATACACTTGAACTTCAGCTAAAACAACTGATGCCAGGATTCTAAAAATGTGCAATTTCAGTCTTCAAGTGACCCTTTGCTTGGTGATGGTTGTACAGACTAAATGCTTTAGGCTTTTGAAAGGAAAGTATTATTCAGTAGCTTTGATTAATCTGCCCCAGGGTCGTAGCAAGTTTTATTTGGCTGAAGATCTTTTTATGAGAGTCTGCTATTGTGTTCTTCTACAATATTGTGGTCTTCTACATGTCAAGCTGACCCATATAAAATCATTTTTGGGTGTGGGTATAAATAAACTGGTCTTATAATTGTCATTAAGAATAGCACAGTATTGCTAGCCTATATAAGATCGGCTTCACACAGTACATATGGGTGCACATTATATACCAAATGAAAATGGCAACGTATGAAGTACTTACACAACTTTTTCAAAACATTTACCTCAAGCAAATGTATTTCAATGAGAGGGGACCAATCTCAGTTCTCTGCAGTGTTCTTGAACTAATTTTAATAATATGTGTAAATTCTTTGGAATGTTATATCCTTAGCTGGTTCAGCAAATGGTCCTGTAAGTTGTATCATCTATCAAAATATATGCTTCTCAGCAATGTGAGTTTAAGCAGATGAGCAATTTGAGCTTGCAACTTACACTTGTAAAAATGTACAAAGTTGCCCTTAGCTGCATATGAACAATGGAAATTTAGAGGTGCAAATACAAACATAATTGTGAGCAGGGGATGAGAAAATCTGAAATGGATGAATGAAACACTGAAAGAGAACGTGAAGTGCAAAAATGTGAGAACTCTAGCTTACTTGTGCAAATCCTGTGTTGTACAGGTATCTTGCTCAGCATATTGCTCAGCACGTAAAGTCATAAAATCTTGATTCAAAAAATAAATCTCTGTAGCAAGACAAATGTTTGTCAGAAACTAGAAATGGGAGGAGAAATATATGAGACATCCATACCTTGCAACATGACTATCAAATCTAAATGAAGCTTTTATTGTATCTCTCCTTGATTTGAACAGAGGAAGCAAGAATCATCAAGGCAAAACCTCCAAGGAACAGCCTACATCATTCATCCTTCCTGTGAACTGGAACATGGACAGAATATTAAGAAGAACAACCCTGTCATTAATAAACAAGCAACTGACTACTTCCACACTTCTTGTTCCATTAGGCTATAAAGGCCAGTGGTAAGATATCACATAAGGCTTAATGTATGGATGCAGCTTAGAAATCATTACAGTGAACATCTGGAAATAAGTTTTCACTGTGCAACAGCTAAGGCCCTTTTGAGTGCTTTGAAAATGCACCTGCTAGTAGCCAGCAAAATGCTCAAGTGGGATTTGGATATTGCTAAATTTAACTGGCCTTAAATATAAGCTGGTGTGAGTTGAATGGCAGTAAAATGGCAGGAACCATGGCACAGGGGCCGGACTTACTGCTGTCTTGCTGCTTGTAAACCATACACTTGAACTTCAGCTAAAACAACTGATGCCAGGATTCTAAAAATGTGCAATTTCAGTCTTCAAGTGACCCTTTGCTTGGTGATGGTTGTACAGACTAAATGCTTTAGGCTTTTGAAAGGAAAGTATTATTCAGTAGCTTTGATTAATCTGCCCCAGGGTCGTAGCAAGTTTTATTTGGCTGAAGATCTTTTTATGAGGGTCTGCTATTGTGTTCTTCTACAATATTGTGGTCTTCTACATGTCAAGCTGACCCATATAAAATCATTTTTGGGTGTGGGTAAGGGGTGGTAGTTTGGGGCCTTTGAACTTTGAACATTAGGCAGGAAAATTATTGCCTCCCTGCCTCCCTACTATGGCTGTAATCACACACACTAAATAATCTGCTTTCAATGCATTTTCAAACTGGATTTTGCAGTAAAATCTAGGTTGAAAGTACATTGAAAGTGGATTGAAAATGGATTATTTCGTGTGTGTGATCGCAGCCAGAGTCGCTGTTTTCCACTAGACTATCAGAAGCCACAGTTCCAGATTTTAAAGGGTACCTTTGTATTATAGGCATTTGTGCATAATGTGTAGCTTTGGGGGTAATTTTTAGAAATGAACACCTTATCATTCTTCATTCCAAAATAACCTCAAAAATAAACAAATGTGCCCTTTATCCTCAACCCCACTGATTAAAATTATTCATCATAACTATTTAGGACATGATCTAGCCAAAATTTTATTTATTTATTTATTTATTTATTTTTCACATTTATACCCCGCCCTTCCCAGTGGGCTCAGGGCGGCTTACAGAGGCAAGGCAGAACCTTACCAAATTAAGCAAATTTGACTTCCACTGACTATAATGAGAATTTCAAGAATGCTCTTCATTCTGCCGGCTAGATTTGAGTCCAGTAGCACCTTAGAAACCAGCAAGATTTTTGGGGTAGAAGTTCTCAAGACTCAAAGCTCCCTTCATCAGCCACAAGTTGATTCAGGGAGGCTACTTTGCTCTTTAAACTTTAAAGGTAAAGGTAAACTTTAAAGTTTAAATGTAAGACAGGGTATTTTGCACATGCGCGAAGATGGCCATTCTGTGGATGGCTGCCTATGAGCATGTTCACACTGAGTTAAAAAAAACAAACGCCGATGCCCGCTGCATGTGAATGGGCATACAGCGATGGGCTCCGCAGACAGGAGGTAAGTGTGATCGTGTTTCAGCCGGCATAAACTGCACCGGTTCCAACCGGTACAGTTTATGCCGGCTGAAACGCCCCGTCTGAACACACCCTATAACTCTTATAAAGCTCTTATAATCTGATTGTCATCCTGTGGACTATTGTACTAATAACCATTGCCTATTGTGTTCAGATGCTGTTATACTTTTAGACTATTACCTATGGTCTGTAACCATTGTGGTGTTTCAGATTGACATGATGCCTATTACAGCTATTGCTATCTTAGAGAGCAATTGGATGCAGAACTACTCAGATCTAAACACATTTAATAATTGGGTTTAGATTGAAGTAACTCATCATGGGATTGCACTTTTAGTCTTGGGAAATAACAAAGAACCACCCAATTGTGAAATACCATGTTTCCTATTAGGAAAATGTGGCCATTTTGATGGACATGAGGATGGTCCATTAAAAAAATGTATTGTGTCCATTTCATCCTGCCTCTGCATCCTGCTTCTTCCCCTACATAAAGGAAATAGGGCTTGCAGCATCATGAACAGAGGCTTTGCATCCAGAATCCGGAATCTGAGCTCTTAAAGAGCCAGTGTGGCACAGAGGCTAAAGTATCAGACTAGGATATGTGAGGTCAAGGTTTGAATCCCTGCTCTGCCATGGAAGCTTGCTGAGTAATGCTCAGGCTAACCTACTTTACAGGGTTGTTGTGAGGGTAAAATAAAGTGAAGGAGAGTGATGTGAACTGCTTTGGCTCCCCATTGAGGAAAATGGTGAGGCATAAATTAACTAACTAAATGCATAAATTAAAAGCCATATCACACACTTGTACATAATATATGCTGGTAAAATAACAAATACATTTTAAGTTTTGTATAGAAATTGATGTACTCCTAAACCAATAGGCAACGCAGAAAGTTGTTCCTATAAATTGCAGACATAGTTGGCCATGGAAGCCGATTTTCCTTTCTTTCTTTCCACCTATATCCCCATGTGATATGCAAATGGTGATGTTTGGAGGACTTGTGGTCAAGTGCCAGTGTCATAGGGAGAGGGCTGCAGTGACGTCAAAGAATCATCCCTCCCCCCGTTTCTGCTGGTGAATAGCTCTGATAAAGGCAAACAAACTGTCATGGGCACTGTTAGCTGGAGAATCAGTAGACCTGGAGTATGGTGGTCAACCTATCACAGTTATGAGTTATTGCTAATTTGGATTTATTTCTATCTTTGGCTACAGGAAATTTCAGTGGCAGCTGGAGCAAAAAGTCCTTTTTATTATCTTTGGCTGATTTACTGACTATACTTACCATATATATTTACTGATTTACTGCCAGTTTGGTGTAGTGGTTGGCTCCCCATTGAGGAAAATGGTGAGGCATAAATTAACTAACTAAATGCATAAATTAAAAGCCATATCACACACTTGTACATAATATATGCTGGTAAAATAACAAATACATTTTAAGTTTTGTATAGAAATTGATGTACTCCTAAACCAATAGGCAACGCAGAAAGTTGTTCCTATAAATTGCAGACATAGTTGGCCATGGAAGCCGATTTTCCTTTCTTTCTTTCCACCTATATCCCCATGTGATATGCAAATGGTGATGTTTGGAGGACTTGTGGTCAAGTGCCAGTGTCATAGGGAGAGGGCTGCAGTGACGTCAAAGAATCATCCCTCCCCCCGTTTCTGCTGGTGAATAGCTCTGATAAAGGCAAGCAAACTGTCATGGGCACTGTTAGCTGGAGTAGACCTGAAGTATGGGTGGTCAACCTATCTCAGTTATGAGTTATTGCTAATTTGAATTTATTTCTATCTTTGGCTACAGGAAATTTCAGTGGCAGCTGGAGCAAAAAGTCCTTTTTATTATCTTTGGCTGATTTACTGACTATACTTACTGTATATATTTACTGATTTACTGCCAGTTTGGTGTAGTGGTTAAGTGTGCGTACTCTAATCCGGGAGATCCAGGTTTGAGTCCCCACTCCTCCACTTGCAGCTGCTGGATGACCTTGGGCAAGCCATAGTTCTGGCACAGCTGTTCTCTCAAGGAGAATTCTGGAAAGAGCTCTCTCTGCCCCACCTACCTCACAGGGTGTTTGTTGTGGGGGGGGGAGGGAAAGGAGTTTGTACGCCACTCTGAGACTCCAAGTGAAGGGTGCGGTATAAATCCAATCTCTTCTCTTTTTCTTCTTCTTATCTAATCCATCCTGGAGAAGTATAACCTGGAATAATTATTTACTTATTTATTTTAGGCTGCGATCATACATGCAATTAGACCCGCCATAGGCGCGAATGCCGGGTGGGTTTAAAGGGCACGATCAGACAACAACATCTGGGAAACGCCCTGCAGCCATCGGCAACCCATTCTGCTCTGCCGCAAAAGCAGAGTTAAAAGACACTGGGGAAAATCCAGTAGTAAACACATTGCGACAGGCCATGGACAGACTTTCACCTGTCTGATCACTCCAGCACCATCCTGACTCCATGCCATTTCCCCCCCCCCTTCTCAGTATGTGCATCATCGCAAACTCCATAGGGAGCCCTCAGTGTGGAGATGCAATTCATCGAGTCCTCATTTAAGTGCATCGGAAACAAACGGCAAAAAGAAAAAACCTGACTCACCCACAGTTCTAGCTGATCACGCAGTGGTGGGCTGTGCCCACAGCTTCCAAGGACTGTGTGATTGAGCAACTGTGGGTCAAATTCCTCCGGAGGAAATAGCCTCGCTCCCCCCCTGCTTTATCTTGCGTGTGTGACTGCAACCTTAGAATATTACTAGCCCACCTTTCCAAAAGCCATTTAATAATAACAACAAATCCAGTAAATAAAATTAGCTTAAAACATTTGAAATAACTGGCAAAAATGCAACAGTAAAAATATAGTAATAAAAGAATAATCATTAAAAAGATTTAAAATTTAAAAGATGGCAGGAATGGACATAGAGCAGTGGTTCATAACAAAGTAGGTATAAAAAATTAAAAGCTTGTATAAAGAGAAGTGTCTTTACTTGATGCTTAAAATCCCATAAGGTAGTCACTAGGTAAGCTTCAGCAGAGGAAATTCAGCTGGAGTTTCCACTAGAAAGAAAAAAACTTATCATTGGTTGTGACAATCTCATTTCTGCAGACAAGGACAATGCTAGCAATTACGATTTTAGCTATTGGGTAGGATGATAGGGGAGAAGGTTTTGGAAGTTTAGAAATACAACCTACGTAAGAGTGCTTTGTCTGACAGTTATCACCAAGTTTAACTGGTTCAAACTTTAGCCATCCAATTGCTGTCTATGTTGGATTTATTTGACCATATTATACCATTGTTAATCTCATTTTGTAAGCTTCCTATATCTTTCCAGGCCCAATTTATAGTTCTGGTGTTAACTAATGTCCTTATGGTTCAACACCAAAATTCCAGGTTACCATATCCAACATGAGCTATCAGAGGTTCATTGGATGGCCATGAATGAGAAGGCCTTTTTGGTCACAGCACCAGGTTATGTAACTCCCTTTTCTACATGGTAAATCTGATATTATTCCTTCTGTCTTTATTATTTTTCACCTGGCTTTTGTTTCAAGTTTATTGATGTGGGTATGGGTTTTATTTGGAGCTGCGGTGGCTCAAGTGGTTAAGACGCTGAACTGCAGGCTGTGGAAGGTCGGTAGTTCAGCAGTTTGAGACCCGAGTGTGCTGCATGACGGAGCGAGCTCCCATCACTAGTTCCATTTCCTGCCAACCTAGCAGTCCGAAAGCAAGAAATTGCAAGTAGATAAATAGGTACCACTTCAGTGGGAAGGTAACAGCGTTCCGTGCACCTTGGTGTTTAGTCATGCTGGCCACATGACCACAGAAATGACTTCGGACAGTGCTGGCTCTTCGGCTTTGAAACGGAGATGAGCACCGCAACCCTAGAGTCAGATTCGACTGGCTTTCGAGCAAGGGAAGCTTTACCTTTACCTTATGGGTTTTATTTAGAGGTTGGTTTTGTTTTCATGTTCTGTTATTTACTGCTGGACTTCTTGTTTCACACATACTAATTGTTGGGTTGTTTGTGGTTTAATCATTTTCTCAATATTGTCATTTATACTTTTAAAACTGTGAATTATTTGTTTTGTTTTGTTGCTATTTTTACTAAAAGGTAGAGTACAAATATTTTAATAAACAACTAAAATTCTGTGCTTCCCCTTACTGGAGCCTATTGTACACTCTCTCTCAGGGAAACTATGCATATTAATGTCAGTTCATAGTTCAAGGCCTCTAGGTGAAAACATTGTGCTCTGATGGAATAGTCAATTATTTCTCTTTTATGTATACAGTTCCCCTATGTGCACAAGGAATGGTAAGGCTTGTTCTATAGAATAATTTGAGGCTATTATCTCTTATTTCGATACTATTAATTTATTGATCATGACATAGTGCCATGACCTACTTGCTCTTCGATGTGTCATTTTGAGAAATTGAAAAAAGGCACAGAAACTCCATCAATGACACACAACATGCGATGTGCAGCTTATGAGGAAACTGGCATATTGCTTACTAGATAAATGTAACAGCTAACCTGCCACCTGGGCCATTTCTATTTCTCCCCATTTATTTATTATTTTAGAATACCTGTCACATCCACAGGGTCTTTTATAGAAGCACAATAATAATGGATCTGATTCTTTGGTAGTGCAAAAGGCAATGTAGTTGGAATGATTTTTTTAAAAAATTATCTTTCACTTGGATTGTGAGTTTCAGGGTAGGGAACTATTGCATGGTAGGGATTATTTCAGAATTCTTCCAGTTTTGACTCCTATGGTTTAAGGCCAACTAGATATTATAAGAGAGAGGGTTTCTTCCCCCACTGTGATTCTTCTTCCTTTGTTCTTTATAATGACTAACACAAACAACACCTGGTGTTACTTCATTGCAGTGTGCATCTGCTCACCTCCAGGCTCACATCATTGATCGGCAGGGATGAGGAGATGCCCAGAGGATGCCATTGCATCATGTGTTCTTTTCTGACAGACATGGCGAGGAGTATAGGAGACATCGCATGGTGGCATTTCTCTCTCTTAAAATGCCTAAGAAACTTGCCTCAGGATGCAGAACCAGAATGATCTTACTCTGAGATTTCCCAGCAGCTAAAAAGACAGGTGAAGAAGGGATTTTGAGCAAGGCCTCAGGGATTACCTTTTGCCCCTAAACAGTTTGTCAGGAAAATAGAAGCATGATAAGTATAACCCCCTAGAAGAAAAACTGGGGAAAAAGAAAAAAAAGAAATATACTGTAAGAGATTTGTAACAAATGAAAAGAGAACTGAGCGTAATATGTATGTGCTACCCTGAAGAAAATACAAATGAGCCAACGATATGGCACAATTGACATGAGCCACATTTTTATACAGTGCATTCATATGGCAGCAATTGTGTATTTTAGTGTATGTTTCATCAAAAGGCTTTAATTTATTGATTGTGGACCTCTCCTACGGAACATTTTAAAACACAGAACTAGAAGTTCCCAATTTAATCATATAGTTTGAAGGTGTATTCCCCTTCTTGTTTGGCTTGTAGAGACAGAGCTCACTTCTACAGATGCTATAAAGAGGAACTGATATTCCACATTGTACAGGTAAAATTATGGAATGGAAAGGAAGAAAGAAGAGGAGTTGGAGGTAGAGAGAGAGAGGCTTGGTGTGAATCTTGTCATAAATAGATCTCTCTGTGTGAGGGGGGGTTGTGTGAGTAAGAGACTGGAATGGATTAAACTGATGGGGGAAAAAGAAAAAAAAGAAATATACTGTAAGAGATTTGTAACAAATGAAAAGAGAACTGAGCGTAATATGTATGTGCTACCCTGAAGAAAATACAAATGAGCCAACGATATGGCACAATTGACATGAGCCACATTTTTATACAGTGCATTCATATGGCAGCAATTGTGTATTTTAGTGTATGTTTCATCAAAAGGCTTTAATTTATTGATTGTGGACCTCTCCTACGGAACATTTTAAAACACAGAACTAGAAGTTCCCAATTTAATCATATAGTTTGAAGGTGTATTCCCCTTCTTGTTTGGCTTGTAGAGACAGAGCTCACTTCTACAGATGCTATAAAGAGGAACTGATATTCCACATTGTACAGGTAAAATTATGGAATGGAAAGGAAGAAAGAAGAGGAGTTGGAGGTAGAGAGAGAGAGGCTTGGTGTGAATCTTGTCATAAATAGATCTCTCTGTGTGAGGGGGGGTTGTGTGAGTAAGAGACTGGAATGGATTAAACTGATGGGAAGAAAACAAAACAAGCACTCTGATGATAGTTAATTTTGGGAAGAGTAGGGAAGAGAGACATGCACTTGGATGGATTTGGCTCAGAGTTTTGGAAACATTTTCCCATTATGTTTTTAAAACAAAAAAGCAATACACTATGGAAGAAATCAAACATACCCACATCTGTCAGGAGCTATAGTTCAATTGTTTTAGAGGGTTTCTACATCAGTCTCCTATAAAATTTTCATGGGTTAGGTCAGGGAACTGAAATTATGATAGTCAAGCAGGTGCCCTAGCACCATATCTTTGGCTCATTTGTATTTTCTTCAGTGAGCATAACAAACAGCTGCTGAAAACCCATTTATCACATAGGTGCATTCATCAGAGTTGCTCCCAACCTAGGTTTATGCCTGTTTTATAGGTATGAAATTGTCAAAAATTCTACAAGACAAAGTTTCCACTAGTATCCTTCGATCTGAAAATCACCCCATTCCTGGCGATCTCCAAGAAAAATGGATGCCCCTCTTAGGGAGGAGTTGGAGGTAGAGTGAGAGAGGCTTGTTGTGAATCTTGTCATAAATAGATCTCTCTCTGTGTTTTTTTGTGTGTGTAAGAGACTGGAATGGATTAAACTGATGGGAAGAAAACAAAACAAGCACTCTGATGATAGTTTATTTGGGGAAGAGTAGGGAAGAGAGACATGCACTTGGATGGATTTGGCTCAGAGTTTTGGAAACATTTTCCCATTATGTTTTTAAAACAAAAAAGCAATACACTATGGAAGAAATCAAACATACCCACATCTGTCAGGAGCTATAGTTCAATTGTTTTAGAGGGTTTCTACATCAGTCTCCTATAAAATTTTCATGGGTTAGGTCAGGGAACTGAAATTATGATAGTCAAGCAGGTGCCCTAGCACCATATCTTTGGCTCATTTGTATTTTCTTCAGTGAGCATAACAAACAGCTGCTGAAAACCCATTTATCACATAGGTGCATTCATCAGAGTTGCTCCCAACCTAGGTTTATGCCTGTTTTATAGGTATGAAATTGTCAAAAATTCTACAAGACAAAGTTTCCACTAGTATCCTTCGATCTGAAAATCACCCCATTCCTGACGATCTCCAAGAAAAATGGATGCCCTTCTTAGAAGCGTCAGCAGCACATAAAATTGACACCTCCCTGTTTGCTCTACATAAACATCAGGATCTACTTTCTTATTTTTAACTGTTTTTTTAATTTAATTAAAAATGTCAAAGTTGGTTAGCCATTATTAAAGGTTTTTATTATTAAAGATTCAGAGAAATTATTAAAGATTCAGAGGGAAAGTTTTGTACTTTTTGTGTTTCCTGGCTATTGTTTTTACCTTGCAGCTAATTTATTGTCTATAGTCCTACTGTTGATAGTCCTACTGCTTCCTACTTGAGACAAGCTAGATTTAGGGCCAAACGAAATGTTGCAATTTAGTAACATGGAGCTGGGGGGGGGAGGAAGGGCTCCTGAGTCTCTGGAGCAAGGCTTTTTTGTAGAAAAAGTCCAGCAGGAACTCATTAGCATAATAGGCCACCCCCAGAAGCAGAAACTCATTAGCATATTAGGCCACACCCCTGACTGCACCGCTCATTAGCATATTAAGCTGCATTCCCATGTTACCAGAAGTGTGGTCATCCAGCCACACCCACCTTTTGTTTCTTATTCTGTTTACCTTGTTTGTGGTCAAAACCCAGGGCTTTTTTTGTAGCAGGAACTCCTTTGCATGTTAGGCCACAAACCCCTAATGTAGCCAGTCCTAATGAGTTCCTGCTGTTGGGTGTGGCCTATTATGCTAATGAGTTCCTGCTGGGTGTGGCCAACTTGGGAGCCAGCCGGAACTCCGTTCCTGTGCGTTCCTGCCCAAAAATAGCCCTGCTCTGGCGTACATGGAGCAGCCAAATCAGTAAATAACTCCTCCCGCACAGTTTTTGAGCAAGCAACAAGAACAACAACACTTGTGGGGAAGGCAGGACCCCTTCCTTCTCCTGTGGCACTATTTTGAGCCTGTTTGGGCTTTCTTTTCTCTCTCTCTTTCTTTTTTTAAAGCCATTCCCTGCAGCTCTATTTGGCTATGGGGAACACATGTTGGGTAAATGTAATAATTAGTTTGGCCTTGAATTGTGTGGGTTGAATTGCAGGGGACTAGTGAGTGAAAGGATGTTATGGGCAGGGCTTAAAGGCCTTTGTTCCATTCAACAATCAGAGGCTCTACTGATCAGGACTTCTGTTATGCCAAATGCAACCCACTCATTTGCGTAACTCTAACTTCTCCAACCTTGTTCTTCAGCATTCCGGGGGGAAAGCAGCACTGTATGGAAGAAATCAAATATACCCCAAATTTGCCAGTAGATAGAATTCTGTTGTGCTTGAGGGTATTTTTATATCAATCTCCTATAAAATCATGGGCTGAGTCAGGGTACTGAAATTCAAAATTACAATTGTCATGCTGCTTGTTCTTGCTCGTGTAACAAACAGCATTCATTTAGCTTTCACTGTTTGCCAGTGGCATCTTCTATATTTTAACCTTTAAATAATGGATTCTTGTTTATAGCAGAAGTATAATCACCATGGTTTGAAGTCATTGCTTACTGTTCTCTGAAACCTGGAAGAGTTACTTTTAAGCATAGGCTTCAGTTAAGCTACTTCCAAGCTGAAATGGATTTGCTCTGTCTAAAGTCT
This sequence comes from Gekko japonicus, assembly GCF_001447785.1. Classification (NCBI taxonomy): domain Eukaryota; kingdom Metazoa; phylum Chordata; class Lepidosauria; order Squamata; family Gekkonidae; genus Gekko; species Gekko japonicus. Next base: position 1,772,015 of record NW_015173677.1, read on the forward strand.
CCATTCTTCGACAGGGGGAGCCTCTTTTACATTCACAGATGCTGGTAGCAATGAACACTTTTGACTGCATTAAAAATAAGGGGATGTGAGCAGAGACTGTGGGAAATCCAGTAATGGTAACAATCCAGTTGCTCTGTTGAGCCTGTTTCAAGTATGTGGGGATATCTTATACCTCTGCCTTAGTCATCTCAGAGTAATATTTCATGGGGCATTTCCTTGTAGTTATTTTCATTAAAATTTCTCTTTCCTGTCCCCAATTTCAGATCTCAAACATGGGAAGGTGGGGGACAGTACTTGTACCTGGGAGTCTAGGGATCCTGGCCCTTGGTCAGGCTTCAGCTTGGCATGGTCTATTTAAGACAATTCTGAAATAAAATGTAAGATGTTAAAACTCATGCGATCATAGATGTGTGTTGTAATTGGAAATGGGAGCCCATGCTACAAGTTTGTACCAGGACCAGTGAAATTATGCTTGACTTTTGCCTGATTCTGATAGAATAATCAGCCCCTCCCCCCTCCCGCAGGCTCCTGTGCAATTTCACAACCCCATCTAAGGCAAAAATTCAACAGGCAATGGTTTCTACCATCTCAGTGCCAGGAAAGCTGACTGTGCATTCATTTTAGCATACGAAGAAAGACACAGGAGTCCTGAAAGGTAATAATAGCCTCCTGAGAACTTAGAGTACAGGCAAAAGCTTTCTTAATATTATGGATTCAGTAGATTTATTGTTTATAGTGGTTGGTAATTCTGATTTCACTCCTGTCAAGCAGCTTAATAAAACCTTGATTTCATTCTTAAACTCAAAATGTGAGGAAAGCAAATATAAGAAGAATGTACCTAGAAGTCTTCAAACGGAAATTTCAGCTCAGTCATAAGCTCTCTAGGTATCTTTAGGTAAGCTACTCTTCTTTCATTCTTTAGCCCCATATTCTGCAATATGGGGATAGCCGTACTGACTAACCTTACAGGGTTTTTGTAAGGGCTAGTAAAAATAACTGTATTTATGCCCTGTTTTTCACCCCTGTAGGGACTGAAATCAGCTTACATTGTTGATCTCCCCTCCTCATTTTATTCTCACAACATCAAGGTAATGAGGTGGTTTAGGCTGAGAAAGAAAAAAAGTGACTGACTCAATAATGTATGTTGATCACTCTGAAAACTCTAAAAACACATAGGATTATCATTAGTGCTGTACTGAATGTTCTTCCATTTAGATTTCTGAGTCAACAGTTCTGTGACTTTGGGTCAGTCACAGTTCTCTCAGAGCTGTTCTGGAAAGAGCAATTCTTGAAAGAGCTCTCTCAGCCCCACCTACCTCACAGGGTGTCTATTGGGAGGGGAAGGGGAAGGGATTGTAAGCCGCTCTGAGATTCCTTCAGGTAGTGACGGGCAGGGTATAAATACAACCTCCTCCTCCTCCTCCTCTTCTTCTTTGGGGAAAAAATCATTCATTTTGTGAATGGTCAACGTTTTTCTATCTAGTTCGTCACCATAGTTTTCCTGATTTGCTGCAAGTTCAGTGCCATTTTTTCTAAGAACAGTCACATGGATGATCTAAACCAGTTGGGTAGCCCAAAGCTAATAGGATGACAAGTTGCACAGCTAAATCAGTTTTGGCTATGTGATGATATAAGTCAGATGAGGAAAGATTGAATGCCATTGAGTGAACAATCAGAGATAAATGTCTAAAAGGGGTGGGTGCATTTTTTTATATGCTGAAAAGTTTCACAACCCCCCCTCATTTTGACTTTGTCATGATTATTATGATACCCATCTCTTTTTAAGCCATATTTTTGTTTTTACAGAAATTAAGTCCATGCAGCTTTTCCCAGTGCAGAGAATGTGACGGGAAAAGCTTCATGTCATGCCATAGCAGCAGTAGCCTATTCTATTTTGATATTCTAGTGGCTCCATTTGAAGAATATGTATATTTTTTAAAAAAAACAACAACCCTGAGCATCAGCAACCTACAGAATAGGCAGTACAAGAGAGTACTTGTGTTCCTCCAGGTAACCGCCTGGAGAAGAGGTGGCCTGAAACCATTTACTCTACTGAGATGATAACTGAATGAGAGTAATGGCCAAGGTGTCCTTGCTATGTGCTGTTTTGAATTTTGGATGAATCTGTACTTCCAAGTACCCTTTAATGATAAAAGTTGCTGAAGGAGCCCCCAAATGTCACTGACTTGGTTACAGGCACAAGCTGCAGGAGGGCACAATCTGGCATCATCAGAGAGCGACGGTTGAGTCTCTCAGCAGCCCTGGGATCATTTACAATGTTATTAAGACCTGTAGGGTCAATTCTAAGGGCCATAGGAATAAGACTGCTAATATTTCTAGATGATATCTTAATAGCAGCTCTATCAGAGGAAGCTCCATTAGTTCACATAAAGGCCACAATTCATTTATTAAAAGCCTTGGGCTTTGTAATAAAGGAGTGGGAAAAATCAATCTTTTAACTTCAAAAATCAATAGCCTACTTACGTTTGGGGGGTGGAGAGGGGGTGGATGCTTGAACCATGACAATAATGATACCTTTGGAAAAGAAAAGAGTTAATCTAAAATGAGGAGGATGTCTGTAGAGGTAAAAAGGTTTGGTTGTATCATGCATGCAGTTAGGTATGGTCTCCCTCAGATTAGACTGTCTTCCAATCATACCAAAAGCATGTGTCTGATTAGCTGGCTTGGTGGTCGGCATGGAGAAGAAAGGGATGCAAGCCTGGACACCCCTCCCCCCACAGGTTTAATCAATTCTGAAACAAACCATTGATTAATAGAATGTAGCTTAATTTAGTTTTCAAGAATGTATGGCTCTTTTGCACCATAATTATTTTCCCCAGTGTATTAACTCCTACATCAATATATCTATCTAATTCTCAACAAGGCCACATCTATAGATACTTAAATCTGGGGATCAGGACCATGGAGAGAAAAACCTACAAATCTAGGGAGACACCTATATTTGCAGAAAAATCCTAACAGAAAAAAGGGAGTTTTACAAATAAACAAACAAAAAACCCAGAAAGCAGTTGTCTGCACTTGTCTAGAGGAGGAGGCAGCGGCCAGGGGAGGAGGAGTAGAAGTTGCTGTTCGGTACCCACTTCATCCACTAAGATGGTGAAAGTGGAGAAGGGTGGGGAAGAGGTGTGGAAACTGTCTCCCCCCCATAGTGGTGCCAAAAACTGGAGAGAAGCAGGCAGGACCTGATGGCCTTCCTGCCACCAAAGTGATTCCCCAGCCATCCCTGATGCTGAGATGACAAAGCTCTCCTTCCATGTTCTGCCATAGCAGCAATGCTGGAGGTGGGTGGAGGAGGGACACAGGAATCATCATTGCCCCCCAGGAATAAGATGGCAGTGCTGGAGGTGGGTGGGGGTGGGATGAGTAGCCTGAGTCATGGGAGCAGACAATGAATGGGTAAGGAGTGACAGAGCAGGGGAAGAGGAGAAAGAAAGAGATGATTGACAGAGAAGGGATGTGGGGGAGAGAGGAAGAAGAGTGATAGAGAAGAGGGGAAGAGTAGAAGAGAAGGGGTGAGGAAGAGGGAAGGAGGAAGCAAAGGCAGGGGAAAGGGAATGCTCTTTCCCCACAAGCTTCTTCAGGGTGCCTGCTTGTCAATATAGCTGATTCTTAATGTGGCCCCATCAGTAGGTACTTAAGTCCAGAGACTGGGGCCATGGACAGGCAGGACACCAATCTATCTACAAACATGAAAGAGCCCCATACTTGCAGAAAAAAATGAAATCTGCCAACAAAATACATGGGCAGGTTATACTCCCCAAAAACCATAGAAAGAGCACTTGCAGATTTTAGAAATAGATACTTTCAGTGGTTTTTGCTAGGCAATCACAACAGTATTCATGTCTTAGTTTCTGTCAAAAAAAAGGTGGGAGTAAGGATCAGGGCCATTTCTAGGGCTTTTATTTTTTTGGGAGGGGGTCTTTGAAGGGGATTCATTGGGACTAGGTTGGGCAGCGGCCACTGAGCAACTTGCTCCACATGACTTCTTTGACTCACTCAGGTATGACTCACTGCTTGGTACTGTTAAACAGCAGTCACCCCACAAAAGCCACTGTAGTTTTTAGATTTTCAAACTAGGATCTGGGAGACCCAGGTTCACATCCACACTCTGCTGTGGAAGCATATTGAGTGACTTTGGGCCAGTCACAAATGATCAGCATAATATACCTCACAGGGTTGTTATGAGGATAAACTGGAGAAGAAGAGAATGATGTAAGGTGCTTTGAGTCCCCATTATGGAGAGAGGCACGATCTAAATGAATTATATAAATAATAAATATAGCTGAAGATGGAGGACCAGATAAAATGTTGGCTGGTGGGCAGGAGAGGAGGAAACAGGGAAAGGTGAGGATATGGGGGCTGCCAGGGAGGAGTGAAAGAGAAAATGAAATGTTGCACCTGCAAAACCTTCAGATCCATTTGTTCTTTCTAATCTATGACTGCTGGTGGGGCATGGGGATAAATGAAGACTATAGTTTTTGCATACTATGAATCCCTTGAAATGGAGTTATGTAGCACAAGTGCATGGCACTTTCCCTTCTCTATGTTACTCTCAGCTTCTTAACATTTCCAAATTTGTTAGTGAGCATAATGGTGTAATTGTTCTGAAAGTCTTTTCTATCTGTCTGTAATTAAGTCATGGTTTTAGTGTGATAAGATAGTTAAGCAGATGTATTCTTAGCATAACAAACTGTATCCAGTTCCCTTTACTGGTTCACCACTGAGAGCCACTGTATTTTACTTCATTTTAAAACAATTTTCCAAAACTCATTTGAATGTCAAAAATGAAGATAAACAGTAATGTAAACATTTCAACAAATATTATAAGATACACTGAGATCTACTTCTGCTTCACTGACTATGCTAAAGCCTTTGACTGTGTGGATCACAACAAACTATGGCAGGTCCTTAAAGAGATGGGAGTACCAGACCACCTCACATGTCTCTTGAAAAACCTGTATAAGGGTCAAGAAGCAACAGTTAGAACCGGATAGGGAACAACTGCATAGGAAAAGGAGTACGACAAGGATATATATTGTCACCTTGCTTATTTAATATATATGCAGAGTACATCATGCAAAATGCTGGCCTGGATGAATCACAAGCGGGAATTAAGATTGCTGGGGGGAAAATCAGCAACCTCAGATATGCAGACGATACCAATCTAATGGCAGAAAGTGAAGAGGACCTAAAGAGCCTCTTGTTCAGGGTAAAAGAGGAGAGCGCAAAAGTGGGCTTGAAGCTCAACATCAAAAAAACTAAGATCATGGCATCCGGCCCCATCACTCCTTGGCAAATAGAAGGGGAAGTCGTGGAAGTAGTGACAGACTTCACATTCCTGGGATCCCAGATCACCGCAGACTGTGACAGCAGCCATGAAATTAAAAGACGCCTGCTCCTTTATTTTTTTATTTATTTATTTATTTATTTAACTTTCGACTTGCTATACCGCCCTAACCCCGAAGGGTCTCTGGGCGGTTTACATATAGTGTGTTCTAAGAACACTTGATCCTAACTTGGGCCACATGGAATTGGGGCGGGGCTGCCTACCGGCACCTGGGTGGTGGGTCGTATCATTGCTCCGGCTCAGCTTCTTTTCAGGCAGTCTCTGGTGCTTCGGGACGACTGTCGGTGGGGCCGCGCAAGCGCACAGCCCATGTCCGCTTTCTGGCTTCGGCTCTGTTCGTTAGGCTACGCTGCGCCCGCGTTACACGCCATCGTGCGCCCCCCGGTCTCAGTCGTCGCCGTCGTCCGCTGTGCGATGTTCTGCTGGCCACCAGGGATTGCTTGAGAGGAAAGTGATGGTGAACCTAAACGGCATGATAAAAAGTAGAGACATCACCCTGCCAACAAAAGTCTGCATGGTCAAAGCAATGGTATTCCCAGTAGTCATGTATGGCTGCGAGAGTTGGACTATAAGGAAGGCCGAGCGCAGAAGAATAGATTCTTTTGAACTATGGTGCTGGAGAAGACTCTTGAGAGTCCCTTGGACTGCAGGAAGATCAAACCAGTCAATCCTAAAAGAAATCAACCCAGACTGTTCCCTGGAAGGCCAGATAATGAAACTGAAGCTCCAATACTTTGGCCACCAAATGAGGAGGGAGCACTCACTGGAGAAGACCCTGATTCTGGGAAAGATTGAAGGTCAAAGAAGACGGGGACGGCAAAAGATGAGATAGTTAGACAGTGTTATAGATGCAATGAACATAAAATTGAGCAAACGTCAGAGGACGGCGGAAGACAGGAAGGCCTGGCGTGATCTGGTTCATGGGGTCGCGAAGAGTCAGATCCGACTGTGCGACTGAACAACAACACTGAGTATTCTTGTATAATGAGAAATGTGTTGAGGTCAATAAACAATCCCTTTTCAACTGTCTGGGTGCTATTTCATTAAGCCTGTGATAGGCTATCCCTACTGCCATTTTCATTTAAATAAGAACCTGCCATAAAACTGTTTCAAACTCCCTTCTTGAAAGAGATACTTATCTGATGCAAGTAATTCAAGTATCTGCTTGATTTAAATGACATTTCAAATATATCTTTCTCACCCACCATAAACACAAAAATCAACTGTAATTTGTAGGTATTTTTATTTAAGTTGTAGCTGTAACAATCGCATTGGGGTGGGCATGGACCAGGAAGGTGGAGGTTCATTAGAGGATGGTGGTTCGGGGTTTTCATGAAACTTGAACTGTGAACCTCCAACAAGCTCCTCCATTGCACAAACCCATTTGTTGTTTGTGGAATTTGGCCTACCTGGAAGTGAGCTCTGAAGGCATTTAAATGCCTTTGGAGCTGACCTCTGGGTCGGGCCAGCCCAACTGAACTCCAAGTGGATGAATATTTTTTTTGGTCCCTTGTCAACTGATCTCTGGGTAGACCCACAGCAGTGAATTGTGATACAGTTTTAATAGTGATTCCACATAACATTGGTAATAATTTGCAGTTTTCATGTTCTTTCCCCAGTTTTTCCCAATTTTGCCAGGAGCCAGTTCCTTGTAAGTGGTTCTACTGTTTTGTAAATTCTGTGGTGTGATAGTCTTTTCAAATCCTTTCTGTTCAAGGCAACTTCCAGCTTTATTGTCTGTTATCTATGAGTGATGTAACAATAATTGCCCACATTTGCTTTAAAGGAAAAAAATATCTATGCTATAATGCCATTATAGTGCCAAGAAATCTTGGCTTTGGTGACCCTACAATACAGTATTTGGAATGTAGCATATTTTTTTGTTTTAGAAGAACCTTGGGTGTTCAAGAGTTTTACCTCCACACAATATTCCATGCAGACATTGATGCACTTTACTGATTTGACTGATTTTCAGTTACATTCTCTTTTGTATTTTATTCTTGGCCAATTTGCCTAAATATTTCACATCCATTTGTAAGCAGTGTACTTTATGATTTAGCACTAAGTATACCCCAATCCTAAACATGATTACTTGAAAATAAATGTATTCAATATCAGTGGGGTATATTTCTAAGTAAAGGTATGTGGATCTGCAAGATGTAGGTACATAGGTATTATTGTATTTGTTTTACTTATGTGATTTATATCTTCATTTATTTAAGAAAACTTGTCTTTCTTAAGAGTCCTTAAGCTGTTTTATGTTAATTAAGATGATGATGATGATAACATCACAGCTACAAAGAGTTGCTACCAGACCTGAGTCTGGGAACTGAGGTCACCACCAAACACCTGCAGTGGAAGGACACATGTTTTGCACTGGAAACCTAGCAGGTAGGATGTGTTGTTTAATTTTTTTTCTCACCTGCCACTGAAACCCTTTCGCCTCTCCAGCCACTTTCTCCTGTGTTGTGAATATTATGACAAATTTTGCATAGGAAATGCAAGAGGTGGTGAAAGGGAAATTCTCTACTCCTACATGCAGCTTCTCTACCAAAAATTACCCTTTTATTCTCATTTCTTGTTCAGTTCAGTTTTATAGCATTGGGCCAAAGGCCATTACAGACAAGGACAAGCAAGAACAAAAGTAACAATGAGTAAACAAAACAATAAAACTGGATTTCTACCATACACTATTAAAAGTTACACTTTAGCAACAATTAAAATACATTTAATAAAGATATTCATCCAGCTTGCTTCATAAAAGAGTAACATTTTGCTGGCCTAGTCTTTAGGCACTAATTTGGATGGGATTTTCTTGGCATCTAAAGCAAAAAAGGGCAACTTTGTGAGAGACTACTGGCTCCTCATCCACAAGGAGAAATAAAACTTTCTCCATCATAGTGCTTGGGACTAAACTAGCCAGAATTGTGTCTAGGAATTTCTGTCTAGGAGAAGAATAAAGTAGACAGGCCAACAAATAGTGACATAAATCTTCTGGTTCTGGGATTCTGCAAATGCATAGATGCTTTAAAAAAAAATGTAATAGCAACCTTCAAGCATGGCAGTTTGCACTGTTTGGAAATGAACACCTGTCTGTATGAATTTTGTAAAAGGTAATCTTGAACAGATAATGTGCCCTGGAGTGATTGATTAATTTTAACCAGGGAAAGAATTTAGTACCTGAAATAACTTGCCTATCAAAAGTGGAGTAATGGACATATACCCAGTCCTGGCAATTGAAATCAGCCTGATGGACATCAGATCTGGAAGCTAAGCAGGGCCAGCCCTGACAAATACTTGGATGGGAGACCTCCAAGGAATACCAGGGCCAGGACACAGGGGCAGGCAATAGCAAGCCACCTCTATGAACATCCAAGCACCACTAGGGGTCACCAGAAGTCAGCCATGACTTCCACACACATGTACACACACATTATTTATTTATTTATTTATTTATTTGTTTGTTTATTTTATACCCCGCCCTCCCCATGAGCAGGCTCAGGGCAGCTTACATAATTGATCTATAATGATAATTAATTCACATAAAAACAGTTTAAAATTTCAAATACAGTAAAACATAAACTCATAAAGGTCTAGTGCTGATACATTGGGTACATAAGATGGCAAGCTGGAAATACCATACAACCAAACAGTTTACCACTCAATGGTCTTCCTGAGCACAGTGGTGGAGGCCAGATGTTAAAACTATGGGCCGGCTCATTGGTAGTAATGGGGGCGGCTCCTAGTAGAAAGCCTGGTGGAAGAGCTCCGTCTTGCAGGCCCTGTGGAACTGCACAAGATCCCGCAGGGCCCTGATCTCCTCTGGGAGCTCGTTCCACCAGTACGGAGCCACCACCAAGAAAGCCCTGGCCCTAGTGGTGGCGGGCCTGGCATCCTTGGGGCCTGGAATGGTCAGTCAGTTCTGGGACCCCTACCTCAGTGCTCTCTGGGGTATATATGGGGAAAGGCAGTCCCTCAGGTATGTCAAACCCTGGTCATATAGGACTTTAAAGGTAAGCACCAGCAAGCGAATTCAGTATGCTATTGGCAGCCAGTGCAGTGCCTTCAGCACAGGCTGGATGCAGGGCCGGCCCGAGGTTGTCCTGCGCTCTAGGCGAGCGCAGATGCCAACCTCCCAGCGGGGCCTGGAGACCGCTCCTGGCTGGCTCCGGGAAGGTGCTCGTCCTCCTCTGCTGCCTCTCCTCCTGCACCCCAATGGCCGGCTCGTGCTCTAGGCGAAGGCCTAGTTCGCCTAGCGGGCGAGCCGGCCCTGGCTGGGTGTGCTCCCATCTGGGAAAACCCATCAAAAGCCTGGCCATGGCATTCTGCACTAGCTGCAGCTTCCAAATTTGCAACAGGGGCAGCCCCATGTAGAGAGCATTACAGTAGTCTAGTCTTGAGGTGACCGTTGCATGGATAACCGTAGTTAGGTCTTTGTGGTTGAGGAAGGGAACCAACTGCCTGATCAGCCAAAGATGATAAGAGGCCGACCTGGCAGTGGCTGCCACCTGGGCCTCCATTGTTAAGGAAGAATCCAGGAGCACTCCCAAAGCCCTAACCTCTGGCCCTGGCACCAATAGCGCCCCGCCGAAGGTCAGGAGTCCCTCCTCCCAAACCGCTCCAACTCACACACAGGACCTCTGTCTTTGTAGGATTCAGATTCAGCTGGCTCAGCCTAAGTCAACCAGACATACACATACACAAATACCCAAGAAAGAAAGAAATCGCTGGGGTGGGGGGACGACTATAAACAGCATCTGGCAGTTTATATGGATAGAAAATTTTGTTATAATTGGAGGGCCATGTGAAATGTTTTTGGAATAAAGTGAAACAAAGGCTAGAGAAATGAATAACTGGCGCATTCCTCAATTTGTGCCAGTAATTAATAAGGACTATATGCACATGTGCCTGAATAGAGGGAAAACCCAGTTCAAGTCTCAGGAGGGCAGCTAAAGTATTTAGTGGTAGTGCTAAGATCTTTTTCAGGAAAAAGGTTTTGGAGTCTCTCCAGGTTAACCATGGCATTGTTCCATCCCCATACCTCCACACCATAGAGACGTTTGGGTGATTACCTTACTCTGGAAGAGTTTTATGGCAAGATCTAACAGAAAGCCCCTGTTAGTACAGTAGAATTTTAAGATTGCCCCCCTCACCCAGAGGGCTGTTGATTTTGTAACTCCTAAATCAGCCTTCCAGGAAAGTGTGGCACTAAGGGGTAATTCCCAGGTATTTGAAGTTTCTGCACTGGTCAACTGGGAAGTTGTCTATTGACCAACAGAGGTTGCATTGTCTCATTCCAAAGACCAAAACTGAAACATAATCCATCAAACTGGTGCTCAAAGAACATAAATAAGTATAAGTTTCATGGGAAGAGCTGAACTTGGTGCCATGGAGACTATGAAGCTGATGTGCTTAGAACAGTTCTGAGAATCTTATTCCTGCATGTTTGATAGCTGAATCATGAGATCTTCTGTTCAAATAACTGGCTTGCAGGATGGCCTGGTTAATGGGACAGTCCAAAGGACCACATAAACCAGCATCAATTCTTGCATTAAAGTCTCCACAAAGGAGAACATGGAAATTGGGGAACTGGAAATCCAGAGCTTCCGTGAGAGCTCATTCCAGATATTATCTGGGCTCCGTGATTCAGAAAGTTTTTTGGGGGGATGTAGACATTAACATAGAGCAGAGAACCGCCATGGTCACCATATATTAGTAGTGTCTGGATATAATCCTGGGACACACTACTCAGAATCTGGGTATCAACTAATAGATCTACTGAAACCAGAATTGCTAAACCAGAATTGCCACTGCTGTGGCCCTTGTTGCAAGATTTTACTGCTGGAACAACAAAAGAACAGAACTCACGAAGGAGTAGAGTTGAGCTCCAAAATTCAAATTTCTTGGAAACATAGGATGTCCATTTTCTGCAAAAATGTGGGGAATGCTGAATCATGAGATTTATTGCCTCAAATCATGGTGTTCCAAGAAAGGATTTTTATTTGTCAACCTGCCTTCTCGATGGTATCCAGGAACTGGTTACTATATAAAAAAGCAACCATAGGAGCTAAGGGGGTAAAGTTATGATCAGAGCCCTCCATAGGATTGTTGAGAAGACCATGCTCATGACTTCTAGGTAACAATCAAAGAGCTCTACATCTGAGGGCTTGAGTGTTTTTGGAAGAAAGGAAGGAACTGTTTCTACAAGGAAACTTTAGGGACTCCAGAGTAATTTAGGATTGTCGGAGACTCAGACAGAGCCTGATTGGTGATGTTGATGTTGAAAAAGTTAGGAGCAAAAGTGGAAGACATTTTTCTGTCTCTCAGTTCCTAGAGTGTTGCCCTCAGCCTTTCCAATTTATCAGTGATAGCTAGTTGCTTCAGAGTCTGGAAGGGCTTTAAAGGAATGGATTAATCCCTCCTCAGTGGAGTGCACAGATGTAGGGGTCCCAATCTGAAACTTTGGGGAAATAGTTGTTAGAACCTATCAACTAATTAGATTCTTAGTTAGACGCGTTTATTTTTTGTTTTGTTAAGTTGCTGACCAGTGTTCTAACCTATCTGACTGCAATAAATGAAACATTTCTCCCCCCCCCAAAGAAGAAGTTTATGTCATGACTTCTCAGGTATAAAACACAAGTAATTTATATGCAAAGGCAGTATTTATTTGAATGCATGACCTTTTGGAGAAGTTACTTCACTTCATAAGGAGGTTTTACTGAGCTTATGTTGATGTACCTATGAGTACTTCATACTGTCAAGCTTGTTGCTGGTGGCTCTAGGATAAGAACTCAGGATTACGCATCAGAAACCATTTACGGATGTACTAATCCACTTTGCAAATTGAAAAGTCAACATCTTGTTTTTGAGGCTGGTGCAGAATGACACAGACCAAATAGGCCTTCTGTTTGCTTTTAATTTTTGCGCATTTAAAGTGTTAACCATGTTCTTGTATATTCTATAGAACAGAAAGGTGTTCTAAGTAAGCAAACTACTGTTTGCTTGTGAGAAACTCCTTCAGCAGTCAAGCCATTGTTGGACATAATCAACGTATTGGTTTATAAACTGTAAAGGCAGTGAAAGGTTTGGCTTCTGAGTTAAATGTGTGTTTAGAAAAGTAGTGAAGTGGGCCTTATAAGATCATTCAGTAATATTTATGTCAAGAGAAAGAGGGAGGGAGGGAGATCAGGAACTGCAGAATGAGCTGAAACAGATTTGTCCTCTTTCTGAGTTTTAATAAAATGCACAGAGCTTTTGTTTGGAATGCCAAAGCTATTACACAGATTGCAAAATATAACATATCCACATTGAAAAAGGTCATTCGTATTTGCTTCAGGACTAAGAATAGCCAATGAAAGATGTTTATTTGTCAAGCCGAAGTTCCAGAAACATTTAGCAGGCGACGTCATAAAAAGCCATTCAGCATTTCCTAATTTCTCGATGGAGGATATTTTGGCAGTGACAGCTGAAAACACACATGCTATTAGTGGGATTCTAGTAGTGGTAATGACAAATTTATCTCTATAAATGTGCCCTATTTGATGCTTTAGCTTAGATACTGGATGGCTAAAGTAGAACTGGAGAAGTAAGCAACCACCATGACAATGCCACACACAAGACAAATGTACAATTTATGAATGTTGTGCTTTTCAGCAATTTAACAGCTATGGAATGTGGGATATGTAGAAAGGGCAACAAATTTAGGTTGACACTATTCATTTTTCCTGGAATCACCCATATTCTCAACTTCCTTTGTGTCCTCTCCTCCCACCCACCTTTTATCTTCCACCTTTTACTATGTTTATTGTTTATTTTCTTCATTTATATACCACTTGTGATGAACTGACCTCTAAAACCAGGATGCTTGGTACATCAGATTCAGAGAGCTGGGAGATTAGGGGTTAATGCCTCACTGCAAAGGACAGTTTGATTGACAGACCACTGTCTGCATGCACCCCCTTTTCTCTGATTGGCCAGTGCCAGCTGAGGAGAGTTTTTAAAAGTCTTGTCAGACTTGTCAGAGGGAGTCAGTCGTCCTTTGGACTTTGGCTTGGCAGTTGCCAGTCAGAAGGAGTGTGTGTGTTGGTCTGAGGGAAACAGACAAGTCACATGAGAAGTGAAGGGACACAACTCCTTGGCCCTACTGTGTACCAAACACAATTGAGGAGAAGTTCAAAAATCAGAACTAAAAGTCTAAGTGTCAATCGTAACTAACTTCTGTTTATTCACAGTCTCCAGAACTGGGGTTTAGGTTTGACAGAAGGGACTGGACAGGAGATTGGAAACTGCCAGTCTGGCGAAACAGAAAGGGATTATCACTCCTAGAAAGAGGAGGATATTTCTTATCCAGTTATTCAGAGGGCTCAATTCAGAAGGGTCCCCTGGTATGAGTGAAAAGGGAAACAGACTCCTCAAGAGTAAAAATGGGAAATTTATAATCCCACAAGGGAAGTATTTAAATACAGGAAGAAAGTACTGACTTCCAGGAAACTAAAATAGTTTTATGAAACTTTATTAAGACACATTTTGCTGAAGAAAAACTCCAAGACAAACCTCTCACAGTTAAGAACTGAGTCTCTCAGAATATAAGCTTCAACTATACTCTGTTGCCTGTTCAAAATATTATAATTTGTATAAACAACCAAATTTACCTTAACGTCTCATCCCCCGCCCTTTTCCTAACTCAACTGAGCCTGTTCAGTAAAAACAACCTTTCTGTTTGAACTTTACTATCTTTCAAGTGCCATTTCCAAAAGGGATTTATAAGAGGGCTCCTACTGAGTTACAATAACTGGACTGGGCAAAAGCCAAATAAGTTCTTTATCACAGGGTGGGACACACAGAAATCTACCATAATCCTGTTTCGGGGTGGCAAGATTCCATGCTCTCCCTCAGCCATTGGCCCGTCAGCCACCACTCAAGAGTACTTGCGTTTCATTGGCCGGGTGCTGGGTCTGCTCCTCTTCCTGAGTTAAATGTGTGTTTAGAAAAGTAGTGAAGTGGGCCTTATAAGATCATTCAGTAATATTTATGTCACGAGAAAGAGGGAGGGAGGGAGATCAGGAACTGCAGAATGAGCTGGAACAGATTTGTCCTCTTTCTGAGTTTTAATAAAATGCACAGAGCTTTTGTTTGGAATGCCAAAGCTATTACACAGATTGCAAAATATAACATATCCACATTGAAAAAGGTCATTCGTATTTGCTTCAGGACTAAGAATAGCCAATGAAAGATGTTTATTTGTCAAGCCGAAGTTCCAGAAACATTTAGCAGGCGACGTCATAAAAAGCCATTCAGCATTTCCTAATTTCTCGATGGAGGATATTTTGGCAGTGACAGCTGAAAACACACATGCTATTAGTGGGATTCTAGTAGTGGTAATGACAAATTTATCTCTATAAATGTGCCCTATTTGATGCTTTAGCTTAGATACTGGATGGCTAAAGTAGAACTGGAGAAGTAAGCAACCACCATGACAATGCCACACACAAGACAAATGTACAATTTATGAATGTTGTGCTTTTCAGCAATTTAACAGCTATGGAATGTGGGATATGTAGAAAGGGCAACAAATTTAGGTTGACACTATTCATTTTTCCTGGAATCACCCATATTCTCAACTTCCTTTGTGTCCTCTCCTCCCACCCACCTTTTATCTTCCACCTTTTACTATGTTTATTGTTTATTTATTTATGAATGTTGTGCTTTTCAGCAATTTAACAGCTATGGAATGTGGGATATGTAGAAAGGGCAACAAATTTAGGTTGACACTATTCATTTTTCCTGGAATCACCCATATTCTCAACTTCCTTTGTGTCCTCTCCTCCCACCCACCTTTTATCTTCCACCTTTTACTATGTTTATTGTTTATTTTCTTCATTTATATACCACTTGTGATGAACTGACCTCTAAAACCAGGATGCTTGGTACATCAGATTCAGAGAGCTGGGAGATTAGGGGTTAATGCCTCACTGCAAAGGACAGTTTGATTGACAGACCACTGTCTGCATGCACCCCCTTTTCTCTGATTGGCCAGTGCCAGCTGAGGAGAGTTTTTAAAAGTCTTGTCAGACTTGTCAGAGGGAGTCAGTCGTCCTTTGGACTTTGGCTTGGCAGTTGCCAGTCAGGAGGAGCGTGTGTGTTGGTCTGAGGGAAACAGACAAGTCACATGAGAAGTGAAGGGACACAACTCCTTGGCCCTACTGTGTACCAAACACAATTGAGGAGAAGTTCAAAAATCAGAACTAAAAGTCTAAGTGTCAATCGTAACTAACTTCTGTTTATTCACAGTCTCCAGAACTGGGGTTTAGGTTTGACAGAAGGGACTGGACAGGAGATTGGAAACTGCCAGTCTGGCGAAACAGAAAGGGATTATCACTCCTAGAAAGAGGAGGATATTTCTTATCCAGTTATTCAGAGGGCTCAACTCAGAAGGGACCCCTGGTCTGAGTGAAAAGGGAAACAGTCTTAAGACTCCTCAAGAGTAAAAATGGGAAATTTATAATCCCACAAGGGAAGTATTTAAATACAGGAAGAAAGTACTGACTTCCAGGAAACTAAAATAGTTTTATGAAACTTTATTAAGACACATTGTTGCTGAAGAAAAACTCCAAGACAAACCTCTCACAGTTAAGAACTGAGTCTCTCAGAATATAAGCTTCAACTATACTCTGTTGCCTGTTCAAAATATTATAATTTGTATAAACAACCAAATTTATCTCATCCCCTGCCCTTTTCCTAACTCAACTGAGCCTGTTCAGTAAAAACAACCTTTCTGTTTGAACTTTACTATCTTTCAAGTGCCATTTCCAAAAGGGATTTATAAGAGGGCTCCTACTGAGTTAAAATCACTG
>NW_015173677.1:1788404-1788516 GCF_001447785.1 Gekko japonicus
TTTCCTGTGTGGGACTAACTTTCCCCTTAGTGGCTGTTGGTAGGTGTTATGAAATGGCAGTTACCTGTGTTTGTAAAATGGCTGTGGTTATTTGCTTAAAATGTTCCCCCAT
>NW_015173677.1:1790725-1807009 GCF_001447785.1 Gekko japonicus
TCCCTGATGGATTAAAGTACCCTGGTCCTGCTCCTACATTTAAGAACATAAGAACATAAGAGACGCCAATGTTGGATCAGGCCAAAGGCCCATCCAGTCCAACACTCTGTGTCACACAGTGGCCAGAAATACCAGTGCCATCAGGAGGTCCAGCAGTGGGGCCAGGACATTAGAAGCCCTCCCACTGTTGACCCCCCCCCCAAGCACCAAGAAGACAGAGCATCACTTGCCCCAGAGCCCCTAGCTATACCTTGTGGCTAATAGCCACTGATGGACCTCTGCTCCATATGCTTATCTAATTCCCTTTTGAAGCCGTCCATGCTTGTAGCACCCACCACTTCCTGTGGCAGTGAATTCCATGTGTTAATCACTCTTTGGGTGAAGAAGTACTTCCTTTTATCCGTTCTAACCCGACCGCTCTGCAGTTTCATGGAGTGCCCACGAGTTCTTGTATTGTGAGAAAGGGAGAAAAGTACCTCTTTCTTTACCTGCTCTTTCCCATGCATAATCTTATAAACCTCGATCATGTCACCCCTCAGTCGTCTTTTCTCCAAGCTAAAGAGCCCTAAGCGCTTTAACCTTTCCTCATAGGGAAAGTGTTCCAACCCTTTTATCATTCGAGTTGCCCTTTTCTGCACTTTTTCCAAAGCTATAATATCCTTTTTAAGGTGTGGTGCCCAGAACTGCACACAGTATTCCAAATGAGGTCTCACCATTGATTTATATAGGGGCATTATTATATTGGCTGATCTGTTTTCAATACCCTTCCTAATAATCCCCAGCATAGCATTGGCCTTCTTTATTGCAGTCACACACTGTCTCGACATTTTCAGTGAGTTATCCACTACAACTCCAAGATCTCTCTCTTGCTCAGTCTCTGCCAGTTCAGACCCCATCAATGTGTATTTATATTTAGGATTTTTGGCTCCAATGTGCATCACCTTGCACTTGGCCACATTGAACCCCATTTGCCATGTTGACGCCCACTCGCCCATCCTTGACAGATCCCCTTGGAGTGCCTCACAATCCTCACTGGTTTTCACCACCCTGAACAACTTTGTATCATCCGCAAATTTAGCCACTTCACTGCTTACTCCCATCTCCAAATCATTAATGAACAAGTTAAAAAGCAGTGGACCAAGTACTGATCCCTGCGGTACCCCACTGCTTACCACCCTCCACTGAGAAAATTGCCCACCTACACTCACTCTCTGTTTTCTATGAACTAGCCAGTTTTTGATCCATAAAAGGACTTGTCCTTCTATCCCATGATTTTTGAGCTTACTTAGGAGCCTTTGATGAGGAACTTTATCAAAAGCTTTCTGGAAGTCAAGGTAAATAATATCTATTGGATCCCCCTTGTCCACATGTTTGTTCACCCCCTCAAAGAACACTAACAGGTTAGTGAGACAAGATCTTCCCTTACAGAAACCGTGCTGAGTCTGCCTCAATAGGTTTTGTTCATCTATGTGCCTACTAATTCTTTCCTTAATAATGGTTTCCACCAATTTACCCGGTATCGACGTCAGACTGATTGGCCTGTAATTTCCCGGATCTCCTCTGGAACCCTTTTTAAAGATGGGAGTGACATTTGCTACCTTCCAATCCTCAGGAATGGAGGCAGATTTTAAGGAAAGATTACATATCTTTGTCAGGAGATCTACAAGTTCACATTTGAGTTCTTTCAGAACTCTCGGATGTATGCCATCTGGGCCTGGTGATTTATCAGTTTTTAAGTTGTCTATCAGTTTTAGGACCTCCTCTCTCGTCACCTCAATCTGACTCAGGTCTTTCAATACCCCTCCTGAAATCAGCGGTTCTGGAGTGGGCAAGCACTTCTCATCTTCCACAGTGAAGACGGAGGCAAAAAATGCATTTAGCTTCTCAGCCATTTCCCTATCATCCTTCAATATTCCTTTTACCCCTTGGTCATCCAAGGGCCCCACTGCCTCCCTGGCTGGTTTCCTGCTTCTAATGTATTTGAAGAAAGTTTTATTGTTGGTTTTTACATTTTTTGCTAGGTTCTAGCAGGGAGCGCAGCTATCCTATACCCTTGACTGAAGAATGTTATACTTTTATCTGGGATGGTCATCCTCTTCCACTGAGCATGCAGCTTCTGGATGGATGCACATGGAGTGGTGAGAGAGGTAGAGGACACCCACCTAGTCAGCCAGATCAGCTGAATCAGCCCTGGTGATCAAAGTGGTGACAGATGTCACAGCCAGATCGCCCTCAAGTGAGCAAATATGAAATGGTCATAACACTGATCCCAACTACACACCACAATTTAAGACCATTCCTGATCTTCAGGGTGTGATGAGGCTGATAATTGTTTTTCAAGCTAGGAAATTATAAACTGCCCCCATCAACTCTTTGAGATCTATAGGGAAATAGCCCACAATGATTGGGTGGAATGGTAGCAAAGGCCTGTACTCTTCATCTGCTTTGTAAACCCCTCACCTGCTGCTGTAGCCCTGTTCACAAGTTACAGTGAATGCATGTATAGCCTGCCTGTATGTTTGATGTAGTGGTTAAGAGTGCAGACTCTAATATGGGAGAACTGGGTTTGATTCCCCACTCCTCAATATGCAGTTGCTGGTGTGATCTTGGGTCAATCATAAGTTCTTTCAGAGCTGTTCTCTCAAGGGCAGTTCTCTAGAGAGCTCTCTCAGCCCCACCTACCTCATAGGGTGTCTGTTGTGGGGAAGGGAAGGGAAAGGGATTGTAAGCCACTCTGAAGCTCCTTTGGGTAGTGAAGGGCGGGGCATAAATCAATTTCTTCTTCTTCTTCTTCTTCTTCTTCTTCTTCTTCTTCTTCTTCTTCTTCTTCTTCTTCTTCTTCTTCTTCTTCTATCTATAAGAAAGAGCCAGTACAAGTTCAAGTTACAAATGAAACTGAGGACCAATAGCTGGATAAATTTGGGGTTTCAATCACATATTCAGCTGTACATGTGTTGAGCATAGATAAGAATTATTCAGCACATGCATAAAGAAAAAATGTGTGTATACTGTACAAGTGTTAACTTTTAACTTGTGAACAGAAGTTAAGAGACATCATACATATACTGCCTTTCTATGGGAGGAGATCTCCCCTGTTGGGAAATGAAAGAAAGAAGCTCACATTTTTTCTATGTGCCTGGAAAACTGGTAACTCCTTCAAAATTTCCCTTCATATGAGCACTGTGGTAAGGGGTAGTTGAGTGGAATGGAGTTGTCAATGGTGCATCTACATGTTCTGGGTATACCATTTTAATCCTTCCTATAAACTGACTATGGCAGGCTGTAATGTCAGTTCTGAGCACTTTTTTGTTGTTGTTAGATTCAGTTTCAGTGGAATTTGTCTTGGGTTATTCAAGGCCTTTCTTCTTAAGTGAGGAGGGCTGACAAAAAGAATAGCAAGATTATCATTCATTTTGTATAAACTACATATTTTTGAACATATCCTACCAGAGTTTCAATTTTAATCAGACCATTTCCCATTATATCTGTTATAGGTGGCATTGTTATATGAAATGTAATTTCACAAGTGTTTATGCATAATATATCTGATGGAAGAGCTGCTAATAGCAAGACTTTGACATTCCGTAGGTTCCCTTTTCAACTTTCTTTTTAACATACTGCAAGTAGAACATAATGAACTACATTAATAAAAATTACTTTAAAATGAGGTGAACACATTAAAATTGAATTACAAGTACCCAGGATGCACAACCAGACTATGAGCAAAAGATTCTCCCAGGGATGGGCTTGCTTACCTCTCCTTGTATCTCTGTAATAATAATTGACCTTTATCTAATGAGGCTATATGTTTGGTATTGCTTTTATTTATTTATTTTTAATGGCAAGGAGGGCTCTGTGGGTTTGCTGAGGTGTGACCTGTGAACATCAGTGCCCTTATTGCCTGGGAATCTAACATTTTCAACTTGACTGCCCAGTGCTGCATCACTGCTTCTTGCTATACATTAACAAGCCGGTCATCATATGAGAGAAGTACTGTGAATTTCCACAAAGGAATATTTATCACCTTGGCTGCCTGTTAAAGCTATGCAGCCACATGCTATACCTACAATGTCACAAGAAATCAGAAAACTATAATGAATGATTTAGTACTACAAAAATGAATAGTAAAATATGAGACGGGACACAGCATTCAAATCTAATCTCACAAGAGCATGTTTATGGGAAAGATGGTTTTATCCATAGTGTTGTGAGAACAGCACAATGAAAACAACACACTTCTATGCCTAACTAGGAATTATTTGTTTACAAAATAAAAACACAACTATTTGTACTCAGACTGTACAGATTATAAAATGTTTACCTATTCCCACCTTCTCCATTTCAGGCCTAGTTCTTTGTCCTCAGATAGAAAAGAAATCAGCTATTGACTAAAAAGCAATGTGTCTCTTGCTAAATAACAGTGCTGCAACATTTGTTTTAAAGGTGCCATAAACTATACAAGTAGAAAAGGCAGCTGCTGTCTTACTGTTTTTGGCAGTCTCTCTCTACCTACTTCCCCCCCACCCGCCCCACAAGAGCTCAAGGTGGTCTACATATGTTATGTTTATGGCAGCTTTGTTATGTTTATGGCAACTTTGCAGGAATCTGTAACCCTGCAAGTCAGAAGATGCAGAATGCTATTTGTTTCAGTCAATTGCTACAGTGGTCTGAAAGAACCTGGAGTGACTCAATAGACATAGGCAAGTGCTTGCTTTCTGTACATGTTATAGTCTAATCAGGGGAAAAGGTAAATGTGTGGGAAATGTTGACTTTTATTTCCTAAGAACACACCAAACATGGTCTAAAACAGAATCAAAATCACTTCAGCACTGAAATCTGCTAACTGCCACCTCCATTTTCCTGGAGAATGCCTCATGGTTCAGTGTTAAAGAGGTAGTGGCATATACACAAACATAAAACTTATGTCAACTATTACTCCCTGTCACATTCAGATTCAGACTTACTGCCCGGAACTTGCAGATTGAGTGGTGGTGGTATTAATAGGTAGTTAATTGAATAAGAAAATAAATACATTTATTGTGACATTATCACAGCAGAACAGAATGATACAACATATCACCTTTTTATAACCGTAAAACATTTTGGCAACTGTGCTTTACTAATTTCTAGAAAGAACAATTAAGACACTGATTAATGACAATCTCTCCACTACCCACCCACAGTTTTTACAACACGTTTTTATCCCACAGTCTTATACTCTGCAACATTTCTAGAGAGAAGAATATAGGTATACTAGGACTGACAGCTGTTTGCTTAAAACCCCTAGAGCTTTCAAGGCTGGACAGGTTGCTGTCATGGCACACAATGCTGAAATATCACTCCCAGTTATGAACATCACATCGTCACCCCAGCACTGTAGAAAATTCCTAAATACCTGTGGAAAAAACATAGAGATCAGGGAAATTCCTAGAGCATTGATACAACATTGTGATATCATTTCTGGGTACATAACCAGAAGTAATGATGACCACCTGTCATTTCCCCAGAAAGCACTTTCCTGGGGACACCTTCTCTGAGGTGGCATAACTCAGACCCTGCAGATCCCATCCTTACCAGACTTTTTGACAGGTGCAGGTTCAGGAGGTTCAGGAGTGTATAAAATGGATCCTGTGCAAGCTAGAGACACCAAACTTGCAGGGGACCTCCCCTGGATGCTCCTCTACATGCCATCCAAGTTGTTTCTTTGAAGTTATGCAAACTTTTTGATTGAGCAGAGACAGTCTGTCTGGAAATTTATCCACTCAGGAACTGACACAAATCTCCATGAACAGCTTGAAAGTTTGAGCCAGTTGACCTGCCATAAACTTGACTTCACGAACCACAAACCACCCAAAATTCATCACGAACTTTAGTTTGTGAGCTGGGTTGTGTCCATCCCTAATTATTACTACATATGTAAATTAGAAATGGAAGGCAATGGTAATGTAACTCACTACATTGAACATTTAGCACATACTTAATTCCCTTGTCAGCCCATCTCTTCAAACTCACACAATTATTAGTACACATATATGCCATGTGGTAAATAGTTAGTGGTGTGTGGAAGCATTACTATTAATATATGAGTGAATTATTTTTATTCATGGCAAGAGCCAGCACATTAAAAAAAACACAAACATAGGTTAAACTGGAAGACCAATAAAACAATTATAAATATATATAAAAATATATAACATGCAGATATGAGTACATGGCAATTATGATGAACATAGCCATTGTAACATGCATACAAAGTGGCTAAATGCCTAACATTTACCTAACTGACTTACTAATAACTTTCTGGTTCTCGAGGCAAGCCAACCAAATTTGAGGGAAGCCAAACCTCAGGGTGCCTATTATCCAGAAAGTTCTTCAGGAGTTGTGTTTTTTGACTGGAAGTGAGAGGAATAGTTGTGGAAAATGGAAGGTTATTATGATAATTGTTATATGCTTTGCAATCGTATATGACATGCATTAAAGTGTCTACACCTTTGTTACATCAGGGGCATATATGATCTTCAAACTGTATTTTACTGAATCTTCCCTCCATGACCACTGAAGGGAGAGCATCCCACCTCATGAGGATGAACATTTTCCTGTATTCGTGGTTTTCTACGCATGGGAGCTACCCTATTAATCAACTCTAGAATGGCACACCATTTCAATGTGCTGTGAGGTCATTTTGGGTGGTGATATCTGATATTCTGTGTTTTACCCTCTCGCATTATCATAAGTGAGGGAGCTAAGGTATTGTTTTGTAAGGCCATAGTAAGGAAGTTTTTTCTCTGTGGCCCCAAGCCATGGTGGAACAGAGGTATCTTGTAGAATTAGGCTTGTCAACCCTTTGTGGGAAAAGGTGAGTTTCAACCAGTACTGAATGGCCAGAATCCAAAGCCTTGCCTCCACTGAGATCATGTCGGTTTCTATCCAAATAAGGGCATTTGGATACCATGAGGTATCTGGAGAACTGTTCTCAAAAATGTTGATTGGATAAGTTCCAGGGTTTTTTATAGTTTGTGGTGATACTAAAAGGGGCCCCAAATGTAAGTTGACTAAGTGATTTGGCCTTAAACAGTCTGAGGGCAGCTACATAATTACCCTGAACTTACAGTTTTAATGGTAGCTAATATCTTTGACTCAAACAGATTCAGAATTCCCTTGTTGAACTGTCACAGATGGTTCAAGAATTGTCAGAGGGGAAAAGATTTAAGGCAAGCACATCTCCTGTACTGGTATCAGAAAATGCTAGCTCTTGAAACCAAGGTTTCTGGAGACAATGGCTTCTCAACTGTCCCAAGCCATGGTAGCTTCCACTTCTGCCTCATCTTTAGCCAATAAACTCCCTACATTAAGCACCTTTCCTGCTAAGAAGCCCTTATCCCCCCCCATACAGAGGAAAATTGGCTTAGTGGCCAGGTGGAGGTTCTCCCTCGGTGTCAACAGAAGCTTGATGCTATAGGGATTGGCTCCCCCACATTGTATAAAAACAAAGAGAATAACAAGTAACCCTCTGCACCAGGGAGGAAGGGGAATAATGGTTGCACCTTTCCGGATGAAGAGGGAGACTTGGATATTATTCCCCCTGTGCCATGACTAGATATGATTCCTGCTTTTAAGCCTCATAACAAGACCCAATAGTCAAGCTCTGTCTCTGATATCATGGAATCTAAGAGGGTGGCATTGCAGGCTGAGAGGGATTAGTGCAATGGACTTCATATGTAACTTCAATATAACACTTTGTCAGGAAACTTGGTCCTTAGAGGAGCCTTCTTTGGTTACAGAACATTTGCCCTTCCTGCAGTGGCTATAGAGCACAGCAGAGCTAAAGGTGGGCTTTGCACTTTAATTTTTTTTTTGGCCCCCCATAGGGGATTTTTTATTGCTTTTTCTATAAACTACAATGAAATTAGGGGAGGGATCTACAAACTATGGGAGAAAGTAAAGAAAACCCACTAAAACCCCAAGAGATGGTGATCATACATATTTCTTATCAAGTTGGCTTCTAGCTCAAAATTCGATTAAAGTTCATTATATGTGGTCAAACTTGGTCTTCATACTGAAAACTAAAACAAAAGGTAACACCTGCGCATCTGACTTAATAGAAAACAATACAAGAAACAACTAATATTCGCTATTAAGAATTCTAGAAACAATAACAACTTGATATCAACTCAATATCTATCCTTTTTCTTTCTCAACTGGTAACTCATTTTTGGGGATGCTGCCCCAAGTTTCAAATCTGAGTCCTCATCAGAAGATGCCACTGCTCCCTCTTCATCACTCTCCTTGGTGCTGTCATCTTTCTCTTTATCTTCTTCACCTGCTAGACGATTGTGTTGCTGCAAAAAACCCCTCCAATGCCTTCTCAACAGAGTCAATTTTTTCTTTCTTGTCCTTAAATTTGAAGATTATGCCTTTGAGTACATTCCATCCATAGGGAATGTTATTTTTCTGAAGATATAATACCAAGTCTCTGCATTTCTTTCCTTTCTTTCTTATTTCAAATGGAATGTCTTTTAAAATTTTGATTTCTTTGTCCTTAATCTTCAAGGTGGTTCCACTTGTAGCTTTGAGAATCTGGTCTCTCACTTGTCTTCTGGAGAATCTCACCATCACTTCCCCGGGCAGATTATTCTTTCTTGTAAATTCATAATATGACCTATAGATCATATCTATTTCACATTGTACTATATCTGCTTTGATATCTGTCACCGAGGAAATAGCATCATACATCATCTGCTTTAAGTCCTCTCCTTTCTCTTGAGGAACTCCTTGAAATCTTAGAACGTAGCTTGCTCTTTCCATTTGCAGTTGTAACACCTGAGACTCATCAGCTAGTCTCTTTTTCTCCATCACCTGCAGTTGTTTTTTAAGCTTCTTGGTGCTGGCAACCACTTCTTTGAACTCTTGCTCAGTTTTCTCCATTTTTTTCACAGTCTCAATAAGTTGGTTTTGTTGTGCATCCAGCTTTTGTTCCAGCAGAGGGCACAACACCTCTGTCAGCATCCTTTGAAGATCTGCAGTTGTGTCCTGTCTAGGGACAGAACTCGCTGGACTGGCACTTCTGACTAGAGGCTTCACTTTTGTTTGCTTGTCCTTCTCCTCCTTCTTCGGCGCCATGTTTGAGATTGTTTACATTTCATTAAAGTTATCAAAGTCTCTAGAATCCCTCAGAGAGTCTGGTAAGTTCTTATATGTCTTTTATTTCAGTCCTCCCTGTTTCGATACAAAGTTCGTTCGTTTTCTTATCGAGTCTCTAGAACCCCTCAGAGAGTCTGGTAAGTTCTTATATGTCTTTTATTTCAGTCCTCCCTGTTTTGATAACCCTCCCCCTCATCTGCTTTACAAAGTTTGTTTTCTTGTTCGGGGAAGAGTTCCCTCCCCCCCTCCACTTTCAAAGGGGAGGTTTTCAGGTGTTTTTGCTTGAACTTTGATTCACATTTCAATGATAGGCTTGCTTTGGCTCAAAGTTCGCTCGATAACCAAATGCTTGTCCCGGTGTGCGTTCCTAGTTCCATTCACGGACGCTCTGCGGTGGGACCTTTGGGGCATGGAGAAGCCCCCCTTCGCTGACAAGTCACTGGAGGAAGAGCTTTTCTAGCACCCCATGGCTGGGAGCCCAACACGAGGGCTCCAGGAGTGGTGAAGACAATCCCACCCCCTCCCAGCAGCAGGCCCTGGCCCGCATCTCCCTGAGCTTCGGGAGAACATGACTGCCATGGCGGGTGCCAAAACTGGAAGTTGGCTTTGCACTTTAATTTCCTCTCTGCTCCAGTCAACGGTAGTAATACTCCCTCATTATGATGATTTTGCATTAGCTCTTCTGCTCGAGATTCATGATTTCTATTGCATAACTGTAAATGTGTATTTACCCCCTGGTGGGACAAACTCACACAAGGTTCTCAGGCCTGGAATCCCATCTGGGCCATTTGATTTCCACTCACCCAGCAGTTTATGTTATTGTAGGTGGTGACTTTAATGCTCGTATTGGCTCAGATGACCTTAGTGTTTATACTAAGGACAGAAATTGTTCATCAAGTGCTATTTGCAATTCTTTGCCCCTAGACAGGTCCTCAAAAGACACAAAGGTGAATTATGTGGGCCTCCTCCTTAAACAGCTAACCACTAGAGCCAAACTCAAAGTCTTAAATGGATCTTTTCCAAGAGACCATCCAGCAGAATTTACGTTTTGGTCAGGCACTAGAATGAGTGTCATTGATTACATTGTGGTTACAGAGGAGATTGTGCAATATGTTGAACACTTTGAAGTTGCCTTGTGAGAGCGATCATTTGCCCCTTGTTTTGAAAGTAGATACTCAAGAAGTAGCCTTGCATTATGGCAAACCTTGCAGCAGTGGGCCAGGCTTAACTGATGGTGCCTTTTACAGTCACCCCAGATGGACAGCCTCATTGGAAAGGATAATGTCCTCTGAGTCTGCTAATAGTATTTTACTCAGATTAGTGAGTGCAGATAATATAGGTTCCTGTCTACGTGATTATAAACTAATTATGATGGAAATCCAGAAGGCATTGATAGGGACCAACCAGGGACCTCCAAAGCATAGATCCTCTTTGCACAAACCATGTTTCGATTTAGAGTGTAAAAGGGCAAAGAATTCCCTTAATGTAAACTATGCTAAATATAGAAGCAATCCCGAGGCTATATCTGTAATGGCCTTAAAACACCAAAAAGCTCAGTACAAGGCCCTTAGTAAGAGAAAGAAGCAGGTAAGCATTAAGTCCTCATGGGAAGAATTATGGAAGGCAGTGAAAGAAAATAATTTTGTTTTATACTGGAAATTAGTCTCCGACTTGGCAAGCAGGCCACGACACATCTTTAATAATCCCATCTCACCTGATTCTTGGGTACTTTACCACAAGAGGCTGTATGGCAAAACTATTATAAGCTCTCCCAACGGTGATACTTTTCTTAATTTACCATCTCAGCCTCCAGTGAGCAGTTTGGAAGTGAAACAGCTCATTGTTACCTTGAAGTCAGGGAAAGCCCCTGAAATTCATCTACTTCCCCCAGAGCTGATCAAGAGGAATATAGAATGGTGGGCCCCTGTTTTGGTATCCTTATTCACACGAGTTGATCAATCAGAGAAAATCCCCAAGGACTGGGGGACAGCCATTATTATCCCGTATAAAAAAGGCAATAAAGAGGACCTCAACAATTACAGACCAATCAGTCTGCTAAGCATAGTGAGCAAACTCTATGCAAGACATCTCTTGCGAAAATTTAGAGACTGGTTGGAAAATGATTTTTATCTGGCTGAGGAATAGGCCAGCTTTAGAGAAGGTTGTGCCACAACAAACCATTGCATGCTTCTGGACCACTTGGTTCTTAAGTACTATTAATATAAATATTCAATATGACATCACTAGGTCACACCCCATTACATAGCTGGTCCCTACCTATGACATCATCATGCCCCACTGAATGGGTACCAGGCAACCTAGTGCACTCAGAGTAAAATTTCTAGCTATGGGCTTGCATCAACTGCCATTGGGGAAAAAAAGAATTTTCATTCACTCCAGTTTGGTGCAGTGGTTAGGAGCACAGACTCTAATGCGGGAGAACTGGGTTTGATTCCCAACTCCTCCACATGCAGCTGCTGGTGTGACCTTGGGTTAGGTACAAGTCCTTTCAGGGCTGTTCCCTCATGAGCAGTTCTGGAAAGAGCTCTCTCAGCCCCACCTACTTCACAGGGTTTTGTTGTGGGGAGGGAAAAGAAAGGAGATTGTAAACCACTCTGAGACTCCTTCAGATAGTGAAGGGCAGAATATAAATTCAATCCTCCTCCAAGAAGGTGAAAAGAAAACTTCCTGTTCAGCTTTCGGAAGAGGAGAAAAACTTTCCTCCCAATATCTCAGCCGAGTACTGAACTCTTCTTCAGGAGACTTTTTGCTTCGTATTTAAGCAGAAATGCATATATTCTTATTCAGTGTTATTCATATAGTCTATTTGTATACTGTCCTAAAAACAGTAAGGTTTTTCCCCCCATGACAGAGCTATTGTCTATACTTTCCCTCCATCATCATTAGTTTGGGTCTATGAAAAGTAGATGTATTCAAAAAGAGCTTAATGTGGGATTAAGTTCCCCCTCCCTGTGACCTTTTCAAATCACACCTAACTTTATAATCCCAAGTATCCCAAGGGTATTACTGTGCCTAGGCTTGCTTAGCCCCCCCCATTCCTTATACCTAAGGACAACATGGGGGGGGGGAATCACTGCACTGGAATCACTTAAGGATGTGCACTAGAGTAGTTGACTCAACTGGGGTTCAGTAGGAATTAACTTCCCTAACTGACTTCCCTAAAATGATCACATTTATAATTGCTTGCCCACATTGATTCCTTCTGAGCCTAGGTATTCCTCAGCATTCTGAATTCTTACACTGGGAAAGAGAGTGAACATTCATATGTATGTTTTCCTTGAAAAAGAAAGTAGCCACATAGCGCAATAGTGATTGGCTTTATATTTAAGTATTACATCACTGATTTATTCATTATTTTTTTAAAAAATCAGATGAGTGCATCTTCAGATATAACGCTGTATCTTTACCATACTCAAATACTCCTGATTTAATTGAAAATACTAGTGTAAATTGCAATTTGAACACTTTAGGATGCACTGAGGTACAATACAAAGCATATGAAGAATGCAGAACCTGCAGTTCGTTTGATAGGGAATATTTACAGTCACTATCTTGGAGACTGAGAAAGGGAGCATTACTATATTAATGCAGATTTTCATGCTCTAGAGAAAATGTTAATGCAGGCTTAGATTAAGCACAGTAAAATTACAAGTAAAAGACTTCTGCCAACTAGCCATAAACTGCTCTTGATGGGGCCATCAAGTAGAAGGACAGCAAGCACCAGACATTCCTGAATGTGCTTGTATCCAGCTCAGCTTAGAATCCCCTCCCACAGATCATTTCTGTTGAGTTTTGTCATTTGTATTGGTTTTCTGTTCCAATAAACTGGAAAAAAATGTTTGAGGAGCCAATTTTAACCGGGGGGGGGGGAAGTGCTCACAAACAAATGGCACAATCCAGCCATAATGAAACTCTTGCAAGTCCCGCAAGTCCCTTTGGGAGAGAATTAGATCCACATCTGATTCTGCACTGAAGCTGATGGGACTTCTCTGAGCTTTACTTTGCCTAGATCAGGCCCTAGATATTAAACCAAAGATGTCTAATGTTAACCTGTAAGACAGAAGAGAGGCAGAGAGAGTGCAGGTCTGATGTGTTTACAGTTATTAACAAAAATGAAAATTGATTATAGCTCCAACTAATTATTTCTCATCAACACCATGATGTTGACAAACATGAGGCAAAAAAAAAAATCTAACCTGTACAACAAGGGTTGCTAATCTCCAGATGGGGTCTAGAGATCTCCCAGAATTGCAACTGCTCTCCAGACAGAAAATGGCTGCTTTGAAGGTGGTCTTGATGTCATTATACCCTGTTGAGGTCCCACCTCAAAACCTGTTCTCTCCAGACTCCTCCAGACTGACAGCCAGTTTGGTGTAGTGGTTAAATGTGGAGACTCTAATCTGGGAGAACCGGGTTTGATTCCCCACTCCTCCACTTGCACCTGCTGGATGACCTTGGGCAAGCCATAGTTCTGTCAGAGCTGTTATCTCAAGGCCAGTTCTGGAAAGAGCTCTCTCAGCCCCACCTACCTCACAGGGTGTCTGTTGTGGGGAGGGGAAGGGTTTGTAAGCCACTCTGAGAATCCGAGTGAAGGGTGGGATATAAATCCAATTTCTTCTTCTCCAAAACTCCAGGGATTTCCCAATTCAGGGTTGGCAACCCAAAGTACAGCACCTTCTTATTTTAAGGGAGGGTTTTTGCAATCCTATTGGTCTCTCCAATTGAAATGATGAAATGTGAAGAGCTTCATATTTGCCAAATTGTTGCCCACACCTTTTGAGGGGCAGCTATATAATTTTAACAACTTGGAAATTTATTAAAGGTTATAGGTACTGCTTATAGTATCAGCATATAGACAGTGATGATAAAGGCAAGAACTGTGAGAGTAAGGTTATTTTCCTGAAAGAAAGTTCCACAAGATAAAAATTGGACTTACTTCTGAGTAGACCTGCTTAAACGCAATCCCTAATGTTCCTTTAAGAGATTGGCTGGAAGGAATAAACAAATAATATTAAACAAAGGTGTGGCCAAGCCAGGAAAAAGACCTACAAGAGCACAAACTAGAAGTTTCTCTGAAACGGAGCCTAATGTGAATTACAATAAAATATTAGTACACCCTTAATTATTCTACTGTATACAAACTGCAATGTAAGAACAAGAACCTACCCACCATCTGTGACAAGTCTTGAATAAAGCTGCAGTCTGTTTAGATTCAGCTTGGTATTCATGGAATTTATTTATATTATTTCATTTACACCCAACTTTTCTCCCCAATTGGCTTGACAATATTCTCCACTTCTCCATTTTATCCTCAGAACAACTTGTGAGGTAGATTAGGTTTGTGAGGTACACTAGATCACCCCACAAATTTCCATGGCAGAGTGAGGATCTGAAGCTGCGTCTCCCAGACCCTAGTCCAAGACTCGAACAACTACAAGTAAGCAGTGGGGTCCCACAAGTATAGGTATTGGGGCCAGTTCTGTAATTTATTCATAAATGATCTGGAACTAGAGGTGAGTAATGTAGTGGCCATGTTTGCAGATGACACAAAATGATTCAGAATGTTGAAAACTAACACTGAGTGTGAAGGGCTTCAAGAGGACCTCCACACACCGGGTGAATGGGTGACAATGTGGAAAATGAAGTGTAGTGTTGGTAAGTGTAAGGTGATGCACAAAGGGACAAAAAAATCCCAGCTTCAAGTATGGGCTAATAGAGTCTGAATTTGCTGACACTGAGAGGGGAAAAGATCTTGGGGTCTTAGTGGATAGCTCAATGAAAGTGTCAACAGCGTGCTGCAGCAGTGCAAAAGGCAAACTCCATGAATGGTTCTGCACAAGATCCTGTGCACCAGGGTTTAATCCTCATGTTCCTCCCTCTTGCCCCACATTTTCTGAATTTTTATTTTTTCTGAGGTTTCTTTTTGCATCAAGTCTTAATTCACCATTTTCATGTGTGGAATTCCTGCATTTGAATCTACCACACACCCCTCCTTACCCCTCCCAATCCACCATCTTTTAAAAATAAAATCTTTTTAAAAAACAAAACATTAATCACACTGTAACGCTGTGGGCAGCACAACGTTATTGGAGGGGGGGAAACTGGGAGGTGGAGGGACAGTGCAGCACCCACTTGCCACCCAAGATGAAATCAAGAGACAGACACAAGTGTTGGATTTAAATACTGGGCCACTTTATGAACTGACAACCTTAACTGTAACCAACGGCAAGGGCCAAAACAGTTCAGGGGTATAGTCAAGGCCAGGGGTCCAAGACCCCTTCCTTAACTCCAACATAGGGCGAGCCACCCAACCCCAGGCCGGAGCCATCAGCAATGGCTCCCACCCAGCCAGTTAGCCATTACAGAACAACCCCGTAGCCCAACCCCCGAGCCACTAGGTTCAAAGAGAGGACCGAAACAGGGTGTTCCTTTAGGCAGTCTATTTTCCCCACCCCGTGTCGCTAGGCACAAAGGCCATACTCACAAGACCCCTTCAACCCAAATAAATGGATGTGAGCTGGTGCTCACCGTACCACAACCAATATACTGCCTAGAACCCTGCCAACTAAAGTGACCAACCTAACCCAACGGCCCACCCTTACAAACACCTTCACCACTGCTGCAGTACAGGGTAGGCAAAAACACCCCCTCCACAGTCCAATTAGGAAGGAGCAAAAAATTCCTACCCGGCCCCCAAACCGGGCGACCAGGCAAAGCCTGCATTACGAACCGGGCGGGAGGGTGGGTCGATGCCTCGGTGAAACTGCTGCCTTGGCAGGGGAGGGGCCGGCCTTATAACTCCTATGACCCGTCCTCTCCCAGATACCCGTATGGGCCTGTTGGCGCCCAAAACTGTTTGCCTGCCTCTTTCATCTAGGCGGCAAATTTGTTCCTCCAGCCCAACGGCTGCGAGGGCCGAGGGCTGTTGATCCAGCTTATACTGTGCTGTTCCAGCCAGCGTTTGAGACTGTAGTTAAGCAGAACTGCCAGATAGCTTTAAGAGCAGTGGTTCCTGGGAATTGAAGTCTTTAGTTAGACACCTCACCGCATCCGGCACACAGAGGCGGGAGGGTTCGAATTACAACTCTCTTCCTGTAGCCTTTGTTCTCTATAAGCGGCAAG
>NW_015173677.1:1807976-1810513 GCF_001447785.1 Gekko japonicus
TCCTTCTTCGGCGCCATGTTTGAGATTGTTTACTTTTCATTAAAGTTATCAAAGTCTCTAGAACCCCTCAGAGAGTCTGGTAAGTTCTTATATGTCTTTTATTTCAGTCCTCCCTGTTTTGATAACCCTCCCCCTCATCTGCTTTACAAAGTTTGTTTTCTTGTTCGGGGAAGAGTTCCCTCCCCCCCTCCACTTTCAAAGGGGAGGTTTTCAGGTGTTTTTGCTTGAACTTTGATTCACATTTCAATGATAGGCTTGCTTTGGCTCAAAGTTCGCTCGATAACCAAGTGCTTGTCCCGGTGTGCGTTCCTAGTTCCATTCACGGACGCTCTGCGGTGGGACCTTTGGGGCATGGAGAAGCCCCCCTTCACTGACAAGTCACTGGAGGAAGAGCTTTTCTAGCACCCCATGGCTGGGAGCCCAACACGAGGGCTCCGGGAGTGGTGAAGACAATCCCACCCCCTCCCAGCAGCAGGCCCTGGCCCGCATCTCCCTGAGCTTCGGGAGAACATGACTGCCATGGCGGGTGCCAAAACTGGAAGTTGGCTTTGCACTTTAATTTCCTCTCTGCTCCAGTCAACGGTAGTAATACTCCCTCATTATGATGATTTTG
Organism: Gekko japonicus; assembly: GCF_001447785.1. NCBI lineage: Eukaryota > Metazoa > Chordata > Lepidosauria > Squamata > Gekkonidae > Gekko > Gekko japonicus. Next base: position 1,808,590 of record NW_015173677.1, read on the forward strand.
CATTAGCTCTTCTGCTCGAGATTCATGATTTCTATTGCATAACTGTAAATGTGTATTTACCCCCTGGTGGGACAAACTCACACAAGGTTCTCAGGCCTGGAATCCCATCTGGGCCATTTGATTTCCACTCACCCAGCAGTTTATGTTATTGTAGGTGGTGACTTTAATGCTCGTATTGGCTCAGATGACCTTAGTGTTTATACTAAGGACAGAAATTGTTCATCAAGTGCTATTTGCAATTCTTTGCCCCTAGACAGGTCCTCAAAAGACACAAAGGTGAATTATGTGGGCCTCCTCCTTAAACAGCTAACCACTAGAGCCAAACTCAAAGTCTTAAATGGATCTTTTCCTAGAGACCATCCAGCAGAATTTACGTTTTGGTCAGGCACTAGAATGAGTGTCATTGATTACATTGTGGTTACAGAGGAGATTGTGCAATATGTTGAACACTTTGAAGTTGCCTTGTGAGAGCGATCATTTGCCCCTTGTTTTGAAAGTAGATACTCAAGAAGTAGCCTTGCATTATGGCAAACCTTGCAGCAGTGGGCCAGGCTTAACTGATGGTGCCTTTTACAGTCACCCCAGATGGACAGCCTCATTGGAAAGGATAATGTCCTCTGAGTCTGCTAATAGTATTTTACTCAGATTAGTGAGTGCAGATAATATAGGTTCCTGTCTACGTGATTATAAACTAATTATGATGGAAATCCAGAAGGCATTGATAGGGACCAACCAGGGACCTCCAAAGCATAGATCCTCTTTGCACAAACCATGTTTCGATTTAGAGTGTAAAAGGGCAAAGAATTCCCTTAATGTAAACTATGCTAAATATAGAAGCAATCCCGAGGCTATATCTGTAATGGCCTTAAAACACCAAAAAGCTCAGTACAAGGCCCTTAGTAAGAGAAAGAAGCAGGTAAGCATTAAGTCCTCATGGGAAGAATTATGGAAGGCAGTGAAAGAAAATAATTTTGTTTTATACTGGAAATTAGTCTCCGACTTGGCAAGCAGGCCACGACACATCTTTAATAATCCCATCTCACCTGATTCTTGGGTACTTTACCACAAGAGGCTGTATGGCAAAACTATTATAAGCTCTCCCAACGGTGATACTTTTCTTAATTTACCATCTCAGCCTCCAGTGAGCAGTTTGGAAGTGAAACAGCTCATTGTTACCTTGAAGTCAGGGAAAGCCCCTGAAATTCATCTACTTCCCCCAGAGCTGATCAAGAGGAATATAGAATGGTGGGCCCCTGTTTTGGTATCCTTATTCACACGAGTTGATCAATCAGAGAAAATCCCCAAGGACTGGGGGACAGCCATTATTATCCCGTATAAAAAAGGCAATAAAGAGGACCTCAACAATTACACAGACCAATCAGTCTGCCAAGCATAGTGAGCAAACTCTATGCAAGACATCTCTTGTGAAAATTTAGAGACTGGTTGGAAAATGATTTTTATCTGGCTGAGGAATAGGCCAGCTTTAGAGAAGGTTGTGACACAACAAACCATTGCATGCTTCTGGACCACTTGGTTCTTAAGTACTATTAATATAAATATTCAAGATGACATCAGTAGGTCACACCCCATTACATAGCTGGTCCCTACCTATGACATCATCATGCCCCACTGAATGGGTACCAGGCAACCTAGTGCACTCAGAGTAAAATTTCTAGCTATGGGCTTGCATCAACTGCCCTTGGGGAAAAAAAGAATTTTCATTCACTCCAGTTTGGTGCAGTGGTTAGGAGCACAGACTCTAATGCGGGAGAACTGGGTTTGATTCCCAACTCCTCCACATGCAGCTGCTGGTGTGACCTTGGGTTAGGTACAAGTCCTTTCAGGGCTGTTCTCTCATGAGCAGTTCTGGAAAGAGCTCTCTCAGGCCCACCTACCTCACAGGGTTTTGTTGTGGGGAGGGAAA
>NW_015173677.1:1810549-1811853 GCF_001447785.1 Gekko japonicus
GAGAAAGATTGTAAACCACTCTGAGACTCCTTCAGATAGTGAAGGGCAGAATATAAATCCAATCTCCTCCTCCTCCAAGAAGGCGAAAAGAAAACTTCCTGTTCAGCTTTTGGAAGAGGAGGAAAACTTTCCTCCCAATATCTCAGCCGAGTACTGTTCAGGAGACTTTTTGCTTCATATTTAAGCAGAATGCATATATTCTTATTCAGTGTTATTCATATAGTCCATTTGTATACTGTCCTAAAAACAGTAAGGTTTTTCCCCCCATGACAGAGCTATTGTCTATACTTTCCCTCCATCATCATTAGTTTAGGTCTATGAAAAGAAGATTTTAATGTGGGATTAAAAATGCTAGTTCCCCCCTCCCTGTGACCTTTTCAAATCACACCTCACTTTATAATCCCAAGTATCCCGAGGGTATTGCTGTGCCTAGGCTTGCTTAGCCCCCCCCCCCAATACCTAAGGACAACATGGGGGGGATCAATGCACTGGAATCACTTAAGGATGTGCACTAGAGTAGTTGACTCAACTGGCGTTCAGTAGGAATTAACTTCCCTAACTGACTTACCTAAAATGATCACATTTATAATTGCTTGCCCACATTGATTCCTTCTGAGCCTAGGTATTCCTCAGCATTCTGAATTCTTACACTGGGAAAGAGAGTGAACATTCATATGTATGTTTTCCTTGAAAAAGAAAGTAGCCACATAGCACAATAGTGATTGGCTTTATATTTAAATATTACATCACTGATTCATTCATTATTATTTTTTAAAAATCAGATGAGTGCATCTTTAGATATAACACTGTATCTTTACCATACTCAAATACTTCTGATTTAATTGAAAATACTAGTGTAAATTGCAATTTGAACACTTTAGGGTGCACTGAGGTACAATACAAAGCATATGAAGAATGCAGAACCTGCAGTTTGTTTGTTTGATAGGGAATATTTACAGTCACTATCTTGGAGACTGAGAAAGGGAGCATTACTATATTAATGCAGATTTTCATGCTCTAGAGAAAATGTTAATGCAGGCTTAGATTAAGCACAGTAAAATTACAAGTAAAAGACTTCTGCCAACTAGCCATAAACTGCTCTTGATGGGGCCATCAAGTAGAAGGACAGCAAGCACCAGACATTCCTGAATGTGCTTGTATCCAGCTCAGCTTAGAATCCCCTCTCACAGATCATTTCTGTTGAGTTTTGTCATTTGTATTGGTTTTCTATTCCAATAAACTGTTTGAGGAGCCAATTTTAACTGGGGGGGGGGGAAGTGCTCTCAAACAAATGGCACAATCCA
>NW_015173677.1:1812543-1821125 GCF_001447785.1 Gekko japonicus
GTGTGCTGTTCCAGCCAGCGTTTGAGACTGTAGTTAAGCAGAACTGCCAGATAGCTTTAAGAGCAGTGGTTCCTGGGAATTGAAGTCTTTAGTTAGACACCCCACCGCATCCGGCACACAGAGGCGGGAGGGTTCGAATTACAACTCTCTTCCTGTAGCCTTTGTTCTCTATAAGCGGCAAGGAGTGTGGACGACCATCCTTTTCACCATATGAGCCAGTGAAAGGAATTCAATCACAAAGATGTGAGTAAAGACCTCTTATAAATGCATGTAAAAAAAACCTGAATAAAAGTGATTGATTCTACTTTGGCTGTGCGTTGAAACTGTCCAGAAGACGCTGTCGGCTCAGCGTTAGACGGAACATATACACCATTTCATTAAAAAGACAAATTATATACATGAACAGGCTGCGGTAGCCACCTGGCTATAAATCTATTCTCCTTGATAAACTTGCCTAATATCTTTTCCCAGAGATAGCCATTTAAAGAGCCAAGCAGGTGGTGGTGGGGGAGTGCCTTGTTTACACTGATGCTGTTGCTTAACCAGAAAGTTATGCAGCTTCTTGCATGGAGCCTTTATTAGTATAGCAGTCAGCATGTCAGTCTCATGACACAAAGCTTGTGAGTTTGAATCTCAGGTTGAGGGGTTATATATATTTTTAATGGACACTGTTTCAGAAAGCAACACCAATCTCTCTCTGGGCTAATGTTGCTGTTGGGGGAAATAATCACAATTCTCTGATGTTGTTGTTCAATGTGTTCAAAATGTTGAAAATGAACAATTCTCTTTGGATTATTATTTTTGCAGATAGCAACATTAACCTGAAGAGAGATAGATGTTGCTTTCTAAATGCACATAAAAAAATCCCCCCTTGAGGTTTGAACTCATGAGCTTTGTGTCATAAGACTGACATGCTAACCACTGCATTAACAAAGGCTCAACTTCCTAGTTGAGCAGAGGCACCAGAGTAAACAAGGCACTCCCCCTGCACCTGCTTGGCTCTTTAAATGGCTATCTCTGGGAAAAGGTATTAGGCAAATTGGTGCCTAATTTAGAGCCAGGTGGATAAATGAGCATTGGTGGATGGGTCTTGCTCTCCCCATCCACTCCCCCACATTCTACGGTGCCCCCCCCAATAACATTACAATGCAAATGCAAGAAAAAAATAAAGGCTATAGCACCAACATGTTGCAGGACGGGAGGCTGAAAACAGGGAGCACAAATGCATGATGGGAGGGGAATGGCTACAACCCAAACTTAATGTGGAAAATGAGAAGTGGTGCAACTGCTGACAAACGGCTCTATTGCCCCTCAATCTTAAAGAGTATTAGGATTAAACATAAAATATCCAATATTATAATACTCCTGTATAGATCTATGGTGTGGCCACTGTGTGAAACTGGATGCTGAACTAGATGGACCTCTGGCCTGATCTAGCAGAGCTCTTCTTATGTTCCTACACCATGCTGGGTTTTTGCAGCTGCTTCCACAGTGTAAATTCTCTAAGTCAGATACAAAAACACCTTTCAGTCTACACTCTGCTTCTGAAGGGTTGAAGTGAAGCTATAGGTTGCAGATAAACATTATGATTATGAATGACACCATTTCTTTGCCACATTTGTTAGTAGAATGCCCATTGTGCACAAGGTTTCCTGGATCCAAGGTTTTAGGCTGAGGTCTTTCACATTACCTGCCAGCACATCCTTTTAGTTGTTGATGCTGGAGACTGAGCCTGGAACTTTCTGCATGCCAAGAAGGTGCTCTACCACTGAGCCATGGACCCTCCTCATAGCCTTCTTGTAAAGTTGTGATTCCAAGAGCTGAACACTCAACAAACTGCTTGCAACTGAACAGCCTGAATGTGTTTAATTATGAAAATGATAGTCTGCATACTGTAGTGTGTGTATATACTGCTTTGCCACAGCAGCTTTTCCTCCCCCCAGCAACTACATCTGCTATCTTTGCAGTTTGTTAAAAGCAGAGAGAGAGAGAGAGAGAGAGAGAGAGAGAGAGAGAGAGAGATTTACTAGTTAGAGATATCTCTGTTTCCTTGATGGCAACAACACTTACTGTTTGTTAATGGTTGCCAGACTGTCCAGACCTGGATTAATTCATGCATGTATGTATGTTCTTGCACTGCCTCATAGGAACTGTAGTTTCTTCCCTCTTATCATGCTTCTGGAAATATCATACTTTTCAAATATTTAGACTTGGTATCTGGCCCATTTTGAGTTCTTGTTTTGCACCCGTTAAAGTATTGGCAAAACATACCCATGTTCTGTGGATGCACATCATAATGACAAGGAAAGATTAACTACAATGAAGCAGGTATCACTGAGCTCTTGGAAATAGGACTGCCACATCATTGTATGAGAAACAGAGACTGAGTACCCATTTACAGTTTTGTTTATATTGAGTAGAGGCAAATACAAAAGCTTAATCTTCAGCTAGATAGAGCTCTGCTCAGCTGGTTACTCCCCACACAGAGCACTGGATCCTCTTCTGAACTTTTCAGAAACTGCTGAGGTTCTCTTCAGCCCTCCCCTATATATCATAGTTTTAAAATCCAAAACTAGGCCACATTGTTTTGCAGACAAGAATGCAGAGACTTATTGTAGGGTAGACTGTGGGTTAAAATACACATAGGAACACAAGAGGAGTCCTGCTGGATCAGACCAGTGGTCCATCCACTCTAGCATCTTGTATCACACAGTGGCCAACCAGTTACTGCAGAGGGCAAACAGTGGGGCTTAAAGGTTTCCCCTAATTTTGTCCATCCTAGTTTTGCCCAATTTATTGGGTGCCTCCAAGTTCTAGTATTTTTGGAGAGGGAGGAAAACTTCTTTCTATCCACCCTGTCTACCTCATGTATAATTGTATAAATCTCTGTTGTGTTCGACTGTCTTTTTTCTAGACTGAAAAGTTCACTTGGTGCCAGAGTTCCATCACTGAAACTGTGGAAGTGGGCTTGTCTCTAATAAGTGACCAACAGAATGGAGAGGTGTTATAGACTGGGCCTGTCGTACTGGGGAAGAGGAAAATAACTTTTTTAAACAAAACCCTACACTATTTCACTGTTTGGAAATACTGTACTGCTCAGCTCAGGCTGCTTTTTTTCCTGGTGGGAGAGAGGGAGGTTCTTTTTGTTGGAATATACAAGGTCTATAGTGCACCTACTTGGGGAGGATCAGAAGAACAGCATATGGGGGGGGGGCAGCTGAAGGACTGCTAGTTAGCATAGCTAGATTAGGGACTTCCCACAATTTCAAATTATGACCTTCCTGTCTCCTGATTGGCTCCTTGGAGACTTCCTGCTCCACCTGAGACTTCCCCCTTCATTCCTGTCTTTCACAGCCATTAGTCAGTTAGTTAAGCCTCTCCTCTGTTCTATCAGAGCTTATTTCTTCTTTAATAAACTGAGTTATTTTCTTTAAAGAGTTGGTGCTCCATTCCTCTGCATGTTTAAACTCTGCCAACACTTTCCCCTTTCCAAAGTTTAAGCAATGAAAGATAAAAAGTTCACCTTCTTCAGTTCCACAGCCACAATTCCGACGGAGGGTTCTATAGCTTCTTCACATGTTGTTAACCCTTATGTTTGGGCATGTGCATGGATTATAGGAACATCCAAATAGATAAAGCACTGAAAAAATATGATTATGTGAGGTTTCAAACATAATAACGGATTTATTGTCAGTAGAATATTTCTTCTTAGAAGGAATTTGGACAGTAATAATGGAAGTACAACTGAGCCTATAGTGATGTACTGATATGCATCCTAGTACCAAAAGGCACAGATGCAAAGCACATGCCTTTTAGTGGCTGAGAAGATAAATGGTTTACATTTTATCACTGGATTCCTTCCCCTCCATAAACTTGACAATAAACTTCCTCTCCAAGACAGAAGCTTTTGAGAAAGATGGTGGTGGCTTAGTCTCAAAGTGGTGTTATTAGTTCACTTCCCATTTTGGCACTAGGAAAGATGAACTCGGCAATCTCCAAGGCTATGAGATCATGATAGTGTACTTGTGCCCGAGTGAAGTGGAATGGGGGGAGGGGATTTGTATCAGTTCTATAGTGTTTTTTTTTTTTTGTAATTTTGATGCATACCAAGCAGTTCCCACTTACAATAATAGATCAACATCTTTTTTATGTGACGTTTTAAAAAATCAGGATATTTCTTCTAACCTGAAGAGTGCAACTGTGGACTCAAGTCATTATTATGGTCAGAACAGTTAGCAAACCTAGGTGAAGTTAGATTTACCTGAACTTGCCAATTTAAATGGGATTTATCAATAAACCATTCCACGTGGAACACTGAGCTTCTGCTTGCCAGCAGCACTGGGGCAAGTTATCTGAAAAAGCAGCAGGTGCAGGAGAGTTTCTTTCATTTCTGGTTTGTGTCATAAGTGGCAATTTTTATGCTGCCTTCAGAGAACTGGCAAAGGGTGCTCTTTGTGGGATTTAAAGTAAACAAGAGCTTAATTTAGTTGACTGAAGTATTGTTACCTATGTCATGGCCAGAGCTGATTCCGAGTAGTCTGAGAGGGAGACATATTAAAAAAAAAAGTTTTAAAAATTGGTATTGCTTTTTCACACGGGCACAAAAAGCGGTAAATATGGTTATATGGCAGATATTAAGGCTGAAAACCTAAAGGGGAGAAACTTCCCTGGGAAGAAGTCCTACTGAATAAATAAGTCTTATTCCTGAGTTTAGGCTATACCTGTCGACACTGGATTCATCTCACTGATGAGGAATTCTTGAGCAGTTATGAGGCCTGCACCCTCTCTCTGACCAGAGAGGACAGCAACAGGCCCGACACCATTTCCCTTGCCCAGCCTCCCTTTCCTCCTTTCTGCACCTGCCACTCTGGTTTAAGCCGTGATAGTAGTACTTGTAGCAGCAGGACTATTTCCAACATACTGTGCTGAGTATGGGAAGAGGGGGCTGAGGAAAAGTGAACTGGGGATGGCTATACTGGGAGGGTTGTTCTGTCAAGCCACCGGCTGCAGTGTCACTGGGACCAACATCTGGAAAACAGCTGGAAAGGAGCAAGGGTTACATTTTGTTAAAGGGTACTGATGGAAAGGAGGGCACAAATCTGTGGATATGGAGGACATTACCAGCTTTTGAGCATCCTGATTCTGATACCTAACAATGGCCAAATATAGTTGATTTTTTAAAAATGTTATTTATTTATTTATTATTTTGATTTATAGCCCCCCCTCCCCACAAGCGGGCTCAGGGCAGCTCACAAATAGGGCACATGCCAATACATAAAACAGGTTAAAAGCAACATAAAAACAGTCATTTACAATATTACAAAGTGCTCTAGATGTTTCAAATCAGTCTTCAATAAGAAGATGGCATCTTGAAGATGGTACTCCCAGTTCAGCGGTGTCAGCGCCACGCAGCGCTGTCATTTACTCCTCACAGGGCCAGTTGGTAATGGTGGTAAAGGTAGTGGCGGCTCCTACTCAAAAGCCTGGCGGAAGAGCTCTCAAAAGCCTAGCAGAAGAGCTCCGTCTTACAGGCCCTGTGGAACTGCGCAAGGTCCTGCAGGGCCCAGATCTCCTCTGGGAGCTCATTCCACCAGGTAGGAGCCGCCACCTAAAAGGCCCTGGCCCTGGTTGCAGCAAATCTGGCCTCCTTGGGGCCTGGGGTCACCAGAAGATGTTGCGTCCCCAACCGTAGTGCCAGTTAGGGAACATATGGGGAAAGGCGATCCCTTAGGTATGTCGGACCTCGGCCATATAGGGCTTTAAAGGTAAGAACCAGCACTTTGAAGTGAATCTGGTATGCTATTGGCAGCCAGTGCAGCACTTTCAGCACAGGCTGGATGTGCTCCCGCCTAGGGAGACCCATCAAAAGCCTGGCTGCAGCATTCTGCACCAGCTGCAGCTTCCGGATTTGTGACAAAGACAGCCCCATGTAGAGAGCGTTACAGTACTTTAAACTCGAGGTGACCGTCGCATGGATCACTGTGGCCACGTCAACGCGGTCGAGAAAGGGGACCAACTGCCGAGCCAGCCAAAGATGGTAAAAGGCTGACTTAGCCGTGGCTGCCACCTGGGCCTCCATAGTTATCTTATTGTTCTTTGAACCGCCCTCTACATAGGGTTCATGTTAACAATAACAAGGAATAGCAACTTAAAAAAAAATCAGACTGTGTGGGGGTTTAAACAGTATAACAAATTTATTGTCAGTAGAATATTTTCCCAAGAAAGACTTTGGATAATGGTAAATGGAAGCCCACCTATCGATATGCTTCCTGGTATCAAAAGGCACAGATGTATCATCAAGCTGCATCCTCACCACAAGTGCCTTTTTGCACTTGAGAAGATAAATGGATTATATTTTATCACTGGATTCCTTCCCCTCCATAAAACTGCTAATAAACATTCTGTCTCTGACTTTAAGCTTTTGAGAAACGCATTGGTGGGTTGTTCTCGAATTGGTGTTTCTATAGTTTGTTTTTAGGGATGTAAACCAGAAAAACATGGTCTTTGTGAAGGTTCTGCATTTCCGGAAGGGCATAATTGTCAGTATGCTGGATTATTCAGATCTCCAATACCAGTTTAGTATTTGGATTTGGTTTTTTAATGGTATACAAAATTATTTGAGTCCATTAATTTTTATGGGGAATCTTTACAGGAGTGTGGAGTGGCTGTTTTTCAAGCAAATGACACCAAAATTGCAACAGAGTTAGTGCTACCCAACCACTAAAGACAAACCCACCCCCCCAAGATTCAAGTGAATTGACCATGAATTTCTGATCTGGACTTTTTGGAGATGGCATAGTGATTGGTTGAAGAAGGTCAGGAGATCCATGGTCTTCATTTTCTATAAATAGTAGTCTATCTTGCTAGGTAATCTATCTTCCCATTCTGTATCCTATTTCCCTTCCCTGTTCCTTTTACTTATGTTTGCCATGTGCTACATCTACTCTGAATTTTGCTGCTTGTTTTAAACTGAATTTGTGAAAGCTTTAAGAGGATCTGAGCTGCAGAAACACTATTCAGTAAGTGCATTTAGAAAGTCAGCTTAGTTAGTTTTGTGTGCCCTCCTCACTGGAACTACACAATTCCTTATTTTGTTTCTAAAAAAGCTTATTGTATGGTGTGTTGCTGTGAGTTCACTGGTCCAAAACCAAGATTAGCTTGGTTATGTTATTAAAGTTATCAGCAGAGGGGCTTGCTCCAAGACCTCAGATTCAAAACAAGCGAATGGCTCTCAGACCAAGGAAGGTCAGCCTTGACAGAATCTGTAACTACCGGAGCGCACCGGATCACCGCTCTGCCAGTCAGGAGCCAAGGGGCCGCCGCTGTTCTCAGTGGCAGCTGTGACGCCTGCGGGGGGGGGGAACATTCTCATGCCTCTCTGAGCCCAGGGCCCCCTGCTCCCACCAGCCATCAGTTGGGACACAGTGGGGGGGCGAAATGTTCCCCCGCCTCCCTGAGCCCTGGGGTGGTGGCCTTGGACTCGTAGGGGCAAATTCCAACTCTCACATGATAGGTCATTCTGGCTCCCCCAGCTCTCCTTAGGGGCTCTTTATAGCAGTTATAGCAGTTGCTGCTGTTCTCAGCAGCAGCTGCGACGCCCACGGGGGGACAGGGCAAAACGTTCTCCTGCCTCCCTGAGCCCCGGGGTGGTGGCCTTGGACTCGTAGGGGCAAATTCCAACTCTCACATGATAGGTCATTCTGGCTCCCCCAGCTCTCCTTAGGGGCTCTTTATAGCAGTTATAGCAGTTGCTGCTGTTCTCAGCAGCAGCTGCGACGCCCACGGGGGGACAGGGCAAAACGTTCTCCTGCCTCCCTGAGTCCCGGGGTAGTGGCCTTGCACTCGTAGAGGCAAATTCCACACTCACGTGTGAGGTCCAAGCGGCGTTGCCACTCGGACATGACATGCAAGAGGTCATTCTGGCTCCCACAGCTCTCCTTCGGGGCTCCTTAAAAAGTTATCAGTGTCACTGCTGTTCTCAGCAACAGCTGCAACGCCAGCAGGGGGTGGGGCGAAACGTTCTCCCACCTCCCTGAGCCCCAGGGTGGTGGCCTTGGACCGTGGGAGGTCCAAGCGGCGTTGCCACTCGGACATGACATGCAAGAGGTCATTCTGGCTCCCACAGCTCTCCTTCGGGGCTCCTTAAAAAGTTATCAGTGTCACTGCTGTTCTCAGCAACAGCTGCAACGCCAGCAGGGGGTGGGGACAAGGGGGTCCAATTCTACAAGCCCCCAAACAGGTTGCCCCTATCCCCTCCATTGTTCTCTATGGTGGGAAAAAAGTAACTTTCTCCCCACCATAGAGAACAATGGAGGGAATGGGGGCAACCTGTTCGGGGGCTGTAGAATTGGACCCCTGCTGTTCTCTGAAGAACATTGGACCAGGGGGTCCAATTCTACAAGCCCCCAAACAGGTTGCCCCTATCCCCTCCATTGTTCTCTATGGTGGGAAAAAAGTAACTTTCTCCCCACCATAGAGAACAATGGAGGGAATGGGGGCAACCTGTTCGGGGGCTGTAGAATTGGACCCCCTAGTTCAATGTTCCTGAAACATGGTGGGTATCTTGGGGACAGGCTCCAGCA
>NW_015173677.1:1823302-1833809 GCF_001447785.1 Gekko japonicus
TCTTACAGATAATCTTACAAATAGTCCTTTGCATTTATATCATGCTTTCAACTTTAAAAGGATCATAATGCTGATTGTGTGAACTTAGGCAAATCACGAGAGGTAGAGCAGGAAGGGTTGCATCAGTGCTTAGTTCTTGTGGCACTTTCTTGCACGCCCAGGGAAATGCTGATTACCACTTTGGGGCCAGGAAGCAATTTTTCTCCAGGCCAGTTTGGCCCCCAGTGATCCTGGAGGGTTTTTTAAATCATATTCTGGGCGTGGAACAAGGGTCACTGGGGTATGTGTGGGGTATTGGTGAATGTCCTGCATTGTGCAGGGGGTTGGACTAGATGACCCTGGAGGTCCCTTCCCACTCTATGAGTCTACGATTCTATAACTCACCCAGGCTGGCTGTGGGAAGGCGAAGGGAAGGGAGAGGGGGGAAAGAATGGATCCCAGGTGCTTCTGCCTGTCAGAGGGGCTGGCCCACACTTCCGGTGATGTCAGGGGGGGGGACATATGCTAATACGTTATGCTAATGAGTGCCTGCAGCTCTTTTTCTATGAAATGACCCCTGAACTAGCCTATGATTATTTCATTCTACAGGAGCAATGCGTGTAATAAATTATATTTGACAGGAACAAACATACACATATATAGTTGGTGTGGGGGGGGAACACTCCACTCTATTTAATTTCAATAAATTTGGTGCTGATGAATCTGTCTGAGACATCAGTGTATTGTTAATGTTAGCAACATAACATGTCTTAAGCATTTTAGGCTTGGTCCAGTGGTAAATGTTTCGTAAGCATTATACAGTTTATATCTCATGAAAGATAGTAATAACATAGAAGGTGGCTAGTATGTTATTGAATTCCAAAAGTCTTTACCTGTGGGCAGATGATAATAATAGGGGGAAACAGATAAATCCCCCTGGGGAGGGAATTCCATAATTCTACTATTACTGTATAACTACATGGAAAACAAAAAGGTAGGCTTTAGCGTGTTGTGCTTGAGGTATAGCTGCTTCGCCCCTTGTCCTCTGGCCTATCAAGTCTCACAAGGATCCATCTTCTCCCCCATGCTGTTTAACATTTATGTGGAGCTGCTGGGAAAGGTCATCTTAATATTTGGGCTGAGTTGCCACCAATATGCACTGACACTCAGCTGTCTCGTGGTTCCAGCAGATTCAGGAACACTGTGGAAACAGTAAACAGGTGCTTGGTATTGACCTTTTGGGTGCTGGTATTGACATTTTAAAGGCCTATAGGGCTTGGGCCCAGCATATCTGAAGGACTTCCTACTCCTTTGTGAACCTACCTGACTACTCTGGTCATCTTCAGAGGCTCTTCTCAGGAGGTTAGACAGGTGGAAACCTGAGAAGGAGCCTTCTCAGTTGTATATTATATATATAATATCTGTTGGTATTTTAAATGCCTTTTAATGTTTGAAATATTTTAATGTTTGAAGTGTTAATGTACTGATGTTCACCACCTTGGGAACCCTGAATCAAGTGGAAAGGTGGCATAGAAGTGTCTTTAAATATTTTTTTAAAAAATTAGGTGCCAAATGAGCCTCAAGTGGGAGGGTGTTCCAGAGGTGAGATGCCACAACAGAAAATGCATGGTGTCTAGTCACCACATGCCTCACCTCTGAAAGTGGGATACAGAGACCGAGGCTTGAAAGGCAGATCATATGGTAGGATGGATAGTATAGGAGGAGACAGACCTTCAGGTACTTGGCCCCAAGATGTTTATGGTTCCTTACTGAATTACTTATTCGTTTAGGGTACTTTACTTGCTTACTGAATAAAGAAACACTTCTTTTTTTGTCTGTGCTGAATATATTGAGAGGGAGAAGAGTTATTGCTATCTAGTTTTGCCACACTCTCTGTAATTCTGGTACAGAGATAGATTTAAACGTCGGGAGCACATCCAGCCAGTGCTTAGGTTACTGCACAGGCTGCCAATAGCATACCGGATTCGCGTCAAGGTGCTGGTGCTTACCTTTAAAGCCCTACATAACCAGGGTCCGACCTACCTGAGGGACCGCCTTTCCCCATATGTACCCCAGAGAGCACTACAGTCAGGGGCCCAACATCGTTTGACTATTCCAGGCCCCAAGGATGCAAGGCTCACTAGTACCAGGACCAGAGCCTTTTCTGTGGCGGCTCCCTACTGGTGGAATGAGGTCCCGGAGGAGATCAGGGCCCCGTGGGACCTTTTACAGTTCTGTTAACTTATGTAATGAATGAGTATGTGTTTTATGTAGTTTTAAATTTTATGGTTATGCCAATTAGGTACATTGTACTGCTTTGTTAGCTGCCCTGAGCCTGTTTGCAGGATGGGTGGGGTATAAATATAATAAATTAATAAATTAAACATCTACTATTGTATTGCTCATTTTATAAGGACATTCAGTCCTTATACATCACCCTAATTCTATGCATATTTCTAGGTAGATATGACAGGTTTGGAGTGTCCCCCTTTTAGATCACTGTAAGGAAAGAATCTCTTCCTTCTCAGTCTCCACCAATTCAGACCTCATTGATATACACTTAAAATTAGGATTTTTTTCGTTCCAGTGTGTATTTTTCATGTTGTCACCCACTCACCCAATCTAGAGAAAGCCTCCTGAAGCCCTCCACAATCTACTGTTATCCACCAATAATTTGGTACCATCTGCTGCAAACTTGGCCACTACACTGCTCAACCCCAATTCCAGATTATTTATTAACAAATTAAGTAGCACCTTTCCCCATAATGATCCTTATGGGACTCCATTTCTCTATAGTCCATTTATTCCTACTCTCTGCTCCATTGTGAGAACTACTCGTTTATTCCTTCTCTCTGCTTCTTTTCGTTTAATGAACCCTTTTAACCAAGAGGACACATCCCATTATCCCATGAATGGTAAGCTTACTCATGAATCTTTGGTGAGATACTTTGTTGAAAGTTTTTTTAATCTCCTTTATCCACATGCTTGGTAATCTTCTCAAAGGTTCATGAATCCCAATGGCTAAGAAAATGGTGGTGCAAACCTGTTGTTGTTCAGTCACACAGTTGAATTCGACTCTTTGCAACCTCTTGGACCACATAACACCAGGCTCTTCTGTACCTATGGATAATAGCCTACTCTGTGTCTCCCAAGAAGTAAATCTCCTTCAGCAAAGGTTCCACTTCTATCTGCAATTGTTTTTGCCCCTACTTAATTATTTCCTGTTCTTCTTGAATTCTGGAATTATAAATTATGAATTGTTGGATAAGTTGTGTGTTTAAATATCTTCTGTTGAAGCCAGAAAAAATAATTTATCATATTTTTTTAAAAATGATTTGATGTCAATAGCTCAGTAAAAATAAAAAAAATTAAAATAACATCTGAAAATGAGCAATGATTTTGGCTGGTTACAAAGTGGAAAACTACTTAAGCACTCTCTTGCATCCAATATGAGCTGATAATTGTTTTTATTTATGTAAATCTTTGTGCATCAGTCTTTCTTACAGGACTCACAGCAGTTCAACAAGCAAACAGATCTTTGGCCAAAACAGATGCAAATAAACCAGACTTTCATATTCAACAACCACAAAATTGGAATATTATACACTCTCAGCCTAACCTAGCTCACAGTGTTATGCAGATAGGGCAGGTGGCATTTTTTTTTAATGAATGAATAAATGGAGGTGGCAACTATGGAAGGTGCTTTGCTCCCAATATTGTGGAGAAAAGCAGAGGATATAAATTAAATAAGTATTTTTATTTAATTTTTATTTAGTTCAATTTCTATTTCACCCTTCTTGAAAATGGGCTTAGGGCAAGTTACAAACATTAATATAAGACAATAAAACTCTTTCATATTCAACGACCACAAAATTGGAATATTATACACTCTAGCTCACAGTGTTATGTAGATAAGGCAGGTGGCATTTTTTTTTTTGAATGAATCAATAAATGGAGGTGGCAACTATGGAAGGTGCTTTGCTCCCAATATTGTAGAGAAAGGCAGAGGATATAAATTAAATACGTATTTTTACTTAATTTTTATTTAGTTCAATTTCTATTCCACCCTTCCTGAAAATGGGCTTAGGGCAGGTTACAAACATTAATATAAGACAATAAAACCAAAGATTAAAACTATAAATGTAACCCTTAAAACTATGGTGATCAAACTCAAATATCACAACTATTACAATGGTGCCCTGGTGTTAAACAATTAGAAGCAGAAAGGGCTAAATCCCATAAGGAATTCCAGATTGTAATTACTCTACCTTGGAAAACTGAAGACCATGATCGATGGTAACAGATGGAAACAGAATGGTAGCAGGATGGTAGCAGGAAGGGCCAAATGGTATTTGATGTCCACTGCCTCACCCAAAAGCCTGGCAGAAAAGCTCCATCTTACAGGCCCTGTGGAACTATAAAAGGTTCCACAGGGCCCTGATCTCTAGTGGGAGCTCATTCCACCAGGTTGGGACCAGGGCCTGGCCCTGGTTGACACCAGATGGACATCTATATATATATATAGCAACTTATATATATATAGCAATATATAAATGAATAACTGAAATATGTCTCCTGTCTACCAAATGATCATTCCAAAAGTTCACCCTTGTATTGTCTCCTGAATGTAGCACAAATATGTGCCCCATGAGTAAGAAGGCTGATAATCTACCTTCAGTGAAAAATCTCACCAGGGCCTGGTGGTTATCATTCTGATAATCTACCTTCAGTGAAAAATCTCATGTCCAGACTGCAGCTGTTGTTAATGTCCTCTATGATGGCATACTTAGTAGGAACTTCTTGGAAGAGTGCAGTTGATACAAGGAGAGGCAGTCCCACATATATGTTGGTCCCAGGCCTTGAAGGATTTAAAGGGTAAACAATAATTTACAATCCATTCATTAATGTGAGAGAGTTGGCTGGCTGCAAAGAACTGGAAAGCAATTCATTACAAAGACAGAAGGAAAGAAGAAGAAAAATAAGTAACAGTTATCCTCGGAAAACTCAATAGTGCTTTGGATTTCTACTCTGGAAAGCCTTATGCTGCAAGTGCAGTTTCTGAAAAGACATCGCACACCAGGTCTGAATGAAGTCAAGAAATCAGTACAGAACACAATGGAATGCAACAAGTTGCTGACAATATTGATGGTTTTCTCGGTAAGAACTGAATGGACATATCATGGCAATTCCAAACAAAACCACTAGTGTGGAACTAACACAACCAAGATTCTTGGAAGTGTCTTGAAAAATAAAAACAATAAATCAATAGAAAAATAAATAGGAAACAAAAATACAGTAAACTTAACAGCACAACCCATGGTACAAGTCATGTTGAGGACACTTTTTAAAAAATTCCTTTGAGAATAAAATCAGAATAGGAAATATGAACAAAATTGCTAGTTGCACAATTTAAAAGGGGAAAAAACAGATCAGAAAGTACAGTAGTATATAACCGGGATAAACCCCGCAAAGCTAGTCATGAACAATTCTTAAGGAAATTATATCTTTACATAGCACCTAACATCCAACACTTTTGACACCAGGTGAATAAATGCTCAGAATTGTTATGCAGAATTACTTTTGATCTATTGTTCACTCTGTCAATTGAGGCCTTTGATTGCAACAAATATTTCCCTTGACTGCTGAGATACCAAAATAAAAATTGGTATGTACATTTAGAACAAAATTTAGTTGAATACCAGCTCAATCCCCTGTTTTTGTTAATGAGAGTCAAGTGTAAATTTATGCTATGACAATAGTGCACTGGTGCACTGGAATAAATGTTGGCAGTGATAAAATTATGGAAGGTACGGTACCCTTAATGAAATCACATGCTAATTTAGGACCTCCTATTCTCATAAGCCACACCTTGGTTCTGCTCTTGGAGGGTGCTTTATATGTTACTCATGTATTATGGCATCATTGTGAGTCAGGTTTTATGAGGTCACAAGCAGAACTATCATGAAAGTGCTTGGGACTCTTATGCCCTCTTCAGGTCAGACTGCATAAATTGTACCAAAACCCAACAGCTTCCTACTGCTGCTTAAATGAACTGACCTGAGAGAACGGTCTATGTTCTCATGAGCACGATTTTGGGTTCCATGTTGCACCCAACTTCCCCACCCCTAAGTCCCCAAGGCAAAACTCTCTTCCCTTTATTCTCACTCTGTTTGTGAGAAGAATGGAGACCAGAAATGGAACTACCCCTCAATGCTGGGCTTACTCAACAGAGATTCTCTTGGCAGCCAGGTGGTGAAACTGAAACCCAACCCAGAGTACCAAGATGTGTGTATCTGGATAAACAAAGGGGCATCAAACTATAGATCAGACTGGTGTCCTCTGCAAGTTGAAAGAGACATAATGGAGAGATCCACACATGGGGATCATGGTGTTACAAAGCTGCTTTCATTTGATCCTGGTTCCACACCCACTTTAATGCTGGGGCTACTTTCCCTCTACAGATCTTTGGCCAAGACAGAAGGCAGAGTGCCAGAAGAAAAAGTAAGGCTGCAGCTAATTAAATCACACTTACAGGAGCAGAATAGTTATCTCAGGGAGAAGCATCATCTTACCCCGTGCCTGGCAGACCATTCATCAGGGACTCCCAATAATTGATATGTGTCCCTTTAACTACTTAAGATCACAAACAGAGGATCCATTCATATATATGGACACACATCCATTTCAGTTCCTGACCCAGATTCTTTGTCTAACAGAACCCCCCTTCTCTCTCTCTCTCTCTCTCTCATATTACCATGTCTTGGAACTAATTAGATTACTTTCCCTCTTTCCTTAGTGATAATCCCAAACACATCCTTTCTTCCAGTGCCTTGATCCAGTGTGTAGCTGTGCCTCACCACTTAGTCCAAAGTCCCTCATTACTGGGATGTGGATCACTTACCCCTGTTTGTGGGAGTCCTTAAGATGGATGTGAACCTAAGCTATTAGCTCCCTAGGTTTAAAGTGAGCAGCAGAAGAATGAAGGCAGCTTACTCATGTCTAAACTATTTTAATGTGGATTTGGGCTTCAGTTGGAATGTAGACCATATTCACACTGAAAAGTCTAGGTACTTGTGTTCTGAAAATACATGGTAATAGTCGGGAGCATTGTTCCCTCTAAACTGAGTTAGTGTGAGCTAGCTCACTTTTTTAAGCCTCTGGCTCAGGAAGGATGGTTTCAGAGCAAACTAATTTATGATGTAGCTAAATTGCTCGCTCACAACTTTAATGCCAGTAGCTCACAAAGTAGAATTTTTGTTCACAAGACTCCACAGCTTAGAGGGAGCACTGTTAGGGAGAGGGGTGAATAGAAATGGAGAACCAAATCATGGCCTCACTAGGTCTTTCTAAATTGGTAATGAGGGGTATTCATTGCAAGATGTAGTGAATAATCCCCTTAAAATGAAACACTAAAAATTGGTCTTCAAGTTCACATTATTATGTTTCAAGTTTGAACTTGAGCGCATCCTTCACCTGTTTAGGAAGGTATATTTAAACTGAACTGTAATGTTATGTAATATCTTACTTAACCATTGAGATACCTGAAGTGAGGCCCCTTAGGTAAAGGTAAAGGTTCCCTTGCTCGAAAGCCAGTCGAATCCGACTCTAGGGTTGCGGTGCTCATCTCCGTTTCAAAGCCGAAGAGTCAGCGGTGTCCAAAGACATTTCCGTGGTCATGTGGTCGGCATGACTAAACACCAAGGCACATGGAACGCTGTTATCTTCCCACTGAAGTGGTACCTATTTATCTACTTGCAATTTCTTGCTTTCGAACTGCTAGGTTGGCAGGAGCTGGAACTAGAGATGGGAGCTCACTCCGTCATGCGGCACCCGGGTCTCGAACTGCTGATCTACTGACCTTCCACAGCCTGCAGTTCAGCGTCTTAACCATTTGAGCCACCGCAGCTCCAACGAGGCCCCTTAACAACTATGTTTTAACAGTTAGGATTATTTTACTGTTAGGAGTATTTTACAGTTAGGATTATTTTACTCTGTATGTTTTTGTCAAACCAATCTTCTAAATTGGAGCTGTTCTGCTATGGTATCTCCAAACTCCAGAAGAAAGATATTCTAGAGTATGTGTACATGCATACACTTTTTGTAATGTTGTTTTAAGATACAGACATATTCCATTCTCTGTTGTGCATAGAGGGAGTGCCTACAGGGAACCTTTTAACCATTTTCCTTCAGCCTTTACAAAGAGCATGCATAGTGGATGGGAGAAGAGTTGGCAACTTGACAGGAGTGGAGCTGACAACGCTGTATGTCTACGTGAAGTGAGGAAAGGCATTATCATTGATGATCACATTGCCTATTGCAGTGCAAACCTCGTAGCATAGCTGCTCCTACGTTGCTCCCACATCAGTAAGAGCGAGTATCTATAGCTCCCACGTGGGTTGCTGTGATGTCATGGTTAGCAATCATGCTAGGCACAAACACCCCAAGCAGTTCACATGTCACAGCAACTCACGAGTTGCTGTGTACAGTCATCCTCTTACCAGTCTGGGAACAGCCATGCTGGTTAATATATGTCTGAAGGGGATTTCACGAGCTAGGAATGGTTTTAGGGCTTCCAGCAACATGAATAGAGCTAACCACTTTGCTTTAATGGCCCTTGGTGGCCTTGGTGGGGTTTAGAGAGTAACTTTGCTTTAGTGGCCCTTGGTGGCCTTGGTGGGGTTTAGATGGCATCTGTTTCTAAACAGAGACCAGTGGTGTGTGTGTGAGAGTGAGTGAGTGAGTGAGTGTGTATGTGTGATTCTATTGCAATCCTTCACATCCAGGGGTCTGATTCTGAAGCCTGCACATGTGAGCATAGCAGCAGTGTATCCTGCAATTGTGGCACTGGGTCCAAAAATTTTGTCATTATCTGGGGAAGGTTGCTAGTCTCATGCAAATATGCATTGCTGGTACTGGAAACATCCTTTTAAGGAGACCTGATATTAAGGAGTTAACAGAGTGTGTTGAGTAGGATGCTGGAATAGAAAGAAGGAAGGGACTACCGGGTGTCCTTTTATACCCTAAAAAAAAAATCTACATGTGTTAAATGCCCACCTGTTCAACCATTCAGACACCCTTGATAATTCTGTTACAGCTGGTTTGCACTAGGATTAGATGCTCTTTGCATTAGGTTGTAGATGTAGATATGGTTTCTGTAGTGATGGGGCCGACTGCAGAGATCTATTGGCTGCTGGCTTTGTAAATTTCATTCAGTTTGGTCCAATAGCAGAAGGAGAGAGACTGGTACAGCCTGGACCCCTCTCCCTCTTCAATCTCGCTTTTCCTTGCCGATCAGTCTCCTCTCCCTGTCGCTGTCTCCCTGCATCGGCAATCAGAGCTCTTACTCACAGATCCAACTCTCCTCCTTGCGCTGATTGTAATGAATTTCCCTCTTGAATGTAGGTCATTTACCACAGAAAGCGCCGGGTTTTTTCCGAACTAGCGTCGGTGCCGGGTTTGGGTCCTTGTTTGTTCGCTTTCCCTCCTTCTCTGGAGGGCTGTTGCATTCCTTTGGACGAGAGAAAACCGTGTTGGATTTCACAAAAAAAAAGGGGGGGGGGAGAGAGAGAGAGAAGAGAAGAGAAGCTGGATTCCGGCAAGCCGCGTTTCTGTGATATTCTGCCCCGATCCGACTGGAAGAAACAAGACTGAGAAAGGATCCCCGAGTAGCTGCATTTATTCTCCCTCGGCAAAGGTAGGTACCCACAGAGGTCCGTTCTTATTAATTTTTCTCCCCTTCGTTTGCCGCTGGTACTCCAGAGAGGGGCTGGTTTGCTGCAGTCATCTCTGCGCTTCCCCCCCCCCTTTCCATTTTTTGTGCTTTGCCGACCTTTTACAGAGGAGGGGGGGGGAGATGTGTCTCTTCTTTCTTTTTTTTCCTCCCACCACCCTTATAGATGATCATGTCATATATGCATCCCTCTCTTCCCCGCCGCCACCCCGCGCCTCATCCCCGGGCCACTCTGCTTAACTGAGGTGGGGGCCCCTTTGCTGCAGTCAGCTCTTTCGCGAGGCTCCGGGGCTCTCTGTGTGAGATGTTTACAAAGTAGCTCTCCCCTTACGGGCAAGCCGACAGAAGAGTGTGGCGGAGAGGGGGACGAGGAGGGAAATCTCTGCAGTATTCCGGGGAAGACAGGGGGCAACGCTACAGTCTCCTGCCAAGCCGGGAGATGGGGGATTGTGCAAGGCAGCACCTTCGTGCACTTTGCGACTGCTGGCGGCGGGGTCCTAGGAGCATCGCCGAACAGGCGCGTTGGACTGTGGTCTTGCCGTCCCCCGCCCCCGCTTAGGAAGGGATGGCTTGGGAGGCAGGGATTGGGACCTCTTCTGGAGGCTTTCAACTAGTCCTTTCCTTCCTCGGTCGGTGGAAGCCGCCTGCCTCCCCCCCCCACACCACCACCACCTCGTTTGATGCATGGGATCATACACGTGATTGATTTCCAGACTGGCATTCGGGTGGGTTCCCTTCAGCCCCCCCCCCCTTTTATTGTTTGTTTCTTTGGTGTGAAAAAGAGGGGGCGGGTGGGAA
>NW_015173677.1:1833973-1844096 GCF_001447785.1 Gekko japonicus
CCCCGCCTAAATGCCCAGCATCCTGGGACCGCCTGCGCTCTTCTCCTTCGGCCCCCTCCTTCTCTGCACTGCAGCTGCCTTCGTTTCCTTGTAAACCCCCCCCCCTCACTCTGCAGGGCGCTGTGAATGACGATCTGTCCCTTCTGCAGCCACCCAGGAAGGGGGTCGGGGAGACCGGCTGCTAACTTGTTACCATTTCTTTCTCCCCACATCGTTTTGCTAAACCGCTACTCCCCATCCCCCCAGCCTGTGGGATCTCGCGGACGCCGAAGACTGCAGGCAAGGAAGACCCCAGTGTGTGTTGGGGGGGGGGGCAGAGCTTCCTCTGCCCCGCTCCCCATCTTCCCACTGCAGACACTTGGAAGTCCCTGATGCAGACAGGTCTCCCTCCTCCACATGCCTCCGCACTGACAGGCGTCAGTTTCACCAGCCCGGGTCCAGCTAGGCAGGTGTATCGATTTACTGCTCCGCGGACCCATGTCCGTTTGGGAGCATCTCGCAACGTGCTCCAGCCTTCCTTCGATGGTCAACTTTTATGCCTCTTGCTTGCGACCGATTTTTTCTCCCCCCAGGCGAAGTTAGCTTTCCAGCTCCCCCGTTTTATCCTCCCCAGCCATTTGCCAGGTGTTAACAACGGCCACCTCTGCAGTTACAGCCCAAGGGTAAAGTGAAATGAAAAACCAGCCCGGAGGGAGGACCCCCCTCCCGCAGCAACAGTTAGTGGCCATGTTTGATGGGCGTTTTGTGACTTAACCCAAGCTCAAAACAGGAAATCCTAGAGGTGAATGCCGGCCTCGGGCTGTTTGTATCTTCGAAGAAGGTACCCTGACTTGAAAGGAACTGGATTCTCTTTTTCTTAGCTTCAGTTTCTGCAACCGTATTCTAGTTACTGGGTATTTGCCTATTGTGGTCTCCTGCTTTCCATTTTGCTGGAAGGATATTTGGAACACAGGAATCCATTGGGAAGCGATTACCTTCATCAAGTTGTTAATCACTGCCTTCACTCTACAGGGATAGGGCAGTTGTTTCCAGGAAAGGGGAGGGGGATAAAGTCAGGTTAATTGTCTCTGCTGCTGGCCTAGGTAGAATCCCCCCCCCACACACACACACTTGAAAGTGAATAGCCAGGCAACCTTTATTTGCCCTGGTGTTGTGCTAATTTTTATACTAGATAAAGGCAGGGGAAAAATAACTTTTTGGGGGGTGTTGAATCAAGCAGGTGCTGTTCTTGCGAGAAGATTCCACAAGGTGGTAGTGTGGACACTTCTTAATGATATGTATTTTATTTATTTTGGGGGGAGGTTTGGTCAATCCCTTGAATGGGTTTATTTCCATGTACTTTTTTTCCGTATCTTAAAAGACCCCATTGTATGTCTGTTTTGCAAATCACAAGAGCAGGATTGTTTTACAGATCCGAGGGATACTCATCCAGGCCTTCTCTCCTATCCATTTACTGGGTCTTGAGGAACAGAAGGGTTTATGAGATTTCAAAGTTTATACATATGAGGCTGAGAATTTCAACAAGCTCATGATTTGGCTGTTTTTGAGACAAAATGTAGCAGCGATGTCAAAGGATGTGTTAGCAGAATGAAAAAAATGAAGCTTTGGGTTTCAGCTATATGAGAAAAATCAAGCATTCTGGCTTAAAGTGTAGTGAGCCTGCTAGTTTAATAACCAGAAGCACAGACTGGTTTTGCTTTTGAGCTCTGGCTTTATGGGGGGGGGGAGGTCTTTTATCTAAGGCACCTTCCTGGTTTGTTTGTTTTTCAGTAGAAGTATATTTTTAAAAAATGAAAGGAAGGACTAGAAGAGAGGATATGTTTGGAATTATCACTAAGAAAAGAAGGAAAGGGTTTCTAAACTGAAGAATTTTGCATACGGTGAAGCTTTATTGAGATGGTCTGGTGTGGAAAGGGCAAAAGGGCAAAGTGATTGGCAGCAATGTCATGTGGAAATCTCTCAGATTGCTTCATCTTTTAGAAATTGTGGGAACAGTGCAATATGGAGTTCATTGCAAATTAGAATGCCAGATTAATGGAAGGCCAAAAAAAATGCTTTTTGTGTATTTCAAACAGAAGATGAATATAAGTACCTAATGCTTAATAAGTACATAATAAGATTACATTATTTCCTTAATACTGGTATAACAGAAGGATTCTGGTATATCAAATAATATAATTGATCACATCATGCAGTTTGAATTCATTGTATGAATTTTCCTTCCCTCCCTCCCTTTCTCCCTCCCTCCCTCCCTCCCTCCCCAGTTTCTATTATTTTATTTTATTTTATAGTAGCTTTTTTGTTTCCTGACTTGACTTTCAGGTTGGGTTCCCCCCCCATTTGTCTTCCTCAGTTCAGAATATGACAGTTTCAGACATGAGAATGGCAAAGGTAACTCTTTGCAAATAATAACAATAAATTAAACTCTGCAATTAAAAATAATGTCCAATTATACAATAAATAAACAAATAAATAATATGGAATAATGAAAGCATCTTTTTGTATAATTTTTTTGTTAAAAAATCTACTGGCATCTTAACTGACAATAGCTTAACTTAGTTTGCTTCACAGTTGCTTACTTAAACCTAGTTGATAAATTCAGTGTTATTTAAAAATCTGTTTGACACCCAAATAACAGTGATAAGGGGTTTGTCAAATGCGACTGTCTTAAAATATGCTGAAGTTTATCAACATCATCTTCACTGTGACTCAGAAGGAAAAGCTGCTTGGATGCATCCTTCAAATAAACTTATCATTTAACTCTGTATCTCTTTCTCTCCCTCTCTGTCCATCTCTGTCTGTCTCTCTCTGTGTATGTACATCACCAGCAGCCTTTTTTGACATGGTAGCAGGGAAGTGTGTACTGCTGTTTTTGACAGACTCTCAGTGCAGCTGCTACTTGGCCTTGAAAAGAGAAGGACTGTTGTCTGATGGTCTGAACCACCCACTGTGTGGAACACATCCACGTGGGTGGGAGACCATCTTTCTTTCAGCTCCATGCATGTTTCTGTCATTCTGCCTTTTGATGGCCTGTCACAAGGACACAAAGGAGCGAGATGAATCTTTCTCATGGCCAAAGTTCATTGCAAATGCGTACACTTTAGTAAAGGTACACTTACCTGAAAACCTAGGGAAGAGAGAAAAGAAGACTACAAATCCACAACATAAAGACAAAAGAGGGCACTGAGGCATTCAGATCAACCGTGGGAGTTTTCTGTTCAACCTGCAGCTTTTCTCCAATGCAGTGCAGCTCAGGTGAACTCATGCTCTGTTTGTAAAGCATTTATGTTATGAGCCATTTTGATCCCCGCATCTGACAGGGTTATGTATTCAGCTCTCTCACCTTTTAATGGGCCTCATTCTATTTGCTTTCATAGTCCCCTGATCTGAATTGCAAGGGGGGGGGGAATGCTTGTTGTCTGATAGAAATGAGATTTCATTGGCAGGATTCCTGGAAATAATAGATAGTGAAGGCCCACTCAGTACATGAAGGTGAGGAAGAAAAAACAAAGAGGAAAAAATGTCAGCTGGAGAAAATGGTGTGCAGAAGGGTTGCATTTGCAAAATAAAATGATGCTGCCATTTATGTTTTGAAGTAGCAGCAGTGACAGGCTTCAGTGTACAAAGTAGTGCTGCTTTCAGGTTTTTGGACCTCTGTATTTCATTTTATTCTCACAACAACCTAATGAGATACCTCAGAGTAAGAAATAGGAGCTACATGCCTAGTTTCACAGCTGAGCAGGGATTTGAACCTGGGCTTGCCCATACAAAACTCATACTCTGATATATCCTCTGATACTGTCAGGCAAATAGCTAATGAAAAAAGAAAAAGAAACTAATTCTGGTACATTCAATGAAAGACTCATGAGCAAGACCAACATGTAATTCTTTTGGCGTATGGATGGAAAGGGTACTTCCTTCCAAAATGTGCAGTCTTCTACTCTTGATTTGCACCTCCATTAATGAAAAATAATATCAGTTCAAAGACTTGGAACCTAAAGATTGGAAGAGTAGGGAAGTGCACTTTTTTTTGGGGGGGAAGTCAGAACTTTTCAGATTAAGATTTTGGAAAGGATACCCAGAGCAGTATTACAGATTATTCAGGTGCCCAATACTATTTTGGAGTTTGGATTCCTATTTTGTTTCAGAATTCTGATTATTAAATATCCCCTACGGGGGATTATTCCCTATGGGGACTCTTCTGGGGGGGGAGGGATGGAGTGGCTGCTGTTCAAGCAAATGGCACCAAAATCACTAGGAATATAGTATTGCTATCTACTAAATAACCCCAAAGTTTCAAGTGAACTGGATCAAGGGGTCCAGTTTTTCTGCTCCCTGTACAAGGCACCACCAACCACTCTACTTCTCTCCATTGTTTCCTCTGGAGGAAAATATTCCCTGCGTTCTCCAGGACAAAAAAGCCAATATCCAAACACACAAGAATAACCTCTAGCCAAAAACCTCAAAATGCAAACAGAAGCAACAAGCCCAACAGAATCAGTGTCAAACCAGAGAATCCCAACAGAAACATAGGCCAATGCAGTGAGTCCAATAGAACCAATGTTAAACCTGAGAATCCCATAATAATTGATTGGACAGACAGTTCTAGTGCTCTCCCTAATGTCTTAGGTCATTGCCTGGAACAGCTGCCTCCCTTCCCCTCCATTCTGTTGCCCAACGATCTTGCAAAGGCAAAGAAAAAACAGCCCTGGGAGTCTTAAAACATCAGCCACAACTATTCTCAATACTTATGGGATGTATTTGGGAGCTGATTATCAATATTTCAGAAAACCCAAATATTGCTCTGGACACCTGAAAAATACACACACACACACACTAATAAGGTATTTTTCAGATATACTGAGTAGAAGTCTCTGAATGTCATAGAATCATAGAGTTGGAAGGGGCCATACAGACCATCTAGTCCAACCCCCTGCCCAATGCAGGACCATCCCTATTAGGCAGATACAGGTGAAATATGGATTTTCAGAATGGATTTCTCAGTGGGTTGGTTCCAGGCAACTTTTTCACACAAACTCACCTAGTTTCCCTTCTTACTCTAGCCCCTGTTGTATATGCAATTTCTACACAGATATCCCATGATTCCCAGCATACCCTTTGGTAAGGAAAGTGGACTGTCTCTTTTCCTTTTTCATCAACAGAAAAACTGGTTGGATCCAACCCCATAAATATACCAACATACTATCTTTTAAAGTACTATGGTTGGAGGTTTAGGTTTTGACACTGAACTTAAGGTTTCCATCACTTCCTGTGATCTGCCTCCACTATAATGCCAGCCATAAATAAAACCCATGCAACCATTTTACTAGTAATATTCATTCAGACCATATTATTTGATACATGAAAATATAAACACAATAATGTATATGATCACATTTTAGGGGAAAAAATGATATATTATTCTCTACTTGTAAATTGCAATGTAAGACACCTTCTGCTTAGCTAGGTTGTGAATTAGCAAATTAAGAGTAAATTAAGAAACTCTGACAAACCTAAGCAGTAAAGTAGCTCAAATCTAAAATCCTTTAGATCTGAACAAATTTCACTTTAATTTGGTTAATCAAATCTAAAGGATCCTTTTGACTTGATTAGTTAGCCAAAATTGATGTGAAACTTGTTCTGCATCCCATGTTCCCTTAGGGTCAAACTAGATGTTGCTTTTTACATTGGTTTAACACAGGGATTTACAGTTGTACTGCAGCTGCAGGTCCCCAGTGTCAACTCCCATGTTAAAAGTGCAGATGGGTCTGATTTGTATCAGATCTATGGTACATGGGGAGGAGGGGACCCTGCTTTCCCCTCACCTCTTTTTCACTAGCCATAACAACACGGGGGAAGGGGGTTGGGATTTATTTAACTGGGAGGCTGCATGAACACTGACTCCTTTTATTTGCAGCTTCCTGACTTGGTGATTACCCGCCATCAGACAGGTTTTGAAAAAGAGAGATCTGTGATATTTTACTTAATTTGGAGTCAGGTATGAGGAGTACGGGTAACTAAGTTGTTTGACATGGGAAAATCCATGGTGTATAGGCTGTGAAGAACTCCATAAAAACCTCTTCAGATTGTGTAACCAAATAGCAAGTGAAATTTTATGTAAGAAACAGATGCACACTGGAGTAGAAACATCCTTATTTCATGTATATGTTGAATGGATCCGATTTGACTGCAGCAACCTAGGACTAAGTTCTCAGGGTCATCAATGACAATGACAACTAATTGAAAACATTAACTTAGTGTGTACAGGCAATCAAACATGCAGATTCAATGTTGATAGTAGATCCTGGACAGGTACCTAAAATAGAAACCCAAAGGATGAAGGAACATCAAGGCTGAAAAGTGGGCATGATGTTTAAGGTATGAAGTCAGAAGAGCTTGAGAAACAGGTGAAGGAACTTGTTATCCAGGCAAAGAACACCAGGCTGTTCAGTGGTGGGGACACCATGCCAATCATCAGTTGCTCCTCAGAGCCTTACATTGGTTCATGCCTGCAACTATGGAACAGCTTGCCACAGCAGAAACATCCTAGTTCAAGTCCTGGAAGATTGAATTGATTTGGGGGAGAGGGAAACCCTTAGTGTGTAAACCTAAGAACCCTGCAAATTATCACCATTGAATAGACTTAAGTAGGATTCTGACTAGGCCTGCTTAGTGATGCTTTCTCTAGCATGCCTTCTATTTGTCCCTGTAATTATACAGGAAGATGAAATTGGCACTCATATTGCATTTTCACTTCCAGCAAAGTACGTTTACATAGCTGAGCTCACCTGTGCACTTTCTTTGTGATGCATTCTGTTTCCTGCTCAACTTGTAGTGTACTAGGGATGCCAGCCTCCAGGTGGGCCAGGGATCTTCTGGAATTACAGCTCATCTCCAGATTACAGAGATCAGTTCCCCTGGAACGAATAGCTGCTTTGGAGGGTATATTCTATGGCATTGTACCCCACTGAGGTCCCTGCCCTTTTCAGGCTCCACACCCACATTTCCAGGAGTTTCCCAGCCTGGAGCTGGCAACCGTACACCCACACTCCCCACTGGTGGCCAGGGGGGATGTGGTATACTCAAATGAATATGACTTCATTTAATAAATATGGCAGGACTTACTGGGTGCTACTTTCCCATGTTATTTTGGGAACTCCTTAATGGAGTTGCTGAAACTTTTAAGCTTTGAAGATTAATGGAACTCTTATTAGAAACACATTATGGAAAGTATCACAATGGACTCCTTAAATGGCTAGGCTGAGGGAAGAGAAAAATGCACCATCATTCATTATTAAAATGATATTTTGTTTAAAAAGAAGAAGGAATAATTCATGGTTGGAATGGAACTATTTTGTTGAATTTTTGGTAATAATATAAGAGGGCCATACTGGAGTGTAATTGAGAAAGTAAATGGAAAATAGAGTAATGCAATAGGATGGGAGGAAATCTGAGAAGTACAAAACTATATATTTGTTACATTAAGAGTATTTGACATGAAAACATTCATAAGGCATGATTTTATAACCCATATCCTATTTTAAAGTGGCAGTGTGATTCGTTCTGAGTAATGCTTTCACACATGGGTTCCCAGTGAGACAAAGCAATTAAGATCTGGAAGGTGCGATAGATTAGTAGCAGAGCACTCATGTTGCTGCAGAAGATCCCGGGATCAGTTCTTCACATGTCTATGTCTAGACTGGGAAATCTAGTGTCTGAGACTATAGGGAATGGATAGTATTCAGAATAGATAACACCAGACAAGATAGACTAAAAGCTTGATTTACTATGGTAAATTCATATGTTCAGATATAGTTCAAAGGTTCTGTAGCTCCACAATAGCCAACTAATTTAAGTGTTCTTGAGCTGTATAAAAAATTGAATTGCATGTATGAATTAAAACTGCCATCTGCTTTACAAAATACTTTTTGGCTTCATTTACTCAATCCTTTCCTTCATTCTTTATTAAAACATTTATGCTCCACCTTTCCTCATAGTTAAGGGTGTTTACAGGCTCCTTGAGATAATGAAGGCTAAGGCCGTGGCAATGCAATGGGTTTCTTTTGTTTTATTTGGTGGTGGTGGAAAGTGCTGTCAAGTCACAGCTGACTTGTGAGAGCCTCATAGGGTTTTCAAGGCAAGAGACGTTCAGAGTTGCCTGCCTTTGCATGACAACCCTGAACTTCCTTGGTACTCTCCCATACAAATACTCACCAGGGCTGACCTTGTTTAGCTTCTGAGATCTGATGAGGTAGAGTAGCCTGGGCCATGTAGGTCAGAGCTATGTTTTATTTTGGGGTTAAACTTTCTAGGGGGGTAGTTGTGCTAGTCTGTAGTAGCAAAACCAAAGTTTCATGCTGCATCTTAAATGACAAAATACTTTACAGTGGCATAAGCTTTCATGGACCGATCCTCCTACAGATCTCAAGAGGAGACATGCAGGGGTACAGAGAACAAAGTTTGTATAAGATGCCATATTCTGAATACTAAACATAAGTGGAAATAGGTGTGTTGCACTGAAATATGCTTGGCAACCATGATCTAGGAGAGGCTTTTTGATATAATGGATCTAAAATGATGAGACTGTTTATGAGATGACTTACGGGAAGCTGGTATTCCACTGTGGTTGATTTTTCTGGGCAAAGGATCAAGGTTGATTTTCAGCCTACACTCCCTTTGCTCACTCTGTTAATTCACTCTGTGGTCATTGAGTGTTGTCATGGTTTGCTAACTCTATCATTTATTTAGTGATGCTCTGGTATACAATGTAGAAATAAAATGGCTTTTGAAATAACCTTGAAGGACTGCCTCTTTCTGTGTGTTTGCTCCTTCCAGCATGAACTACTGTCTGTACCTCCTATGTCTAGGGTGAATTCTTCAGTGGTTTTATGGGGGATAGCAGCTACCCCATATATAGGGAACAGGCCTCTGGAAGAGATCAGATGGCTTTTCCACGCTGAGCTTTCCAGCAAGGCTGTAAAATGGAACTATTCTGGGAAACATTTGGGCAGTCTGGATTGTGAACAGGGTGTATTGTTTATTATGGAGTTAAATATGGCCTGTTTTTGTTGTTTTTTATGTTCAGTGTTTTAATACCTTCTCAAAATAAAATGTATATTTTTAGCATGTTATAATTGTTTTTCTTACCTGCCTTGTGTCATGAGTCACTGGGGGGAAAGGTGGATTTAAAATATTTAAACTAACATAAATAAATGGACTTTCTGAGAAATTTAGGATGAAGATACACATTCATTAAATATTGTACATTTTTGATCACTGACCTTCTGGATTTTCCTGTCCAAGAACATACAGGAACATGTGGATTCCCTCTTAGCGAGGTAAAGGTGATTTGAATGCACATTTTCTGCCCTGAAAGTCAATACCTTGGAACTGGCAAAAGAGACAAGAGTTTTCTGAAGAGGGAGAGGACAGGGTACAGCAGAGGGGCAGGTTTTGAAGGGTACAGATATTTAAAATGGTGCTCAGCAGGGCTTTTTTGGTAGAAAAAGCCCAGCAGGAACTCATTAGCATAATAGGTCACACCCAAACTTATTAGCATAATAGGCCACACCCAACAGCAGAAACTCATTAGCATATTAGGCCACACCCCGTGCATTCCCTTGGCTTGCCTGGGCAAGCTGGCCCTTGGAGGGGAGGGGAGGGGAGGGGAGGCAGTTTAAACTGCCTTCCCTTGGCTTGCCGAGGCGCCCTGGGGCTGCGGGGAGCACGGGCAAGCTGGCCCTTGGACAGGCTGGGGAAGGCACGGGGAGGCATTTAAATACCTCCCTGATCCTTGAAGGGCCCCCTTGGCCCTCCCACCCCAGAATCGTGGGGGGGGGTGTTGCTCTCCAGGCCTTCCCTCCGTAGCCACACACACAAAGGTTTTGGCTGTAGTAGACGTGGCCAACTCTGAAGCCAGCCGGAACTCCGTTCCTGTGCGTTCCTGCCCAAAAATAGCCCTGGAGTATTATATTACTTATATGACAATGTGGAAGGGGAAATACACTGATAATTTAAGGGTTCCCTTACCTCTAGGTCTGCCAACCTCCAGGAAGTACAACTCATCTCCAGACTACAGAGATCCGTTTCCCTGGGGGGGAAATGGCAGCTTCATAAAACAGAC
>NW_015173677.1:1844112-1862610 GCF_001447785.1 Gekko japonicus
CTGCTAAACTTCATCTTCTTCTCACCCTAGTTATGCCCCCAAATGTCCAGGAATTTCCCAGCTTGGAGTTAGAAACCCTACTTGTCTCCTCTTTCCTTTTTTCTAAGTATGAGCTATCCCTTCACCATCTGAAGTGAGAGCCACGCTATACTTTTTTTGGGCAGCATAGTTGTAGCAGAAGAACCTTGCATGGGGAAGACTGGAGTGTTCTTTGGAGCCAGTTTGTACATCTCTTCCACTCACCCTCCCCAGTTCACTTCTGAATGCCTCAACAAAGGTATGAAAAAAGTAAATGTAACAAATTTCTTTTCTTTTTTTGGACCTGTAATATGAAAAAACTTGCCCTAGGCTAAAGTTTTAGGTTGTTTAACTTAGAATATCCAATTTTTAAACAAACTCTTTATTTGCATGATAATTCATAATTAAGAAATGCAACATCTGGCATGCTACTGACACCTGTTCAGTAATAGCTGTAGTAGTAAGAAAGTGAGCTAAGATTGTATATGAGGGCCAAGCTAGATATGACAGAACCAGCCTGAGAGAAAGCAGCTACCAAGACAGGGAACTGGAACAATTTTTTATTACAAAAAGGTTAGACTTTTTCCTCCCTGCTCGTTTCAGGTGTAAGAGCAAACCATAGTTTGCCTTGACATGAATGCACTGCAAGGAGATTTTGACTCGCTAGCTCCAAATGTGACTGAAACGTCTAGGGTGTCTTTGTCTGTAATACCATCTGTCTGCCTGAATTATACAAGCACCTTTCCTGACCCAAAGTTTCCCATTCCTGTCCAAATCTGACTCTTCAAGAAAATACTGTCTTCCAGAGAATAGCTGGTTTTGAGCCAGGAATGCATTGTTCTATGGGTTGGACAAATTCAGCTGAGACAGTATAGCTGGATTTACATTATAACTATTGTTGTTTACCTGGCTTGGAAAAGGTAATGCTTACAATATCCTCTGGAGTTCTGAAGCAGTAGAACTGGGTGTAAATTATACACAGCTGGACAGACACGCTGTGGCACTGGAGGCTGTAAATTAGATAATGCAGCCTCCCTTCAGCAGGTCTGTTGGCAAATTAGAAATGTTGGACATGTAGACATGCACAAAACAGGTAGGAAATTGGAAAGGCAATTGAAGGGTCAGCAATTGCTTAATGCACTGATTCTTGTTTTATAGTAGGTTAAAATAACAGAATTGTGGTAAGGGGTATTGTGGGTGGTATTGCTAAAATGTCAAGACAGTAACAGATATTGCTGTATAACACAATTGTTGGCATTAATGGTTATGGGCTAATATCTTGATGAGCTTGTGTTTTTATTCAATGAAAGACACAAAGAAGATGAGTAAAATGAAGTGGTGTTGTCTCCCATATACATTTTGTGTGATGTTTCATTTATTATTTATCAGAAATGAAAGTATGATGCAGGTAGGCATCTCTGTTGTCATATGAAAGGTCACATTAATGGGCATGCAACAGATGCTTTGCAAGAATTCTCTGCATTAAGCATAAATTGAATATTTGACTCTTAAGACTAAGATACAGTCTGTTATATGGTTTTCCTGTTGTATGATTTTGGTATGAATTGATCATAGGGCTAGGATAACTAGGTCATATTTGCTTAGATTTTGGGTAACCATTGACTGGTTAAATCTCGAATACTTGATTCTGGAGAGCACTTATGCTTTGTTATACCACACAGGTCATAATTCTATAGAATCAAGACTGTTATGCAACTTTTGTTACCAATACCATATAGCAGAGGTTGAAGTTAAGAACATCCTCTCTTTAAAAAAAAGTTATACTCCCCCAAAATAATGATGGACATAACTGTAACTTGAATGAAACTGTAAGATGACCCCCCCCCTTTATGTCATATTTGGAGTACATACTATAGATTGGTGATGGAAAGTACTGTCAAATTGTAGCTGACTTATGGAGGCAAGAGACACACAGAGGTGGTTTGCCATTTCCTGCCTCTGTGTAGTGACTCTGGACTTCCTTGGTGGTCTCCCATCTAACTATTAACCATGCTTAACTTCTGAGATCTGATGAGATCAGGCTAGATCAGAGCAAGTACTGTAGATGATGATGATGATGATGATGATGATGATGATGATTGAAACACATTCTTGCAGCCAAGGTAGAGAAACAGCAGCAGAATTTACCGTAAGGAAAGACTCAATCAAGCAATTGATCAGAACCATCTAGGCATAGTTACATTCTAGTAAAAAAGTAATGAAGTGAGGGCTCGAGTTAAGAACCAGGAACAGTCTTGGGGAGAAGGGAATAGAATCATCTGGAGTCATAATACCAAATAGGCCTGTTCACCTCTGCAACCATGTACAAGAAAGGAAGACAGAGTGTGTATGGTATACAGAGCAGCCATTGCTTGTAAAATCAGCTGATGTCAGAACCCCTGCATGTAAGTCATTAAGAAAGCCAAGACTGGTCTCAATCTTGTGGAAAGTAAGTACTCTGTTTCTTAGCATTGTGGTACTAGATTTGTTATAACTGATGCTCTAATCTACCTCAGAGAACTGTGAAGATAAAATTAGAGTAGTGTATTGTGGTCACCATTGGGCTCTTGGAATGAGGTGAAAAACAACATAAAAATGCCATTCTTAGTTATAACTAGGGTTGTCAGATCCAGGTTGGGAAACTCCTGGCAATTTGGGGATGGAGCCTGGGGAGGATAGGGACCTCTCGAGCTGTGGAGGCTGCTCTTGTTTCTCATCATGAGTTTTACTTGTGGTGAGATAGTGGAAGAGCTTTAGTAGTAAATGCATCTTGTCGTTCCCCCCACCCGCTCACCAGTATTTAGAATGAGATTACCCATCCTTTCCCAGATAAAAAAACAGGGCAATCCTAAAAAGATTTACACCCTTCTGATCCCAGTGTCTTCAGCACACTCAAAAGCATTTAACTCTGTTTAGGATTTCATTTACATTCAGCACACTCAAAAGCATTTAACTCTGTTTAGGATTTCATTTACAATTTCTCATGAATAGTAACATTACATGCAGTTCCATTTAATTGATCTTTGTGAACAAACCAAAATCTAGGATTCTTGTCCATACAAGCGGGTTTCAAAATTGTTTTTTGTTGAATAAGCTCCCCCCCCCAGGAGAAATATTTGTATCTTCCCTTCCATTAATGGAATCAATATCTTCTCTTTAAGTTTTGAAATAATTTCAAATAATATAAAATCCAAGTTGTCAGGAACAACACGAACACTAAATGAGACTCATAAATAAAAGCTGAGTAGGCTCTGCAGGCATTTGTTTTTATTATGGAAGACCAAATACATCAACAGCAATGTAAGCTTTGACATTCTCTAATAAGAGATGAGAAATAAGAAAATGGTGAAAACTGAAATATACTTTTGCTTTTCTCATATGGGAATAAAGAATTCCTATTAGGACTTCTACATCAGTGGTCTGCATCCAAATAACATTGAATACACCATGCACAAGAGTCTATTGTCTGTCCAGATTCTAAAAGAAAAGGCAGGAAAGAAATTGTACTTTAAGAATTTTTTTAATGCAGTATTTGTTGTGAAACCAGTATTTAGGATGAAACTGCCCAACCTTAATACTGATAATTGATGGGAACCCTTTCTTATAAACAGAATGTTGCTCCCTCCCACCCCTGTAAATTATAGTGACATGCAGACAATGCAAACAGAGGAATATCTGCTCCCAAAAAATGCAAAGTGGCAGTACTATAATCCCTTAGTGTCCTCTTTGCAAATATAAGGTCCCCCCCCCTCATCAGAAGGACTGTCATTCTGCCACTGTTATAATAATGGCTGGAAAGAAGATAGTTGATTTAGTACAGTTTGACAGTGGGTTGGATCCAAAGATGCTTTTCTGCTAAATTGGATTATCCATTGGGGGGGTGGAAAGACTTTGCAGAAGATAATCACTGATCCAGCATGGTGGAATGGAATTCTTAGAACCAACTCAATGTAATTCTGAAATGCTGCTGATCTTAAGGCATCTGTTTTGTACATTTGAAATAAAAAAACCCCTAAAATCTGTTGTTTTCTTGGTTGTTTGAAATTACTGTGTATTTTGCAAGTGCTAAAAACAGTTGCAGTATCTGTCTGTTTCAGCAAGTTTGTGATACCCAGCTATTACCCACATTACTGAGGGAGCCAGTTACTGAAACACCTTAAAGCTTACTGTCTATCAGTGATCTGTGGTTGGGTACCCATCATGTTAAAGTTTGTGAGTAATTAGAGTGGCACCGTTACAATATTTTTGAGTCAACTGAGATTATCATTATCCCAACCATTTATTTTTGCTTACTGCAGAAATTTATCAGCTACAATTGCTTTGCTCTTGGGGCCACAAGAACTGGGACATTAGAATATTTGTACTAGATTTTAATTTTGTTTGTGTCCTATGCAGAATTGAAAGATATTAATTTAAGATTGGATGATGCATCATAGCTTTCTAAAGCAATCTTCTATGTGTTTAGTGAATACTCAAGGGGAAATGATGGTTCCAGAAACTTGAAAATGTACTTTTACAAGTTTCATAAGTAATTATTACAAAAGGTGTTGCATGGATTGGAATTTTTTGGGATTTTATTACAGATATTACTGAAAATATATTGTATGTTTATTCCAAAGCTAATGTGTTCTTGTTCCCATCAGTGTAAGAGAAAAATTGCTTAGGGATTCTTTGCATTCCGTTTCTGAGGATGATACAGATCTCATCTCCCCTGTCAGAAAAGTATCAGTCAGCTATTACTGGCTGTCATCATTTTAATATCCTTTCTCCCTGTTGCAATACAGCATTTCGACTTGGAGTTTGATGCAAGTTTAGAAAGCAGATAGCTATTACTCAGAGTGGTATTGGTATTTTTCTAGCACTAGAATTTAATATGGGTTCACAAATACTAAAGCTTCAATCCTAAGCACATTTACTTGGGACTAAGTATCCCTGAAATCAGTCTTACTTCAGAGTAAATAGGGTTAGCCAGAAATATTATATTCACAATTTTTGCATGAAATATAAATTTATGTATTAAAGATGTATGAATGATTTTTATCCTGTTATAGGCAATCTGAGTCTACCAAAGCACGGTTCTATACGAGCCCTGCACTTAAGATAACATTAAACACTGGGGCAACTCATTAGTAATCATGATAGATTTGGGGAGGGGGCAAGTTTTCTTTACTTTATTTTTAATGTTAGTTTCATATTGGTGAAAAATATAAATTATAAAACAATATAAATAATAAAAATACGTCATCTCTTTCTAACAATGAGTGGTCAGGAATGTTAAATTTTAAATTATCTCATGCTTCCTCCTCTAGATGATAAAAAGTTAAAATCATTTAAATGTGACTGATTCATTATTTTATTAAATTGTAGCTGATAGAATGCCTTTTTTGGTTGACCTACCTACTAAACATTTCTCAAGCTCATTATAAAATGTGCAGTTAGTTTCTACAACAGTAGCTGTTAGCAGAAGCATGTACATTTCAATCAGCTGGTATTGTGGAAGAACACGATGTCAAGGCAAACATCTCCTATGCAGTCTTTCTGTCAGGTTAGATGGCAGATTGGATCAGATAGTAAACAATGTGTTTAAAGGACCTCATCCATCCTGTTGAAGCCCCACAAGGTGGTGTTTCTGAATAGGAAAAACATATCAAGCACATATACATTCAAGTGTGTGATTTATTTATTTATTTAATTTTTATGCCACCCTCCCTGCCAAGGCAGGCTCAGGGTGGCTTACATAAAGATATAAAATGATTAAAACAAGAATTAAATAAAATCAGAACAGTACAATTATAGATATAAATATAAAAATATAAAGTGCTAATTTCTATCAGATGGTGGACATAGCAGCATCCTCAGGTGACAGCCGGCTGACATCATAGTCTGGGTTGCTTGGCTGTTAGCAATTATGTTAGTATTGGGTCAGGGGTACAATTGCTTAGGAGTGGCTCCCTTATCGAAGGCCTGGCGGAAGAGCTCTGTCTTGCAGGCTCTGTGGAACTGTAAAAGGGACTGTAAAATTTACTGGCAAAGACTACTAGTTCCAAGTTCTCCGTGTGTTCTTTTTGCCAGATACATCTATATGTGGACAAGTGTATCATTTGCATATTTTTATGATTACCCAGAGGTTGCTAAGGCACAGCAGTGTGTTCTACACAGTAATTCTAAGCTTGCTGCGTTAAGTGTTGAGAAACACATTGCTATAGCCAGGATGGGGTCTATTAGAAATTGCCATAATGTATATGTTCTGCTACCCTGTTGACAGGCGTGCCTGAGGGTTGAGAGATCAAATTTCTCCATCTGTTATCAAGTTGTTTTGTATGCCAAATGGTACACAAACACTTGATTAGATTTAAACCCTTAATGGAATCTGTTGACTAGGCTAGAACTGCATGTCATCCAGAAGCAAATGGGCTGATGTAAGCATCACAGCTTTTATTCTATACCTGTCAGCTAAGCAAGCCAGCCTGTCTGTTGGTCTAATGTTCAAAACACCAACAGCTTTTTATGTGAATTATAAGGAAAACATTCACATTTAGGAAAAGCATATTCTGGAATAGTTACATATTGTTACTCACCTATCCTCTTTCAGGATTGAAATACATTTTTGACATTTATTTGTGAACTAGCCAGCACAAGTAAACATATATTTGTGACTAACAAGCAAAAAGATGATTGGTGGTAGAGTAAATGTATTTTCCCAACAACTATAAACGTGTAACAGTTCAGGTTTATTTTTGCTGCTGCTCACAGCTTTTCAAAAACTGATATTTCTTTTGAGGATCCGCCTCAAGTTTGTATGCATCTTGGGGTCTCACACAGATCATGCTTCCTCATTGCAAAAGAAAGTAATATCTTAATGAGTATCTTAGATGGTTTGATTGGGAGGTGTCATGGATATGGCCAGAAATATAGGAGAACAGTTGCTGGACTTGATAAAAAAAGATCATAGAAGATGTTACAGTGTTAGCCAAATTGCTTTATTTACAGCAATTGGCAATTTATAAACGGGTTCTTGCCAACTATACCAAGGTCCTGTTCCCACCAAGGGTTACCAGTAAAAGATTTTGAGGCTGTTGTAGTTAAAATAGATGTCTTTTACTTAAGAATATAAATCTCATACAAACAATACTGATGCACTCATACATTCAAACAAGTTCCTTAGAAATACAGTATTAAAATAAGCACTGTTGCATTAGCAGGTGGGGTTGATGATGGACAGTACTTATCTGTCCTGCAGCTTGGTTGTTCCAATGAAGAATGGATGGGAAGAATAGAAATTAAAGGGATCCACACTACCAGAACTAGCTGGACTGTGCAGGGGTCTCTTGACTGCAGATCAAGAGATCAAAGTAGAGGCAAGGGTTTGGGGTAGCAAGTGGGACTCAAGGGGAGTAAAAAGCAGACAGGGGTTGTTGTGGGGGTTGCTAGCTAGGAAGGGCCAGGTGAATGGTCCTTTCCTTTTAAAGGGGGTTCAAGAGATGGGTTGTGGCCGTGCCAACCTTTTGACCCACCTACCTGTTAGTCCATCCCAAAAACAATCCTATTGGTTGCATATAGGAGTGGGAGGTTACCTATAAGGAGTGGCCAATATTGAAATCTAATACCTTACTCAAAGGATGGCATCTGGGCAGGTGTGAAAACCTTGGCGTCAGGATGCTCCATTGTAATGTTGATGAAGCTGGCCATTCCATTGTAAACCAAATGTCCATTTGGCAGGAAATGTCTTCTCAGGAACAAAGCAGTGATGGGTAGTATGTGACTACAACTATTTCTGCAATGGGGGCTGTTTCTTCTCAAAGTTGTTGTTTTCTCATTGCTCACAATAATGGAGATGTGTGCTTCTTCACCAGGCTGGGTAACTGTGTAGCTGAAACCTTATTCACATATAAGGCATGTGCAGGCACCTTCTATGTGTAGTATCACAACAGGTGACTTATAGTGTACAGTCTTCTGAGTCTATGTGTGTGTGTGTGCACAGTCCATTGTGTGTAGCAATAAATCGTCCATAAAGCAAATATCAATCTCATTCTCTAAC
The DNA here is from genome assembly GCF_001447785.1 of Gekko japonicus. Taxonomy (NCBI): domain Eukaryota; kingdom Metazoa; phylum Chordata; class Lepidosauria; order Squamata; family Gekkonidae; genus Gekko; species Gekko japonicus. The sequence goes on from NW_015173677.1 coordinate 1,852,169, forward strand.
AACAGCACACATAAATAGAACAAACCTGGTGTCATGGACAGGCTAGGTTCTGCCTCTCTCTAAGAGTAACCAGTGAGAGCTGACGGAATGTAGAGAGGGGGCTGGAAAAAGAGCAGTTAAGAATGGCAGTTAAGAGTTAGCAGCAGAGGCGCTGGCAGCTTAGGAGCTAAGGGGGAAAAAGGAGGTTGTCTAGCAGAGTCTTTGCAGAAGAACTGCTTAGGGCAGACTGAAAATAGTCAGATTGTAACCAAAAGATCTCAGCTGCAGGAATAGGACCTCAGTTCAAAAATTCAGTGGAAGGGAAACATTTCCTCAGTGTTTTGTTCATAACATAAATGAAAGTTTTCTTGTTTTATTAATCTCGTAGGCTATGTGTCTAAGGGAAAGAATCACACACTCTCACACCTGAGGTGTTAAATGGTCATGGCTCTCTGTATATTTTAAAAGAGACAAGAAGTGGCATCCTGACCTATGTATAACCCATAGCCTGAGAGGGTTTAAAGAGGGTGGTGAGCGCTCTGTGTGAATGGAGAGGGGGTGACATAGTTGCCCTCTCAGGAAGGCAGTCCAAGAAGGGAGTCTAGAGACCCAGAACAAAATAGTAAGAAGAATACAAAGCAGGAATAATTATAGGGCCTGGTGTAGACTAGAAGATGTCTAATCCCTTATCAGTTGTTTAGGCCCAGCTGCAGAAGCATCAGAGAACTGCAAGAATATCCAACTTCACAGAAATGAAAATATGATTTAAGAATGAGAGTATGTGTTGAGGGCCAAAAGATATTTGTATGTACGAGAAACTTATAATCATTATTTTTAAATAGACTTTGCCAAGATTAAAAGTAACTAGTGAATTAACATTATTTATATAGTCTAAAAAGTTATTTTAAGTATAAATAGCCTTGTATGGTGTTTGAAGTTATAAGAGAATGAGTCAGCCAAGAAGGTGCATTATTATCAAATGGGACTGTTAGCTGTTGTTAGAAGAGAAGTTTAAAATCCTATAAATATGGGAGGTTGTATTGATAGAGAGCGATTCCTTCATAAAGATGGCCTCCTGACCATTTCTGTTTTACGCATTCCTTGGAATGATAAAGTATGGGAGCCTCCCTGACCTCCTTAAAGCAAAGCTCGAGTCCCAATAGTAGTTGTTATAATGCATTTGCAGGGTGGCTTTGCTCAGTTGAGTGAAAGGTGTCATGACATAGCTTAGCAGATGTGAGTCCAAGGGCATGAAGGACTTTGTTACGTGAGAAGCAGTGCCTTGAACTGAACCTGGTAACTGATCATTAACCAAAGCAAATAGCTTTGATGCAGGGAGACAGAGTCAATTACATACTCCTTTTTCATCCAGAGTATGGTACCTGTGTCTGCCTCCTTCTCTTTCACATGAAAGAGAAAGGAGGGGAGCTGCTTTCAAAGCAGAAGCCTTGAAGGGAGGGACAAGAAAGTGTTAATGGTAGCACTGAAGGAGGATGGAAGAGTTATTTTTAATTGATAGGACAGTGACTGTTCAGTCTCAAGTGACCCTCTGCCATCCATGCTCTACAGGTCCTAGAAGTATGTTTAGTTGTTCAGATATAAACTTCTGACCTGCTGTTATTTCAGTAGCTGTTTCCCCCATCATCAGGGGGTGTTACATCCCCACCACTTATAAAATAAATCTTTTAAAAGTGTACATGCAGCAAGAATGATAAGGGTTGCAAGTATTGCTAATGAAGTTAGGATTAAAATGCTAAAATAGTCTATGGAAATATCTTTCAAGTTTACAAACTTTCCCCAGCAGTACTTCCCATGCATGGTCAGAAATATCCCTGTTTAATATTTTGCTGTGTGTCCCTTTGAAGTTAGTGCCTTGATTTTCATCATTACCAAGAAGAATTTGATAAAGGTTGGACAACATACCTTTCTGATGATCAAACTGAAATATAAACATTTCAATGGTTCTTTATTTTCTACTACTAACATCAGTGAAAATAAAACTTTAAGATATAGCCAGTCCACTTTCCCACTCAATCTTATTTAATCCTCCACTCAATTTTATTTAATCCTCCGCCTTACTGCGTATCCTGTCCCATATGCTTTTTATCCATGCAGTTCCCATGCACAGCCTTTTTGGTGGTCAGAGGGGGTCCCCTCATTTTTTTATTAGTGGAAAAGCTGCTTGGATCCAAACCAGCAACAGTGCAATCCTGAGAGTACTTTCCAAACCACCATTGAATAAATCGAGTAGGATTCAGAGTAGCATTGCTTAAGAATAGCACTGTAAGTAGTGACGAGATTCACTTGTAGGAATGGCAAGGCCAAAAACTTAGAGGTATTTTGAAACAGTTTTACTCTAACATTTTCCAATTGAATCAAATCCTTCAGAAGTATAGTATAGTAATATGATAGAGCATTGCGGTAATTTAGGTTGCCTTTTCAAATCAAATCAAATCAAGTTTATTGTTATGGCCAATTGACCAGCAGTGCAGTAAAACAATACAATAATAAACAAGTACGATCACCAACACTCACAGACAATAATCCCATCATAGTACCAGCCACAGACCCCTATTAAAATCGTAATTCTATTCTCTAAATTCTAAGTCTTGTCTAAAATTCTCTTCAGTCTGTGCTTTTTGTTAAAATCTTTTGCTTGTTTATTACCAAAAAGCAATATTTTGCTACTACCAGAGTTACCGACTTCTTGGTATCTTCCAACAAATATTTCAGCAGCACAGTATCTGCAAATTTCAAATAGTTGTCCAAGGGTTTAAATTGGGCAAGTAAATGAAAAATTAGCTGGTGTCTTTCTCTGAAATAGAGTTTGCAATGTAAAAGAATGTGTGTGATTGTTTCAACTTCTTCATCTGCACATAGACAACATCTTTGATGTGTAGGCCAATGGAGATACCTTCCTTGCAGTAAATTAGAGGGGAAGGCATCAAAACGCACTCTAGAGAAAGCCCATCGATACTTTTCATATGTAATGTTAGAGAGATACGGTGCTGCCGCAAATCCAGGCCAAGATTTTAGGTTATTGTACATCTTGGGTAAAAGTGCTTCATCAGTTTGAACCTCAATATCAACCAAGCAACAGTGAAATCCTGAGAGTACTTTCCTAACCACCATTGAATAAATCGAGTAGGATTCAGAGTAGCATTGCTTAAGAATAGCACTGTAAGTAGTGACGAGATTCACTTGTAGGAATGGCAAGGCCAAAAACTTAGAGGTATTTTGAAATAGTTTTACTCTAACATTTTCTAATTGAATCAAATCTTTCAGAAGTATAGTATTGTATAGTAATATGATAAAGCATTGTGGTAATTTAGGTTGCCTTTTGTGTAAATCTTTTGAAGTATGTCAGATCTAACTATGGGTTTCTTACAGTAATAAATGGGTTTAGAACAGAGAACCTCTGCATGAGGCTGTGCTGTTATAGTAACAAATGTATCGTAACATTTGTTGTATCATGTTTAGGGGCATCAAAAAAAAGGAAGCTATGGCATTATCAAGTACAAATAATATACTTGGGATCACATTAGTCTAAAAAGATGCTTCCTAACCCAGAAGTAGTAAGCACATTTTACCTTTCTAGATTATGACTGATCTCATTAAATAATTATATACAATTAGCTTCTCAATGCTTATTTTTAACAAATAAATCTTCAAGTACTGTGCTGGCCTAGTGGTCCAATGAAGATATTTTCTCTGGTGACATCTGATATGATACAATGTAAACCAGATTTTACAGCATTGATACACTTAAGTTTTGCAAAGCATTCTAACTATCTTTAAAATTCCTTCCATTGATTCCTTTACATTAGAGCACAACTGTATATTCCATCGGTAAACTCAACAACATCTTCATAAACTGAAATTTCACTTTTAAGATGTTTTCACACCAGTAGTGTGTGTGATATAAGACATTCTTGAGCTGTTCCTCATTGTCAAATTAAAAAAAAAGGATTATGAACTTGAATGAGAGTTTTGGGTTTAGGACAAACAAGAAGGGGAACCTGCAATACTCACAGGGGGAAGCTCCACGTGGAGGAAAAGGAAGCAGCCGCAGGTGAGCCTTCTCCCCTGCCCCCCACACCAACTGTGAGGTCCATGTGGCTCTCAGCTGCCGGGCTCACCAAGCCTTCTCTCTCCCCCTCCCCCCCAGCACCAAGGCCTGAGCTCAGCCTACCAAGACTTCTCTTTCCCCCTCCCCCCAGTGGCAGTGGTGAGGCCTGAGCTCAGCCTGCCAAGCCTTCTCCTTCCCCCCCAGCAGTGGTGAGGCCTGAGTGGCTCACAGCCACCAGCCCGCCAAGCCTTCTCCCACCCCCTACTGCCCCAGCGGTGGTGGGACAGTTGCCAGGGCTTTCTCTGCACATGTGCAGGGAATGCTCTTGTACTTTTGGGGGGATTTATATATCCTCTGTATACTTTTTTCAACTTTTTAGATTTTTCTGCACATCTGGGGATTGCCCCAAATGTGCAGGAAAATCTCTTTGCCCCTTAGGTGCCTCCGATGTGCGGATTTAGATATCCGCATGCAGGGGGCACCTTGTCTATTAGATATAGATGGCACATAGGCATGCAGTAAAGAAATCACCAAATTTAAACCTCTTCAAAATTCTAAACAGAAATTGCCATTCCACGTGATCAAATACCTTTTCAGGATCTAGTAATGTTAAAGAATTTCACATTATACAATTTACAATAATTAATTAAATTTATTTTGGTAATTATGGGTATATTCATGATTTATTTATTAATACAGTCAAAGACCAGAGTGAAGGTATTTATTTTTTAAAAAATAAATAAATAAAATTATAATTCTGGTTTAGGGGTGAAATAAACCTATAATGTTAAATGAGTGCTGCAACTGTATTTATTTTAGCTACCCTCAGTCTAGTAGAATCGAAATTAGAATTCAATCTATTTATTTACTTACAACTCTTCTTATAATACCATTTACTGCTTGTTTACCATGCTCTGTTTACCGTGTCATGTTTAATACTATGCTTTACTTCTGCTTTGTTTCAGATTTCTGCAATTCCAATCCTATTAAACTCATCATATGTCTCATCCTTTCCCCCCCCCTTTTTTCTTTTTGGCCCCCCGGAGGGGATTTTTTAATTGCATTTTTATAAAGACTACAAACTACAACAGAAATAGGGAAGGAGACTACATTAAGGGATAAAGAAAAGATACCCACTACTATCTAAAAACCCAAGAGAGGGTTAGCTTGGCACACGTTATCTCTCAATCACGCTAATCCCATTATGAACTGATTCAACTATAGTATTATCTTTTTCATATCTTAACTATCACTGTTAACTCGAAAGACCCCTAAGCATCTAGTATTAAAAAAAGTTTTTCAAAGGCACAATTCAGAGTCCTTCAGCCTTCATTTCCCCTTGCCCAGTCTCTTCCACAGTTTATAAGGACTTTTAGGGGCAGCTGCCCCTTTCTCTGATAGAGAGTCCTCTCTGGAAGACCTCGAGTCCAGCTTGCCGCTGGACTTACTGCCCATCCCTTCTTTTTCTTCCTCCTCTGGCTCTCCCATCTGGACTCTCAAAAATTCCCGTGCTTTCTGAACAGAGTCAATCTTTTCCTTTTTATCCTTGTTTTTGAAGATCACGTCTTCTGGTGTTAGCCATCTGTATCCAATTGCATTTGTCTGGAGAAAAAACGCTCAGTAAAGATTCCGCCTTCATCTCTGTCATTGGGGCCAATAATTCACTCATCTTCTCCTTCAGATTCTCTCATTTAGTCTCTGGAAGGCCCTGAAACTGAAGAATCAAATTAGCTTTTTCCATTTGTAGTTGTAACAGCTGATCTTCCATGGAGATTTGCTTCTTTTCCAGTTTTTGTACTTTCTTCTTCACCTTTTGTGCAGTGGCGTCCACATCTTTTCCCTTCTCAGCTGTTTGATTCATCATTTTAAGTGTCTCACTCAACGGTGTTTGCTGGGTGGTGATACATTGATTCATTGTTGACAGCTGCTGCTTGAGATTATTCATCTGGTCCAGCAGAGGGCACACGGATTCCACCAATGTCTTTGCCAGCTCACTGGTTGCTTCTGGTCTTTGGCTCTCAGTCCCTTTAGCTTTAAAAAGTTTCTCTTTCTCCGTTCTCTTCCCCGCCATCTTTATGGATTGTTTACTTTAACCGATATTTTAAAAGTCTCTGAATATGTGCTTGTACGCTCGAACTCGCCTTGGTAAGTCTTTCTTAACAGTTATATTTGCTTTTTCTTCCGCTCCCCCCCCTCCAATTCACTTTTAAGTACATGCGTTTGGGAGGCATCCCTCCCCTGCTCGCCTCACTTTCTGTTCCGTGGGGGGTTTGGGGAGCTTTCTTTTCCTTTTATTTAAATGCTTAGATTGAACTCACGTTCATAGTTGGTCCTCAGACCTCGTTTAAGCTCCGTTTCTTTTAGCTTTAAAAAGTTTCTCTTTCTCCGTTCTCTTCCCAAAGCTCCGTTTCTTTAGCTCGACCTCCTGAATTTGCCCTGGTCAGCGTTGCTTGGTTCCATTCGGTCTCATAGCACGAAGAACCTTTGGGACAGAGAGGCGCCTCAATTCCCTGGCATCGCACCGGTGAAGAGGCAACCCCTCGAGAGTCCCATGGCCAGAGCCCCTTCAGCCAGGTCTCTGGGGGGGGTTACGATCCTGCACTCCCCCTCCTTTGGCCAGAGCACAGCTTCACTCCTGGGAGGTCCTGGAGGTGCAACTGCTCAGTGCGCCGCCATAAACCGGAAACTGAAATACTCTCTTCTTTTGAGCTGCTAATTTTTCTAGAACAAGTTCTTCTAAAGTTTCATCGTGTAAAGTACCCAGCCTTTGAATTTCTTAAATTTGACTTCTACTTTTAATTTATTGTTGTAGGTAAAGATTGTAATAAATATTTATCTTAGGTAGACGTCAGTAGCATCTCAAACTGTAGACCAAGTAAGCAATAATTTGCCGATCCTTCTGAAGAATAGCACTGAATCTCTTTAAAATGTGTATTTGACAAAGGATTGCAAAGACAGTGGTAATATCAGAATAGTCCGATAGAACTTAAGGACTCTCTATGACAACTGCTTGAAGCAGCAATTTTAGGGAATGTAAGTACATCCTTGAGCATAACTTATGAAAAGTGACTATAATTTTTCCATGTGAATAAAAAAAAAGCAAAGAAACAAAAAACCCCAAATCAGTTAATTTTAATAAGGGATGAAAATAACACTTTAGGGCCTGTTCCAAAAAGCTCACTAGAAGCCCCATTACTGCTGCCACTACCAATACAGTACAGTAGCTACTAGGCTTCTAGATAGCATGTTTCCCCACTAAGGATGTGCATTTCTATATATCTGATCCAAATATTTAATTGAAAAATACCAAGAACAACAATAACCTTTATTGGCATAACTTCATACACATGCTCATTCAACAAGTAAGGGAACATTACCCCAGCTTTTAAAACCCTTCTCTCCTCTTAACAACATGACAAATAAATTTAACCACAGTCTCAATAATCTCAGAGTTACAATAGTAGATGGGATATCTTGCCGTGATCAGATTGGCCATCATACTTTTGAAGTAGAGGATCTAGATAAATTTCATGAATATCAGAATAAAGTACACAGTGCAGAAAAACATGTTCAGTACTTTCTATGTCCTTTAAACCACAGTCACAAAACCTATTAAAATATGGAATTTTCTTAAACCTCCCAAGTAATATGGCAGAAGGAAGGACATTAAAATGGGCTAACATAAAAGTTCTATGAAGGTAAGGGGAGGTCAAGCAAAAAAAATATTCTTCCAAGGAACCACTTGGTAATTGAAAAATACCTTATTAGTATTTTTCAGTTATATTCAGGTCTCCAGATGATATCTGGGATTTTTTTTTTTGAGATACCAGGAAATTGGCCTAAGAAATCTTGGAAATATTCCAGAATTATCAGAAATATTGGGAACTGGTTTCAGCAACTCATTAGATGGGCACGCTACATCAAGCTCTGATGTGAGCACCCCAAAATCGTGGCAGATGGGAGGGGACTCAGATGGCCCCAAGCCCCCCTAGAGGCCTTGCAGGAGTCTCTTGCCTGGGGTGTGAGAGGTGCCTCTTCCAAGGCGATGGCCGAGGAATTGAGGCTCCTCTTTACCCCAATAGGTCCTGCCACTGTGAGACCAATATGGAGAGCAGAGGTGCATGCTGGATGAGGCGGACAAGCGATCTAGCAATATGTTGTCCTTTTTACTTTTCAAAAAATCGCTGGAATGAACTGTGAGTCTTTGCAAATCCCCATAAGCTAAGCAAGTGGTAAAGCGGAGAAACCGATCCAAAGCCCCTAGCAGAGTTGGAGAGAGGGGAGGAGCCGGGAAGTCCCCCCCCTAAAAATTGTGTTGCCCAAGCAACGCTAGGTGGCAAGTGATGGTTTCAACAAGAAAATTGTCAAGCTAGCCAAACAAAATGCAAAATAGTTTAAAGTGCAACCAAATAAACAGACTTTCAGATTGTTTAAATGGACTGTACCTTGTGTAAACAATGTTGATGAGAGGAGACAAAATGGTGCTTAGAAAAGGACCTTCTCCAGGAACTGCCGGCCCAGTGACCTTGTCTCTTAAATCGAAAGCAGTGGCTGACTTCCCAGACATGATGGCTGCAGTGTTGCACCCTCTGTTGGACCAGATGACTAATATCAATAATAAGCTTGACTGTTTCCAGAAACAATTGTTGGATACAGGTAAAAGGGCAGACAAAACTGATAAAGCAGTGAAACAAGTTGATGCTAAGGCAAATACCATTAAACAAAGACTGGAGATCATGGGAAAAGAGCAGAGCTCCGATAAAGAGCAATTATTACAGCTTCAAATGGAGAAATCATTATATGTCCTGTGATTTCAAGGTATCCCAGAACAGAAAGGGGAGAATTTAAAGGAGTTATTAAGTGAAGCATTGGCACCTGTGACAGACCTTAAAGCGGATTTTCTACAAAGCGACATGGACATGGTTTATTGAACTTATCCAGATTTTATCAAGAAAAACAAACTGCCTGGTGAAATATTTGTTAAATTCTTCAAAAGAGCTACCAGCGATGTCATTTTGAAAGTGACTAATGGGAAACCCCTGAAAAACAAAGGCAAAGAAGCCAAGATCTTAAAAGATATTCCATTTGAGATACGAAAGAGGAGATAACCTTAAAAAAATCTAACATCTTTTTAACATAACCATTCCATTCCCTTCAGATGGACATTTCCAGAAGGCCTTATTTTCAACTATAATGGCAAAAAGCGAGAAGATTGACTCTGCCACAAAAGCAAAGATATTCTTGGAACAGCAACAAACAGTGTCTAAGGATAAAGGAAAAACAGAGGGCAGTATACAAGCAGAAAAGAGCGATCATGAGTCTGAAGACAGCATATCTATCCCTGACAGTTCCTCTGAAGAATCTGACTCCAAAAAAGGAGCAGCAACTCCTAAAACTCTTAAAGTCCAACTGAAATATGATAAGAATAAACACAGGAGATAATTAGTGTATGTAATGAAATTCTGAAAGGTTATTTTGTATTTGAAACCATGATGTACTCAATTTGGCTAAAAGGGCTTGTCTTAGCTTTATTAATCTTAAAATAGGGCAGCCAGTTTTATTCCTGTACTCTTTTCTTCTCTTTTATATTGATAACTAGCAGCAAAGACCGTTGTGAAACCAATACAATGGGATCTAGAAAGATGTGGTCTGTAACGAACACAGAGACTGGGATTGGGTATGTCGAAGTCACCTACCTGATTCTATGATGACTATGGCGTTTCTTATCACAGCTGTCACTGTTTCCCAGGGGTCTGGATTGCTTCCAGAATGTGTAGTGCTCCCTGTAGGAAGAAAAAGAGAAAGTGATACCTTGTCCACTTACGCACCTTGTTTACTCACCTTGTTCTGTGATGCGTATGGTATGTCTTCTCACCAGCAAGATTCTTGGAATCTAAAGGGATTGCCTGTAGAAAATGAAGCAGTAAGTGATGTTAGTCACCAAGGATGGATAGTTGCAGCCATGAGTGACTGGTTTTTCATGTAAAGTTCTTGTATAAAATGGCAAAGTGTGTGTCATCGTCTCCTGTCTTCCAGACCGAACTGAGCATGATTCAAAGTCCTGCAGGAGTGCCTGTCCTTCTTTAGTGGGTGGACTATTTTGGTTTGAAAAGCGTGTGTGTGTGCATATGAGGGAATATGTCGATGTGCGCTTTAAGAGGAGAGAGGAAGTATACCTTAAGTAAAGCTGATTTTAAAGCTGCTTCTGGTCTTTCACTGCATCATGGGTGAAGTGGAACACGTGCCTGGAGTGGATACCAACAGAAAGAAGAGAAGACAGTCAGAGCGAGAGTAGGACCTTGTTGCCGTGGCTCAGAATATAGGACTCAAACATTTCGATAGCATAGGGGAGAGGGGGGAGGGAAAAAACCCTCCTGACCTTCTGTGGTTTAGG
>NW_015173677.1:1863689-1873349 GCF_001447785.1 Gekko japonicus
CCAGGCCCCGATCGCAGTCTAGAGGCTGCGATCGGGGCTCCCCCCCCTCCCGTGCACAGTCCAGGCCCAGATCCCAGCCTAGAGGCTGCGATCGGGGCTTCCCCCCCTCCCGTGGCCAGTCCAGGCCCCGATCGCAGCCTCCGCGGTGTCTGTTGGGGGGGGAAGCCGACGATCGGAGCCTGTGGCTCCGATGCGGCCTGTGGTGGGTGCGGTGGGAAGGCGACGGCTTGCCGGCCCTGGCGTGGGGGAGACGTGGTTCGCACCGTTAGTTGTAAGTGGCGCTAGAAGTCCTCCTTGTCCGTTGTGAAGAGAAAATGGCGGAGGCTGACTCTGGCAACAGTACTGGTGTGGGCGGGACCGGGCTTCGGCCTCTAATTGGTTGGACCGGGCTTCCAGTTCTTATTGGTCGGAAGATATGATAACTGGCAGACCCTCCTGCCTAACACTAAGGATGTGAAATTTAGAATGTTCATATAGAATGTTCAAACTCAATTATATATAAGGAGAGATGGTAGGAACAACTACTAAGAACTTTGTAGGTGCCTTATCCTTATGTAATATTGGTTAGTGTTATAGTATCCTGTATTTCCCTTTCCTTCTGTAGTTCTGTAGTAATAAAGCAATTAAAAATTCCGAAAAGAAAATGCTTGTGCATAGCACAGGAAAATAGCATGGGTGGGTAGGGCAGGAAGTGCCCTCAAATGATGTGGTGTCCGCTGCCTCAACCAAAGGCCTTGCAGAACAGCTCTGTTTTACAGGCCCTGTGGAATGGTTGTAAGTCCTGCAGGACCCTGATTGGGAGGCTGTTCTACCAGGCCGGAGCCAGAGCTGAGAAGGCTTTGGCTTTGGTCAAGACTAAGGGGACATCCTTTGGGCTGGGGATCATCAGTAGATGTTGATCTGAAGAACACAAAGCTCTTCGGGAACATAGCAGGAGAGACGGTCCTGCAGATATGATGGTCCCAGGCCACACAGGGCTTTAAAGGTCAATACCAAGACATTGGCTCAGATTCTCTGATTTATTTATTTGATTTATACCCACCCTCCCCACTAAGGCAGGCTCAGGACGGCTTACATAAAATTTAAATCATCTAAAAACAAACATTATAAAATAATTCATAAAATGCTAGTATAGTGATATATGGTGATGGCAAAACATAATAACAATCATCTTGGTAGCAGAACAATGCTGATGGGATACAGTCAGCATTGATGTTAAGGACTGTCACCTCAGTCCATTCCTACTGGCGAAGCACAGGCTGTCGATGGTAATACCAGGTCACAGGGTCCTATGGTGCGCCTCCTTGGTTGAATGCCTAATGGAAGAGCTCCGTCTTGCAGGCCCTGTGAAACTGTAAAAGGTCCTGCAGGGCCCTGATGTCTTGTGGAAGCTCACACCACCAGTGCGGAGCAGCCAGTGAGAAGGCCCTATCCCTTGTGTCTTTGAGACCTGGGAGGGCCAGACGGTTTTGAGATTCTGAATGCAGTACTCTCTGGGGAACATGTGGGGAAAGGCAGTCCTTTAGGTATGTAGGCCCCTAACCATAAAGGGCTTTAAGGGTAAGAACCAGCAACTTGAACTGAATTTGGTATGCTATAGGCATACCTGCTTTTACATTTGTTGGGCTTGCAACAGTGGTTCTATTTGGTGTGGATTGATTTATTCTCTGGTTTGACATTGGGTTGGATTCTCAGGTTGTATATTTGTTGTGTTAGGCTTACCACATTGTCTCATGGTTCTGCTAGGATTCCCTGGTTCTGCGTAGGGTTTGTTAGTTCTGTCTGCTTTGAGAGGTATGATGGACCCCTGTTGCTTCTCAACTCCTAGGCAGATTTTTCCTACCAAAATTTAGTTCCTTTCATTACTGAGCCACCCCCAGTAGCATGTATTTCTGTTCTGTCTTGAAATACGTGATGGTCCCATCCTTTGACAGAGATGTATTTTGGCTTTGGACCCAGCACGTGACTTGAGGGGAAAAAGGAGTCATCTTGTCTTAAACCCTTTGAAATGGCAGTTGAGATTGTATAACTTTTAAAATAGAATAAAATATTTTTAACAGGTAGGGAATATATACAGGAGAACTCAAGGTTTAGAAATACTGAGGTAAAAGTTATATTTTGTACAGGAATGAATTCTTAAGACAAACAAGAGTATGTTGCAGCTTATTTTCAGAGATTTCTAGATCTTTTCAGTGAGTTGTGTTTTGCTTAGTATATTCCAACCGTTTCAATATTACTTCACAGAGTTTCCTGGATATTTACTTTTTCTTAGAATATTTCTCCCTTTTGAAAACAGAGTTTTCCACTAACTCTTGAGGTGTCTAAAGCTTATTTCCTTCACCACAGATCAGGTTTCTCCTTCTTTTCTTCTTCTTTTCCTAAGAAGCAATAATCCTTTTTCTACTTAGCTTGAACAAGAGTTACAGCCTGACAACCCAGTCACCCTTGCCAAATTTCTCTTCCAGTACTGATATCTGTGTAAAGCATTTTTTAGCTTTCTGAGAATCACAATTCTCCCTCAGAGTAGTTCTTATTCAGTTAGGGCAAAGGACTCTTCTCTTCTCTCAGAAGAAGGACCTGTCTGATAAATCCTGTGCGGTGCTTTGAACGTTTGATTCCGCACACGCGCGGATCTACAAGGATGTGCGATCACGCCTAATGTGCAAAAAATATATATTTTTTAAAATCCATTGCACGTGCCTCCTTCAGTGGACACCGTCTAGACAATCCACAGTGGAAGCAGTATGTGGTAAGGCGATTCCACCAGGGGATGTCTGATCATTTGAGGACGGATTAAAAAGATCGGGATCTAATTTGAGCTGGCATAATGGCGGGATTAGCTGCCCGTCTGAACGCACCCAGAAGTGGACTGGGTCCATCATAGATGCCCTTGCATTCTAGTATTTTGGGAGAGTGAGAAAAAACTCTCTTTGTCAATTCTCTCCACCTCTATCATGTCCCCCCTTAACCACCTCTTTTCTTAAATGAAAAGTCCCAGACTCTTCAGCCTTTCCTCATAGGGGAGGTGCTCCAATTTTGGTTGTCCTCTTCTGTACTTTTTCCCATTTTTGTGATATCTTTTTTGAGAAACGGTGACCAGAACTGCACACAGTATTCCAAAAATGAGGCCACACCATGCTTCTACACAGGGGCACTATAATATGTGTTGTTTTAAGTTCAGTCCCTTTCCCAATAATCCCTAACACCGAATTTGCCTTTTTCACTGCTGCAGCACACTGTGTTGACACTTTCATTGAGCTATCCACTCCTACCCGATTAACTTTTTCCCTCTCAGTCTCAGCAAGTTCAGGCCCCATTGACCTATACTTGAAGCTGGTATTTTTTGTCCCAATGTGCATCACTTTACACTTACCAACACTGAACATCATTTGCCACATTGTCACCCACTCAGCCACTTTGTGGAGACCCTCTTGGAGCTCTTCACAGTCAGCCTTGGTTTTCACCTTCCTACATATTTTTGTGTCACCTGCAAACATGGCCACTATACTACTCACCCATCATTTATGAATAAACTTAATGGTACCAACCCCAGTACTGGTCCTTGTGGGATCCCACTGCTTATTTCCCTCCATTGTGAGAACTGTCCATTTATTCCTACTCTTCGCTTCCTGTCATTTGAACAAGACTTAATATGAAGGGGAATCACAATTGCAGCAGGAGACCAATTTTCATGCATCAATTGCACAGAGCCATTGCATGTAGAAGTCAAATATATATTTGCACTCCATGTGATCTAGTTTCCTGAAAAATGTATACAGAACTACCTGATGCGTACTTAGAAGTTGGGAAGGTGGTCCCTTAGAGCACAATTCCAATTCCCCTCTGTACCCAGTTAGTCCATACACTTTCATAACATTTTAAAATGGGTACAGGTGGTAAATGGTAATTAAAAATTCTAGTGAGTTTTCCTTTATTGTTTTATATGTATTTAGTTTGGAAATTTGTATAGTAGCTGTTCTGTCAGCTTTTTCTGCAATTATGTTAAATTTCACCAACTGTCCAATTTTGCATATGCACTTTTTTGAGCTCTTTGGCATAAAGATCCACTGAATCCTATAAGTCCTGGGGGGGGGGATGTCGCAGTCTTTCAGTTGCCCATGTGGATGAGACATTATAACAGGGACTAGAGATGGGCACAAACCAGTTCATGAACCTAAATTCGGCATGGATTTGGCCCAGTTCAGAGCCCCTGGACATTTACCGGCCTTTCCTCAGTTTGGTTGGGCTGTTTGGGCCATTTAAACCTAACAGCTAACCATCACAGGTTCACATCTGACCTGATAGGTTTAAATGGTTGTGAGCCATTTCACCGGTTGGTTTTGCTTTGGAATTTTTAGGTTCATGCCCATCCCTTGGGGCTTTGGGCACTCACCTGGCCACCTCCTGGGAGGCAGAGAACTCAGGTAGCCCCAATCCATGAGGCATGTAACAAATCCTCCTACGCTTTTCCTTTTCCAGGATGGGGACAAAAATTCCATGCAAAGCATGGGCAGCCCAGAGTGGGGTGGGCAACAGCCAGATTTTGTGGTAAGGGCTGGGAGTGATGGCGGCGGACTGTGGTCCCGATCTCATGGAGCAGACTTCCTGACCTCTCCTGCTCCAGCTTATTGGTCAGGGGGCATAGCAAATTTGGGAGGGGGCATCTCCCTTGTTGCCCCCCCATGGCTATGAGCCTGTGCATTAGGAACCTAAGCCTCCAGATGCTTGCTTCCCAATATAACCTTTGGGTTCTATCCACTGGTCTCAGAATTAGGAGAGGATGGTGTTCTTAGAACCTTGTTCATTCTTCACCTTTTGGATTCCTTTTGTACCATTAATGAAGTGTACTCAAGTGCTATCCTCATTAGTTCCCCTCCCACGTACTTTTCAGTTTGGTTTGACAGACTCTTCATGTCCTCTGGGTATTCATACCCTCTTGTGAGGGTTCTTCTCTCTGTGAGCCCCTGGAGGTGAATCAATGGCCATGGCCAAGCCCTGCCTTGTCACAAACCACACTATGGCTGAGCCCCACTTCCCCTTTGCCACGCTACACCACCAATCAGTTGTTGCAGTGGCATGGCCTCTTAAAGAAACAGGTTTCTGGCACTCCCAACCTGGACCAACTTTCTGGCAAGTCTGGGTGTCTCCCCATCCACAGTCACTATCAAATCCCTTTCACTCTTTGTTTAGACCAGGCTATGGGATGGAGACAATGCTGTTAGCTTTCACTGAATATAGACTATGGCCATGCCTCTTGGGTACTCTTAATGGATTTATCAACAGCACTGAATACCATGGAACATGTCACCTTCTTGAGGTTTTGGTGGTAGAAATAGAAATTAAATGAAGTGCTTTGGGTTGGCTTAAATTGTTCCTTATGGAGCAGACCCATAGGGTTGTTGTAAGAGACCAGTTGTAATTCGTGTGGGACCTGTCCTGTGGGATTTCACAGGGTTCAGTCTTAATTTCCATTTTATGTAATTTCTGTGTAAATACCTTAGGGTAAATCAGTTGTAGTTTTGGAGTAGGTTGTCATCAGTATTCTGACAACATCCAGCATTATATTTCTTTATCCACATCTTCCAGCTATGCCTCCAGCTATGGCTATAGGTGAATGAATTGAAACTGAATCCTGAGAAGACGGAGATGATGCTAGTGGGTAAGGCTGAGGTCTTGAATGATGTTGACCTTTCCACATTTGATGAGGTCCAGCTGACACTCCCTGATTCAGTAAAGAGTCTAGGGGTTATACTGGGCCCAGTACTATTCATGAAAAGCAAATTAAGGAAGCTGCAAAAATGCTTTCTTCCATCATTTAGCCCAGAAGATGGATACATGCCTTTACTTGGCTGATCTGGCCATGAGGATCCATACCACAGTAATCTCAGAGTTAGACTATTGTAATATACTTTACATAGATCTGTCTTTAAAATCAACTTGGAAACTCTAGTTAGTACAGAATGCTGTCACTTGGTTACTACCGGGAGCTGGGCAGACCACGCATATCACACCCATTATGAAGTCACTCCAATGGTTACTGATTAGCTACTGGGTTCATTTCAAAGTATTTATTATAAACTATGAAGCTCTTCATGACCTTGGATTGAAATACCTATGGGACCACCTCTGCTGCTATGCTCTGCCAAAACTAGGGTTCCCATTCCCCATGCTGGGGTGGGGGATCCCCTGCTTTTGGGGGCTTCTGCCCACCAATGGTCAGTTGGCCAGTGGGATAAATCCTGCCCCCAAACAGTGACATTGCATGGCAATGTCCCCAACACACTGACATTACATAGAAGTGATGTCATCACACCAGGGATTTTCATACTTTTATATATTTATTTAAAAGCCAAATAAAAGTGGTCACCCTGTCCTACTGGTTTCGCTATGCACTGAATGAGGCATACAGTGAAAATACTGGAACATCCTCACTGTAGTGCAAGACTGCAGAATGCCCAGGTACACATCAGAACCACCATGGTCAGGTGATCATTTTTATTTGTTCTGTTTTCACACACACGCACCCAGTCAAAGGCCATCATATTTGTCAGTTGTTTCTGATCCTAATGATCTCTACAGTCAGTAGCTAGAGAAGCTAAAGCAGGAGGACTGGAAGCAGAAGGTGCTGCTGCCCTGAGAAGGCAGAGACCTGCTAGCATCTAGCATGCTTAGACAAGCCAAACAGTCTATTCTGCTTTCTAGTTGTTGGAGCCAATGTTGCACACTCCTGTGTAAAGGTAAACCAGGTGATCTCCAAGCTTGATTTTCTCTCATAAGTTGGGGAAAAAGTCAGTAATTGTTCTCCCCCCCCTCCAGCAGGGCTAAAAGCAGCTCTGGAGGCTGGTTATTTAAATTCCCTTTCCCAGAACTGTTCTGAACTTATCTGCTTCTCCCACTGGCTGCTCTAAAATAAAATGAAAATGATGGGTGAAGTGATCATGGATCTTCTGCGACACATCTGTTCTATTTTGGTTCTAAGACATTTTTATTATCTCCATGGTGACCAGTCAATATTAACATTTGTTATCTTGCAACGATTTGGTTTTTGGGGAACTCTTGATGTTCATTTCTGGTATTCTGTTGGCTGTTTTGTTGGCTTAAAATCTGCAATTTATTCTCTGAAAGCATTTTACCAAATGTTTTAAAGCAGAAGTAGAAATAGTTTTAAGTAATCTAAAACTCTTTAAACATGCTATTATTATATTATTTGTTTGCAATGTGGTTCTCAGTGTGAAACTAATGACCCATCCTTATTTTATAATATTATTTATCTGCCAATCAGACCATGTTGATTTGGGTGAAAATATGTGAAAGCACTCAGAAAACAAATATTGTTTCTTTAAATTACCTTTTTAATACAGATAGTGTTCTTTGAAGTTCAACAATATTTATTGATCTGTGATTTTTTGTTTCTTATGTGCTAAGAACAGTCATGGCCAAATCTTAGGGCTTCTAAGCCCTGCCAGGGGAGGGGCACACCCTGCAGTCCTATTTAATGCTGCTGCAGCCAGTGGAAGAAAATTAATCTTTGAAAAATTGCCATTGGACAATGGTGGGATGTCACTTATGGGAAATACTCAGAAGTTATGTCTGTCCTCTCTACAAATCACAGGAAACAGGGAACTCAGTGGGATAAATTGCCATAGCCTACCCTTCAAAGCAGCCATTTTCTCCAAGAGAACTGATTTCTGTTGTCTGGAGACAACACTGGCCGCACTGATAGACCTCCTGATGGCACCTGGTATTTTTGGCCACTGTGTGATACAGAGTGTTGGACTGGATGGGCCACTGGCCTGATCCAACATTGGCTTCTCTTATGTTCTTATGAGATCAGTTGTAATTCTGGGAGATATCCAAGCCTCAACTGAAGGTTGTTACATCTAGACTGGGGTCACTGTATAGTGTAAATCACATACTATTGTCAGTGAAACTATTCTAAGAAGATCATCATGGCTGCTTTATATTTAAAGATGTGTGCATATGAGTCTGCATGTGGGATGGAGGCCTGCAGAAGGAATGTTGATGATGGGGGAAGGGAAGATATGGTGTAGAATGGAATTGTGTTACATAACTATGTAGTTAAGGTTATAATCTAAGCACACTTTCCTGGGAGTAAGCTTCATTGAATAAAGCAGAACATACTTCTGAGTAGACCTGCTTAGGCTTGTTCCCTAAGCACCTTAACATATTTAGTAGGGATTTTTAAATGTAAAATCAACAGGAAATCTCATGGCACAGTCCTCGTACAATGCTAAGTCAGGTGATGGATCTATTTTGTATTTTGCATTTGGTTCAGAAATTGTCTTTTTGTATACATTTTGGTCTCTTGTACCTTTACCTTCTCTCTAAAGAAGTTAACCAGATTTAAGAAATTGAGGGTCATGAAGCTTGTCTAAATAAGTACTGAAAATGGTCAGCAGAGGTCAATGTGGTTAAGTATGGATGTTCACAGGCTAAATAAAAGCCTGAGAGCTTTTAAATTTAGAAGAAAAAGATCCAGGAGGGTTGAACAGTTGGTGGGAAAAAAACAAGCATCATTACTTTAACAAGAAAAATAGAAGGAAAAATTCCCAATCATTTATGACAAAACAAATTTGCCATAGTTTCTCACATTATCAGTAATGACTAGAATTCTTCAGACAAATTTTCCTTGAAAAAATATGTAACAGTTTATTGAAATACATTATGCATATTGTTAATCCATAAAAATAATATCATGGATGTCATAAGTGGCCTTAGAGCTTGCTTACCTCTAGAACTGCCTTTATAAAATTGTCTCCTCCATCTTGTCCACATTACTCTAATGCCTTGAAACATATCACAGTAGGAATTCTCTTTACAATGCTCTGCCAGTGTAAACCCAAATGTAAAATCAGAAATCTCTCTGTGTGTTATCTGCTCAAGTGTCTATGGAGATGATGCAGTTGATTTGAGAACTATCTTTGCAGCTGGCCCCTAACTTGAACAAGTTTGGAGACAGTCCTATGTTCAGGGGAAAGGGAACAGCTGGCAGCAACAGCAGGGGAGATGGTGGAGGTGGAAGGAGTGATACAAGCAATCAGATCAGTGGGTGGCTTTTCATCCTTGAGGTAGTTATGTTTTTAAAGCTGGCATATGGTTAAAGCATAAAGCACTAGATTTCAGGGCTGCCTTGTGGGTGTTCTGTTTCTTGAAAGATAATAGCTGGTTTATGTTGTTGTTTTTTAAGCAAATGTTGCATGTGACTTTAATTATACTTGGATTTTCATCTTTAAAATTATTGCACCCACAGACAGATTTATATTCAGATATTGCCTATACATACCAACTGTAAAGTGGTGTGGTGAAATGGGCCTGGCTCTGGTCTGCAGGCCCTCTTCCACCCTGTGCTCAAAGGTTTTCTCAGCACCTGGAGAGGCTTTTCTTTCTCTCTCAGGTAGCCCATCTCCCTCACCTGATCTTTGTAGGAATTGCCTGCTTGGAGGGTCAGGACTCTCAGCTTCCCTTCCAAGTTCTGAGGCCTTGACTCTGTGTCTTCTGCTACTTAGCGCCTGTTTACCACAGGGACCGTTTACTGCTTTGTGCACCCCTTGTGAACTTGCCAACTGCCAGTCTTTCCCTGGCATTCCTTTGAAAATAGTGTGTCCAAGACTGTGAAGGTCTATGTGGTACAGAGAACCA